>NW_021604656.1:8131421-8156421 GCF_004785775.1 Grammomys surdaster
GAGAGAGAGAGAGAGAGAGAGAGAGAGAGAGAGAGAGAGAGAGCACAGCTCTCTTCCATTTCAGGTTTGGCTTAATTGTTTCTTCGCCTCCTTTATCTTAAAGAATCCCTGTCCTTCCTAAACTCTCCCTGGTTCACATTAGTATTTAATTTCCAATTATTTTGTTCACTTTAAGGAATATCTGTGCTAGCATCCAATTTTAATAGTTACTACAAAGGGCTAAACGTCTTTACATAATATGGAGGGACAATTCGGTGGCTAGCAGACAATTTGCACCTGGTACCCAGTGAAGCAGATTCCCAGATAGCTTCAAAGACTTCGTCTTTGGAATTGGCTGTTTCCTAGTTTACAAACAGACGGGATTTTCTCTTGACCAGATAACATGAACCTCTCCTCTCTGGTCAGCCCGTTTCATTCAATTATTCTTAAAGACAAGCAATAAAAGGTGCCAATCATTCTGCTTAACTGTGTGGCTAACCATTTATTATTAATCAGAGCACATCTTTCTGGAATAGTAAATGGGGGCCTCAAAGACCTGAGCTCAGTAGGCCCTAAATGCACTGACCACTGTGCCTGATCTCACGTGATAAGTGAAATGACCGATGAGTGACAGATAGGCGAGACGCTCTCTCTCTGGTCCTCTGCCTCCCCTATCCATGATTTAACACGAATAAAAAAAATGATAGAGTGGAAATATTTTAACATAGGGAAAAAAAAGCAAATAAGTTTTCATTTTCATTTGTTTAAGCTTATACATTTTTATTTAGGAAATTTCATACTTCCAAGTCTTCCACTGTCTATAAAGGTTACAAAGTTACCAACAAATGGGAGTTCACAGGTTGTCTTCAAGATAAATCATTTTTAAAACAATGGACTTGTCCCACCAGCCTGCAATTGTAACTTTTTTATCTTCTTGTCAATTACACATTAATGACAACCCCAATGTCTCCCCCTGAGATCTTTGGCATCTAATTTTTTTTTGAAGCCATTTACTTTAGGATTCTAAAAGGCAAATTATGCAAAGTGATATCTTGAAGTAAATGAACCAAAATATTATTCACTGATAGCTTTTAATTTTGGAATGTCACAACTTTCTCATTACATGTCTTCACTCATAAACTTGGACAAATGTTGCAGGTGTTGTTGTAGCTGCAATACATTCTCTGTAACAAAAAGACAACTCTTGTTTTCAAATAAGTGTTTAATAGAAGTTGAAACCAGGCTGCGTTCCTGCTTGGTCACTTATTTTGGTATACTTGATGGGAAGATTTCTGGCAGGGCTAAGTGCTGTATTAGACTGGAAATCCTGTCATCTTTACAATTATGTTCAGAAGGGACTGGAAGGGGTCTCCGGGGCCAGGAGATGTTTGGGTCAAAAGTATATTTCAAATTGCTGGTGAAAAGCTACAGTCCTAGTCTCAGTTTTAGCCAAATCCCCACTCAGAGCAGCATGAAGTGTTTTGCATATAGAAACAACGGCAGCGAAGATTTCAGTCTGCACCCCGAAGCTGAAGAGTGTGTGTCTTTTTCTCTGCTTCATAATTGGGGGGTTGACTGGCTGTCCACCTCTGTCATGGCAGTTGAAGCCACAGGTAACTGAAAACTGCCACTGTTTCAGAGCCAAAGAAAGGGAGTCCCCACATCCCCAAAGGTGAGAGTGCACTGTCAGTGTGGTTGTTGATGGAAGTTTGGCGCCCCTTGTGGCAGTGTTGGGAAGTGTTTAGAAACCTTAGGGGGAAGAGCATAACAGGATAGTGGGTGCCCACTAGGGAGAAATTGAAGAAGCTGTGTGGGGGTGTGGGGGAGGTAAGTTCTCAAAATTGACACATGGTTAGTCTCTAGCACGCTTCCATCTGTCCTGGGGTCCTCGCCAAAGGTTACAGTGGCCAGTCCGCCCCCATCACTGGCCTCTAGCCGAGCTTGCCTTTGTGGCTTCAGCCAATGCGCTATACCGATCGGAGGTCGAATGATAGAGGCAGACAGCAGAGCAGTAACCGTATTTAACATTTATTAGTTTAAACTTTCATGTAAATATTCATATACTGCTGCTGGTTGCCTAAAGACGGGCTTCACATTAGTTACCGGGAGTGTCTTTTAAATTGTCATATGCCTGTCAGGAGCCAAATTTAATGGGTTGTGTTTCTCAGGGGCAAGTTGTTGACTTATTCAGGACATTTTATTATGCTTTCTTCATACAGGGGAATAAAAAACAAACTTTGTGTCTAATTGGGTGCACACACCGCCTCTCCTTGTCAAAATGCTGGTAATGTTGGTAAATCTACAGGCAACTTCAAGTTTTATATTCTCTCTGCTCGTTTGGGGGTTCAAAATTTGGTAGCCAGTCTGCCTGAATTCCAGTTACAGGGAGGACATTTCTTGGTCTTTCTGATCCCTGAACTACAAGAAAACTGTTCTACGGATGTCTACCACCTCCTGAATCTTCAATAAAGTTGGGAGACAGTGCCCCAGTCTAATAAGCAAGTCTAATAAATGCAAATATCCCCCAGGATTTTGTTAGCATACATTTTGGGGCATACAGGTATTTACAAAGCTTGTCAGGTTCTCACCTGTAGAAATAATTATCTAATTAATAAATCCTGGTGGCAGGTTCACTCCACACCCTAATGGTTTATGTTCCCAAATGAACGACACACACACAGCCTTTATATTTTAATAAGGCAGCACAATCGCTGGGCCACTGTCTAACCTCTATGTGGTTAATCCTGAGTTATCACTTACTAAATTCAGTGTTCTGTCTTGGCTGTTCTAGACCTAGTAGGGCAGCCCTCTGTGCCTGGCCATGCTCTCCCAGCTCGTCATGTGATGTCTATGCATCTCTGTCCTGCATTCTTCTCAGGCTTGGGATCTCTTCTCTCCTACACACACACACATACACACACACACACACACACACACACACACACACACACACACACACCATGGTGAATCTCCTTTTCCCTCCTCTGGGTCCCAAGCCCAGGAAATCCTAAAATCCCGCCTATCTCTTTCCTCTCCAGCTATTGGCTGTTGGCATCATTATTTGCCAATCAGAACCAACCTGGGGCAGATTCCCAGAAAACTCGTCCTGTGACAAAAACTCACTTCTTATCATGTCCTACAGAGAGAAACAGATATGAGAGTTGAGATAATGGCTTCCTAGATCCAAAGATTTAGGATGATTGTGGCAGAGCTAGGGCTTCCACTCAGACAGTTTTTAATTCATGCGTAGGCTGTCCACTTTCTGCTCTTACGGTAGAACATTTGGGACTGGGTCACTTCAAACCTTCACGCTGGGAAACAGAAAAGTGCGAGGCAAGAATCCCATCAGCACCTTCCTGCTGGGTCATCCCAGAGCAGAAGGAACAGGAGAGGGAGGAACAGGAGGAACAAGAGGGTAAGGGAACTCGGCACTCTGTTATAGTAAGACCCATCTCTTAGCAGACGATCCTCTCCCTCAGAAGGACATTAATCTGTGTGTGAGAACTTCTCCACTTCTTCTTAGGTCCCATCTCCTTCCTACAGTTGCACTAGAGAAGTTTTCAACATATCTTTTCAATCTATTGTATAGCAATAGAAAAAGAAATAAAAAGAGGAATGGAGGGAGGGACAGAGGGAGGGAGGGAGGGAGGGAGGGAGGGAGGGAGGGAGGGAGGGAGGGAGGGAGGGAAGGATCCATACACAATGAAATCAAAGTACAGAATCATTCAAGATACCCAAAGTTTACTCAAGTAAACAAGTAGAGAACTTAGTATTTGAACCAGGGAAAAATGGCTTCTGATAAATTTTCCAGTCAGCATCAATGGCAACTCCAGTTTAAGAACTAAGAGCATCACCAGCAAGGTCTGTGTCACTGATGTCACTGGACCGTCGTCAGGACCTCATCACATAGGAAGGGTTGCAAGCCATGGGGTGAAATGAGCATCCAAAGAAAAGCAGAGAAGGGACTGCAGAGATGGCTCAACAATTAAGTACATTGACTGCTTTTGCAGGGGAGCTGGGGTTTGTTCCCAGCACCCACGTGGTGGCTCACAACCATCTGTGACTCCAGTTCCAGGGGATCTGACACCTTCCTCCAGCATCTGCAGGTACCAGGCATGTACACAGTATACACACACCCATGCAGGCAAAATACCTCTACATGTAAAATATAAATAAATAGAAGTGAATGAATGAATGAATGAATCTAAAAAGAAAGAAATCCATTGAAACCAGAACAATCCCAGGTGGTAGAGAGGAGTGAATTAGGTTAAATTTCGAGTGATCAGCCACAGACTCCTTTTAGTTCACTCAAGACTTTGGCTTGAGTCTAACATTCAACAAAACTAGCCTCACGTACTCCATAGGAGAAATCACCAGATCTAGACTTGACAGGAGCTGTTGATTTATTGTCGTTGTTTGTTATAGCCATTTGGTGCAATTTATTTAGGACCACTGTCTCTCACTCAGAGGGAAACTCATCAGGCCAGCACATTAATCTTCAGAGACAGTATCTTAGATACCAGTGGCTTGGATAATTAGATTGTTTCTCTCAGCACGCATGGCCTGCTCACAAGCAGCAAAGAAAGTTATCAGATTCTAATAACCTTGGTGCCTATTATACAAACTATCGCACACAAAGACAATCACAGTTTGCTAAGAAGATTCCATAGCCTGGACTCCTCGTTGCTATGTGGAAACCTCGCGTGTATTTTCTTTCCATAACAGAAAGGCCATCTTTCTCATTAGCAGCTTAACTGGAACATTTTTATTGATTTTTCTAAAAGCTCCTCATTAAGTAAAATCCAGAATTAAAAAAACAAAAAACAAAACAAGGGCAGCATGACCTTGAAATTTCCAGGGCTTGGAGCCAAAGTCCAGATCCTATTGATTAGTGTGTACCTTCAACTTTTCAGAAGCCTAGCGATCTATCACCATGCATCTTCCCATGGAGATTTCTGAGTTTGGAGACCTTCAAGTACCTCAGATAAGCATGGTTCAGAAGATAAAGAGGCCTTGGCCCACAGCTGGAAGCTCAAACCATCATCCTAGTTGTGGATGATGAAACCTGGAGGGACTTTCATCTGCTAAACTCCTTCTAGAGAGACAGAACTCTATCTTTGCCACGGTAATTGCAGTACATGTCCAGATAAAGATGTTCAGAGAAGGTTACTAAGCCAAGTGGCCAAGCTCTACTAGGTAGAAAAAATCACTAGAAACCCAACAACAGACAACTCAAAAGCCCCGGGAGTAATACCCAACTCTTGGTACTAATGTCTTTGTCTGGACTCTATACTGTTGAGCTCTCTGTTCAATTTCATAACCAAGACTCATATTTTCAAGACCTTGGGTGTTGAGTTCACTCTTTCCTGGATACCCTGGAAGCATTACCTTTAACACCATGAGCACCTCCTGTCTCTAGCCTCAGTGAGCAGAGTGTAGAATTCTGGTTTGTTTTGACCAATCATTAGAACCCATCCTGTGGTTGATTTGTTTTACTTTGTTTGCTGTGCAATATCTTTTGGAGTTCTCCATGGACCAAGGAGTGCTGGGAAATCCCAACACAGGGTAAGGCACCTGGCCTCCATCAGAAGCCTGTTTCTAGGTAGACTGCATTAGAGTATGTTCAGAGAAACAACTCATAAAGAAGAATGGTTCAATGCAAAGCTTGGAAACACTGATTCAAGGGGACAAGCTGGAGATAAAGTTAACTGGCTCAGCTCCTGCCTCTCATTTGCTCTGTATGTGGCCTTGTCTCTGTCTTCACCTATGGTTGCTGTGTAGACTAACTGGTGTTTCCCACCTCACAGTTCTCCAGCTTCGGGACTCCATTCAAAGCTACTTCCTGCCCTAAAGACTTAGTCCTTGCCAAAATAATCTATAATCGCCCTGCAAGGGAAGGCTTTCTCTTCGGTATTCTCTCTCTTTCCCTCTATCTCTGTCTCTCTCTCTGTCTCTGTCTCTCTCTCTGTCTCTGACACACACACACACACACACACACACGATTGGTCTAAGCATATAACATGCCAAACCACTGAGTCTCAGCCTGGGATTGATCAGTTGATCAGGATTGAATTGGTTCTGTACTCTTCCCTAATCTATAAAATACTCTTGTGGCATTCAACCAACAAGTTTACTGTTAGAATTATGCACACTTTGAATCCCAGCACATGGGGATGTGCAGGGCAGGAGGATCTCTTGTAAATTCAGGGCCAGCCTTGCCTACATAGTGAGTTCCAGAGCAGCTAAAGCGGCTACACAGAGAACCCTGTCTGGGGGACAATTGGTGGGAGGTGGTGATCTCGAGTGTTTAGAATCTTCACTTGGAAATCTCCAGGACTTGCTTCTAAGCTCATCAAACATATTGGACCAGGCTCTAAGCATTAGTATAAATTAAATTCCTTGGCATCTAGTGACCTGTGACATGGCAGGGATGGGGAGGGGAGCAGATCAATCTAGATCTTTCAGCACGCACACATTCAATGGAAAGGGCACAAAAGAATCAACACTGTCTGACATTTTAAGCCAGGACTGCTCTTCCTTGTGGACTCTCTTCCCTCAGCGTTTCCAGGGGCTGCAGGGCAGAGTCCTGGTGGGAGTCCTGATGGATATCTGTTGTTTACTGAACACTACGTGTTGGATGTGACTGTAGTTCTTTACCTTTCTGACTCTTGTTTAATCCTCACAAGAAATCCTGGGGATATATCTCCATTCCATTTCAAAAGAGGATTGAGATGCAGACACTCGACCATGATTGTGCTTGCACACATGCTATACTCTGGTGTCATTTGCAGGGCTCAGACAAGTGTACAGCCCTTAGTGACTGGTAAATGCCTAGATGGCAGAGACCTTCAGCCGGAGGTGCTTTCCTAAGACTATTCTTTTTTTTTTTTTGGTTTTTTGAGACAAGGTTTCTCTGTGTAGCCCTGGCTGTCCTGGAACTCACTCTGTAGACCAGGCTAGCCTTGAACTCTCGAACTCAGAAATCCGCCTGCCTCTGCCTCCCAAGTGCTGGAATTAAAGGTGTGAGCCACCACCGTCCGGCAAGACTATTCTCAAATTACAGGGATACATCTTTCCTCTGGCCTCCACTCGTGTTTGCACAGAAGTTCTTCCTCAAGCAGCGAACTGCTTTTCTCTGTGTCTCTCACCCTGCCCACCACTGCGAAGCCTCGCACATCCTAAGTGAAATAAATGTTGTCCAGCCTGCGCTCACTGTGGCCTCTGGACAGCTGTAGTGAGGACAGCTGTATTGTCCTTGTTTGTTCAATGGCAAGGAAAAGTCGTGGATTTCGAGATTTGCAATTTTGACTACCAGATGCCCTCTGAAAGCATATCTTTCTAGAGGTGTTTCCACCTTTGAATTATTCTGCAGCTGCATAAGTTGGGGAAATTGACAAGAATATGAGATGCTCTGGTTGGGAGAAATGAGTGGGTTGGTTCTTGTGGAGCAGAGCCAATTCTTCTGATGGAGACAG
Source organism: Grammomys surdaster (assembly GCF_004785775.1). Taxonomy (NCBI): domain Eukaryota; kingdom Metazoa; phylum Chordata; class Mammalia; order Rodentia; family Muridae; genus Grammomys; species Grammomys surdaster. The sequence goes on from NW_021604656.1 coordinate 8,138,876, forward strand.
GTTCTCCATTTCTCCCGAGAGGGGTCATGCCATTTTCCACGCCCACGTTCTCCACTGGGTTTCCGCTTGCTTTAAATTCTCCTTTGAACTTTCAGCGGCATTCCCACTCGTCCTTTAGTGACTGGAGTAAATGAAGACTTGTGTGTGTCTTAAATTTATATTAACTAGGAAATTCATGTGTTTTTCCCTTTATAAAATTACCCTTTAAATGCAGCGGGTCTACCTCAAATCTGATACAAGCATGCGGACTTCTACACCAGTTCTAAATTCCGACAAAGCCCTCACCGACATGTGTTTTTAAATTAAAAGCCATCGACGTACCATAAAAAATCCACATTCTAATTTGATGCCGAGGATCAAATCCAGGACCTTACACTTATGAGAGTGCTCTGTCACTGAGCAACACCCAAGTCCTTAAAACTCACAATCTTAATCATTCAGTTAAATGTTTGTTTTTTTTTTTAAATTAGACTCTCCAGGTTCTGCAAGCATCACTAACGTTGAACTTTAGATTATCATAAATGCCATGTCCTTTGGAGGCCACCTCCCCCTTCCAGCCCCATCTGTGCTGCTCATAATCAGCTCTTACACTTTTTTTGTAACGTATTTTCCTGTCCTGAATATTGAAATGAAGTAGAATCTCTTCCGTAGCTTTCTGTGTGTGGCTTTTATAATTGAGCGCAATGTTCTCGCATTTCAACCATTCCTCACTTCTGTCAGCGAGGGATGGGTCGACAACATGAAACTATTCATCAGCCTGACCACGGATGTCCTAACTGTTGGTGCTTACGAATGATGTTATGAACACTTGCATACAGCTTTTCCTATGGACGTTTAGCTTCAGCTTCCTTGTGCGCGTGCGTAGGAGCGCAGAGGTGCGCTATGGTAACTGCTCACGCTCTGAAGGATGCGCTGAGCCATTTTCAAAGTGTCTGCTTCTGCCAGAGAACTCTCCACGGTTTCCTAGAGGAGAGTTCATCTTACAAATGAAGAAAGGTAAACCCCTGTGGAAGCCATAAAGAGCTTTATCTATTCTGCGTCACACACCTGATGGGGCCTGGGAAGAATATTATCTTTGCCCAGAGACATTGAGCTCTGCTGGTGCTGCCGGAAAGAGCACTCTCTAATCAGTACGTCTGAAGTTAGTGGCTTGTTTCAGAGTTTGCTTTTCTTCCTTGTCTTGTCTGATTCTATGGAGCACAGCCTCTTCATACCTGAGCTGGGTCTGACTTTGAATCCGGACCTGGTGAACCCATGGCAAGGTCAAAACTTAGTCAGTACTCTTGGCCCCAGGCCATCGTGCCCCCTCCTGCAGCTGACCTGATTGGCTACTGATGTCCTTTCTAAACGTGCTGGAAGACTTAAGTACCTCACTCAGATGTGATCTTTGAGCCAGGCCAGGTGCTGAGGAAGCAGGAATAAGGAAGTAAAATAAGAACTCTGTGGCCTGCACCCAGATAGTTCTCCAGGCAACTTGCCAATGGCAAGTGTCAGAGCTGACAAGGAAGGATACCCGGGGGAGTGACTGGGGAGAAATGTATGATGGGTTGGTCAGGGTTTTACTTCTTGGCTCCGTCTTCTAGGGCTTAAGCAATCAGTGAGTTGAGTAACGGGGCCTGTGGGCTTCTCACACCACCCCGTGGGGCTCTCAGGTTCTGAGCATGTTTCAGCCAGCCTGTGGGGGACCGTCATCCGGCTTGTCCTTTGGTGTGGTTTCCAGCCAAGCCTCTCAACTGTGCCTTTTAAAGTTTCATCGCCTCCAACCAGCTGCTCCTCCCTGTCTGTGGTTTACGGTTCGGCAGTCTGTGAGGAGATTAATAATCTCACGGCTAATGAGATCAGGATTCTAACAGAAGCAGAAGCAGGCAGCTCGCTCTGAGTAGGCTCGGAGAGAGTTCTCTGGTAGGCTGAGGGGTCTGTTGAGTTCTGGAAATCTAAGAGCTGCCTCCTTAGAACAGGGGTGTGTTTCTCGAAGATAACGGTGACCTAGGAGCCATATTCTCTTAGCACAGCAATAACAAAGCTCCAGTTCTGACACCAGATCAGCCTTAGGATTATTGTTTGTTTGTTTGTTTTTAAAAGAAATGAGTTTGTTCAAAAGTGTGTGTGTGTATGTGTGTGTATATGTCTCTGTGTGTGTGTGTGTGTGTGTCTGTGTCTGTCTGTGTCTATCTTCTGTGTGTCTCTGTCTGTCTCTGTCTGTGTGTCTATGTGTCTGTCTCTGTATGTGTATCTGTGTGTATCCGTCTTTTTTTTCCTCTGTGTGTGTCTGTGTATGTCTGTCTGTGTGTCTTTGTGTGTACATGTGCTTGTGTGTATGCATGTGTGTGCATCTGTAAGAACAGAGGCTCATATCTGGGTCTCCTCAACCCCAGCTGGGCCCTCAATCTACCTATCCTCCAGTTCATATATAAAACTTAACTGCTTTTGTGTAGCAATGTGTGCAGCATTCTTAGGGGCTGGTGGAGAGCTTTCCTTGCTGGCCTCAGAGCCTGTCTACCAGGGCTTTGAGGAAGGGAACTTGCCCTCTCCCACCTTCTTTTGCCCTCTGCCTTTTACCATGTGAGAGTACAGTCTGTCAAGAAGGCCCTCCAGAACAGCATGTGCCAGGACCTTGTCTTTGGCTCCTCTGCCTTTACAACTGTGGAGAACACAGTTTTGTCACTTAACATATTGTTCCAACTGTGGCCGTGTGTTATAGCCAGACCAGGCCTATACTATTTCAGGATTCACCAGATGTGTCCCACGAGCACACAGATAGATGTGTCGCCATCTCTGGATGAAGCCCTATGGGGGCCTACAGACAAATCCTGCTCTCACGTTCTGCCACTGGACTCTCCGCCCTTCGCTGCAGCAGCTTCTTCTGCACTAGAGAACCGCAGTTGGCAGCCACAGGGCTTTTGTTTGTTATGTTGTTTTGTTTTCTTGGATTTTTGTTTGTTTTGATTTTTTTTTATTCTGAGATAAACTGACTTGTTATGTTTCTCACACTAGCCTCAAATTCACAGTGTCCTGCCTTGGACTTGTCGATGTTGAGAATATAGGTCTATGTCACCACACCTGCTTCATAACCTCCTGTTAGAAAAGGAAAAGCAACAGTAAGTGTCCCCGTATGTGCGTCTGTGTGACTTATCTTGTTTAATTGTGTGAGGTGGGGCTGGAGAGATAGTTCAGAGGTTGAAAGCACTCACTTTTCTTATAGAGGACCCTGGTCCAGTCCACATGGTAACTGTGTAACTCCAGCTCCAGCAGATCTGATGCCACCACCACCACCCCCAGACACTCTCGGGCTCCTACACAGACATGGTGCACATATACACACTCTGGCACACAAGCATACACATAAAATAAAATGGATAAATATTTTAAAAATAGTTGTAATTGTGAAGCGTGGCTACTGTAACATCTAATTTACAAATATGGATCCTTAGGCTTCGATCCGCCTAAGTGACTTGCTCTGCTCACAGCCACATTTGCTCCAAACCTCTAGTTTAGTTCTGAATCTCATACTCTTACCAGACTGCCCTTGTGGGTAATCACCACAGAGACTTAAACTGTCACTTGTGTCTGCCTGGATGAAGAAGGCCCTGTCGGGTACATGGAGAAGTCTTTGGGCTTTACAGGTTGTGAATAATAAATGTATCAGGTCATGTCAGGTCACCATGAGACCAGGGCTGGAGGAACATAAACAACAGCCTAATTTTAAAGCTCAAACCGGCTGATGTGAAGCACATGCACCCTTCCATTTCCATGGACATTCTATCCAAACCATATTAGGTTACATTAAGCTCTGTATACACAGGGAAACCCATTTGCTGCTAAGTCAATTAACTGGGTCATCTCTTCCAATTATCGCCATAATCAAGCTAATGTGTTCTTAAGAAGACTGAAATAATTGTTTATGATCTGGTTATTTTGGTCAATGAATAATTGCATTGAGTGGCCATTAAAGGAAATCGAATCAATCCCTGGCTGTGCACCCAGTCAGTCCACACAGAGACCCCGTGGTGGAGGGTGAAGCACTGGGTCCCAAGCAGGAGAGTAACCTATGCATTGCACTAGTATCTCACACCACGAGGCTCAACCAGTTGTTGCCCTCTCCTTTCCAGCATTCCTTATGGTCCTTTTTTTTTTAATTTCCCAGGATGCTTTGCGGCCCTTGCTAACTTTGTGCACACTGTTCAAAACTATGGCCCTCCTTATACTTTGGGTCTCCATTCAACTTGAGTTTCCTGACTTGGGGGGGGGGTTCTCCTGGAGTTCCTAGTACAGATCCTGCTGACTATACGAAGTCTCTTTGCGGCAGACACCTGTCAGTATGACTGACATGTACTGTCCAATCGGTGTCTGTTTCTCTGGTGTAAACGCCGTGAGGTCATGAGTCTTAGATTGGAGGTTGTCAGGTTCCTCATTCTTTCTCCACATCTGCCAAAGTAAAGGTGCATAGTAGGTACTCGGCCAGTTTTCATAGACTGAGCAATGCTATAAAAGCATGAATGAGTGAGAGGAAGTCCTTTGCTGAAGGATCGCTGGGTAGCCGTATATTTAATCTTCGCCGTAATTGTGAAAGAAAGAGCATGATGCTCTTACCCACTTTTTATCACGAAATTTGAAAGGGTTGATTGGTTTTTGGTAAAATCTCAGACCCGCGCTCACCTTAACACAGATCACGAGAACAAAAGCCCTTCACTTTTTCCAGAAAACCTTCTATTGTGGCCTTGCATTTTGTTTTGTCTTTACTAGAAGAACATCATGAATTATAATGGAAGTGATTACCAATGCAGCCCGCTGAGCCCAGGTTGATGTGGAGGTTGGTGGGGGACCTCCATACCCCTAGCCAACAGTACCTCGACCTCTCCCTAGTTTATGAGGGACCCCCCAGAAATCCTCCACACCCCAACCAGTGGTGCTTCACCCTCTTCCAGCCCACAGCCCATTTGGAAATAATGTCCCTTATGGGATGGGTTACCTCATTTCTTCTATGAACGCTTCCTGCTTGTTGCCTCTAATTTTTCTCTCGTCCGGCCTCCTAATGCTATCCTGCAAGCCCGAAAATGGCCTTAGGATTTAGCAAAACTCTGCACTTGTACTTGGATGTAGCAATGTGATTTTTGTAAAAATTAAAATGAGGATAAAAGCCATTCAGAGAAGCCTTTCGGAAAGAGGGGGAAACCCCAGAGAATATTTACGTGAATGAAGTTTTCCTTCTAACTTGGGACTGTTAATGGAAGCGCTGGCAGCCACATAAGAAATGCTAACAGCGAGCCTTGGGTCTTGGCACAAGCCCTAGGGACGGGTGAGCCTTGAGCAGACAAACAATGCATTCCATAGTGTTCAGAGAATGCTCCTCTGAGAGACCATGGAGGGCTCGTTGTTAGTTTTGCCTACCTCTGGTTAACAAAAAAAGTATGTGGGGGTTCTACCTTAAAGTGTGACTTTAAAAGATAAAAGAGAAGTGGTTCAGCAAGGAGACCAGGTTTTTGTGAAAGCAGGAGGACTTGAGTTTGGACCCAAGTACCTATAGAAAAACAGCATCACGGTGTATACCTATCCCAGTGCTGGGAGGTAAAGGCAAAAGGGTCCCAGGAACTCACTGACCACTCTTGCTGCTTGGTGAGCTTCAGGTTGAGTGAGATCTATCTCCAAAGACAAGGCAGAGAGCAGGAGAGAAAGACACCCGATGCTGAGCTCTGGCTTCCACTCAAGTACAGATACACATGCATGTATACATGTATATCCACACCCATGCCCGTGTCACACACACACACACACACACACACACAGAAGACACACAGAGAAAGACCCTTGCAAAGCAGAGGGAGCACTCTGGAAGCCCAAGGCCACACTCTCCATGAGGACCTCTCTCTTTCCTTCTCTCTTGTGCTCGCTCTTTTGCTCTCTCGCTCTCGTTTTCTCTCCCCCCTCCCTATCTTCCTCAGTCCTCCCAGGTCCTCAGTCCTCCCGGGTCCTTAGTCCTCCCAGGTCCTCAGTCTTCCCGGGTCCTCAGTCCTCCCAGGTCCTCAGTCCTCCCGGGTCCTCAGTCCTCTCAGGTCCTCAGTCCTCCCAGGTCCTCAATCCTCCCAGGTCTTCAGTCCTCCCAGGTCCTCAGTCCTCCCAGGTCCTCAGTAAGGAAGGCTGACATAGATACCTGTCTATGGCTGAACACTCAGACACTCACCCTCAATGCCTGAGCAGTTGGAAACCTGTGCCTCACTCACCCCCAACGCAATAAGAAGCTTCTCTGACCAAGGCTGAGGACGGCACAGCTCTACTTACGTGTCCATATGTAGAAAGGAATTTGACAACATAACCCTTTCACAAGACAACATCGGTCGGTTCTCCCCACTGGCCTATGACCTCCCCAATCTTGGGTTTTGACTTGGTGTTTGATAACAGGCATTTGTAGCTGGTCTTTACCTATTTGTGGGTTCTTCTTTTTCCCACCCTTTGTTCCCATGGTTTTACTCCCTATTAGTAGACAACAGAGAAAGGAGAAAGGGGTGGGGGGAGAGAGGAGAGAGATCCCAGATATGATTTCTTTCCTCTTGCTTCTTCTTTGAGCAAGACTACTAACAAACTGCAATCAACCCTCCTGAACAACCAACAACAATGCCTCTCAGGGGGCCCTAGCATTTATATACCCTCTGAAAAGTTCCCAGAATTCCAACTGTCACACAATCCCAGAAGCTATCTATAGCTGGCAGTACCATGGCTTTGCTGAGTATGAGGCAAATCACAGTCAGCTGCTGTAGACAGTCCAAAGCAGCACTGCATACCGACACCTGGGATTAAAATGAAAGCGCGTTCTTATATTATTTCTGTATTTTTTTTAAGAAAATGGTAGGCTCCTCTTGACTGGCAAGACAGTACTCTAGCATGCAAGGTTCAGTGCTAGGTACAACCGCTGATGTCTTTTCTCTCCCAGCGTTCCCCACACAGCACCATCTAGCATGAAGACTAGTCAATAGGGGTAGACTTTCCTGGTCAGTTGAAATTATGTTCTGTAGCCAAAAAATGTGAAGTAAGTCCTTAGAAATAGGGTCTTATAATGATTCATTCATGTCAAAGAATGGTTCTGAGGTAAAGTAGGTGTGGTGATTTGACTAGGCAGACTCATGTATTCAAATGCTTGGCCATAGGGAGTAGCATTATTAGGAGGTGTGGCCTTATTGGAGGAAATGTGTCACTGTGGAAGTGGGCTTTGATGTCTCCTATCCTTAAGTTATGCCCAATGTGACACACAGCCTTCTCCGTGCTGCCTTTGAACCAAGATATAGAACTCTCAGCAACTTCTCCAGCACCATGTCTACTTGGAGGCTGCCAGGCTCTCAGCCATGATGATAATGGACTAACCTCTAAAACTGTAAGCCTCTAAGCCAGCACCAATTAAATGTTTTTCTTTATAGGAGTTGCTGTGGTCATGATGTCTCTTAACAATAAAACCCTGAGACAGCAGGTATCTAGGAGAGGCCAAAACTTCCTCCTTCAACTGTGGCTGTCAGATTAAGTGGAACAGATACAGTTTAAGTTACGTTGAAGTGCTTAGACACTGTAAAATGAGAAGAGTAAAAATACTAGATGTGAAGAATTATACTAAAGCTTTCTTATACTTCATACCACATAGCTGACACTAGTAGAAATTCCACATCCTTCATTCTATTTCCCCGATGAGTTGATTGTTCAGGCCAGGATTTGTCCTACAGAAATTGATTCTCAAGTCTCTTGTGTTTCTATTCTCTCTCTGTCGCCCCTGTGCTGCAAGCTGCAAGAAAATCTTCTGCAGTCACCATGTCCATCTGGCTCTGGGTCCTGTTGTATGTTTGGCATTTGTTAAGGGAAGGCTCTTCTCAGCACTGCCATTCTGACCTGCTGTACGAGTCTCCCTGACAGAACGCCTGCGTCTGTGCGCTGTCCTCCTAACCTGACATCTCCCAGCACACACGGCACCATCTTTCATGACATCACTGCTTTGCACTCTTCAGCTTTACACTCTTGTCCAATCGCTCACCGAAGGCTGCGTGGACATTCACGTTAATCCCTTGGTGCCAGGAAAGAATTTAGTGACATATCTATAAAATAATTAAATCCTTCACCCTAAGAGACAGTAGTGGCAAGTGCTGTCATAATTACCAACTTGAATTTGGAACTTGCTTTACTGTTCATCATAAGCCCATCATTTTAGGAGCGGTACTGACAGCCACAGGGATATGCTTTCTGCCATGGCCTTCTCTAATACACCCAGTGAGCTTGCCTAGGCGAAGGCATCTATCAGTTTGCAATCTCATGTCTAAAGAGATGCAGAGAGGAATGAGCAATGAGGAACAACAAAGCCTACTTTTATCCCTCCATAGATTACCTTAAAAATCAACAAGAGGTGGGGGTGGGGGGGGGCAGTCCTGCTCTTCAGAATTAACATGTGAAACAGTGCACATGGACCCAAAGGGCAGACCAGTCTTGAACAAGGGCTTGAGGAAAGACCTCCAACTCGAGGTGGAAGCTGCAGATCCAGGCAGGAGGCCTGAGCTGACACAGGGCAGTACCTGACCCTCAGAAGACACAAGGTGGAGCCTCTGACCTTAAATACCATCTCACAGAGGGAATGGACATAGAACCAACCCTACCAGGACACCACTCAACACAACCAGTACCAGTAAAAGGTAAAAGGCAGACAAACTTTAAAGATGAAATATGGAAGAACAAAGGGAGAATGCAACCATCCAGTGTGACTCCAAATGAGCGAATCTCAGCATGGCAGCAAAACAGAAACAGGGAAGGAGCTCCAGACAGTGTCTGGTCCACAGCCCACGCTCCCCTGCTGAGAGTGGCACCTATGGCAGTGAATGCAAGAGCTGAGGGAACGGGAACCGGAAGAATGGAAGGAACAGAAATTAGATTCCTAGGTCCACAGCAGAGATATGGTCACATGACTCGGTGATTAAAAGATGGCAAATTTCCAAGCTGACTTTTTCCTCATCCTCCTGACCTAACCCCGGCAGCTTCAAACAAAGGCCTGTCAGGCTTTCCTCAGGCCAGTAGGGCCCCAGATGGTGGATTACCCCAACAAACTCAAGACCAATTCAAATGTGTCTATACAATATTGTAGGCCAGCCAGCAGCCATTTTCTTTCTACAAACTGATCGACCTAAATCTGGGAGGAAGATGCTTCAAAGAACAGAGAGAGAGAAAGAGAGTGGTAGAGGGAGAGGAAGAGGGAGGGGGAGAGGGAGAGAGAGGAGAGGGAGAGACACAGAAAGACAGAGACATAGAGACAGAAGTGGAGGGAGGAAAGGAGGAGGAGGAGATGGGGAGGGAAGGAGGGAGAGAGGGAAGGAGGGAAGGAAGGAGGGAGAGAGAGAGACAGACAGACACAGAGAGAGGTCCTCAGGAGAGTGTGGCCTTGGGCTTCCAGAGTGCTCCTTCTGTTTTACAAGGGTCTTTCTCTGTGTGTCTGCTGTGTGTGTGTGTGTCTGTGTGTGTGTGTGTGTCTGCTGCGTGTGTGTGTATGTGTTGGCATGTTTCCTTACCCCTAACCAAAGTCTTTTTTCATCAGCCGCCTCTGTCTGCTCCTGTCTGCTGTTTCTGAGATTCTTCTGCTGTTCCTTGTTACATGTGAGGTTTTCCCTGCCTTTTAATTCTTTAATTGGCAGAGAAAGCAAACCCAATCAAGACCCTAAGACTTAAAATAACTACTGGACAAAGAATGCAAAAGCATGAATATCAGATGTGGGAGCGACTCAAAAAAGAAGATGTGGATGTGTGGATGTATACCAAGAGGCTAGCAGTAATGTCAGGAGGAAGTTAATCCAAGGTAGGAAAACAGAGATGGAGTCACTGAAGAAGGCACATGCTGAGATGACACTGGGTGTTAGAACCACGGGGGATTACTGAATGGTTTCGATGCTTCTGCTAAACTAAAGGTCCAGTTATACTTGTCTTTGTTTTTGTTTTGTTTTGTTTCGCTTCACTTTGCTTTGCTTTTCTAAGGATAGGTTTTCGAATGAAAACCAATTAAAGTTTGCAGTATCTCAACAAAATCACATCCCTCAGAGGCACACAGCTCAAACCTGTTCAGCTCAAATAAGACACATGCCAAAGTTTAAGATGCATATGTCCTCAGGAAGACATCACATGCTGTGGGGTTGTCGTGACACAGCACATGGGAGCTTCCCCGCGATGTGTGAGCTTTGCCTTCACACTGACAAGAATGTGTGTGTTCACTAAAATTTGTATTGGTCTTACCTTCCCCAAAAGCAGAAAAATATTTCTCAAGAAGGCCTAAATCAACTGGAGTCTCTCATCTGGAAGGGACCGGACTCAGAGAGGACCTACCTGCACTGCTTTGCATGATAGCAACAATTAAATCTCGCAGAAGCAAGCAAGACTTCTTTGTGGATCATGCGTTCTTACATCCAAGGCGGTGCTTAAAAGGGGCTTTGGGTATCTCTGTCCTAATAAATGAAGCCAGAACATTTTTATATATTATGGAGGATTTTATTCTGGCACACGAAAATTCTCTTGCAGTTTTAGAATCTGAAAATACTCCTGGCAGTGGTAAAACATTTAAACACTCATTTCAGCAGAAGACTGGGTAGAGTACAGACAGAGCTTGCTGCTCCCTCCCCCTCGCCCCTTCCCTCTCCCCTCTCCCCCCTCTCCTCACCTCCTCCCTCTTTTCCCATCTCTCTCCTTCTCTCTTTTCCCCTCTCCCTCACTCTCTCCCTCCTTTTCTTCCTCTCTCTTCTCTCTTTCTCCCCCTCCCTCTCTTTCCCCCTCCCACTTGCCTCACCTTTTCCAAAAGTCAACCTGAGCCTGTTCCTCTCAGTCTCCTGGATTCTGCCCAGGCAGGCTGCCTCACACCCACTGAGCACGACTGCAGGCTGCAGTGCACCAGAGGTTGCATTACAGGGCCTCTCCTGACAGTCTACCTTCTTCTTTGTTCTGGAGTAGTCCTGTGCAACCAGAACACAAAGAATTGGCGCCTCCGCTCAGTGCGTCTATGTAACAAAAGCTCAAGTGTGCAGAATGTCACTGTTTAGCAGTCCAGGCTGTCAGCCTAGCTTGACTAGCCTAGCTTTCTAGCTTAAGGTGTGACCCTGATACACAGGAATGACTGAGGCAGTCCTCCCCTGGACCCACAGCCAGTGAAAGCTCATTTCTGGCAGAAGCAGAGGCTCTGTGTTTTACCTTCAAAGAGGCTAGCCAACAGCATCACCTCTGTGTGTCTACCAAGATGGCCACTGAAAAGTCAGAAAACTCAGACGCTTAAGATAACAAAGGTCTGTCGTGGCACCTGTGAGAAGATGGAAGCTGAGGTTTCTAGGACTCGCTCCCCAGGGTGCTGGTGAAGCAAACTCCTTCACAGCAAAAGCTGAGGCATGAAGCCAAAGTAAGAAGGGATGACTGTCACGTGGGCAAGTTTCAAGGCCCCCCACCACCACTTCAGTCACATCTCTGTCATCCTCTGATCAATGGAGGTGAGGGAAAGGCAAGCCAGAGTGCAGGTGGGATACAAGACAAGCTCTCAGTTACGTCTGTCAAAGGCATTCTCTCTGAGGGAGAGGCACCTCGCTGTTCCTCAGAGAACGATGGATGGTGGGGATCACACCACGGGTCTCACCAAAGCAATCCTAGACTCTCCTGGAATCCTGCTGAACTCTAGAAGATTAGTTTCTAGCATGCAGAAAAACAATTGTCTTTGTAGCTTACTTTACTGTCTCGCACGAGCACGCAAGGGTCCCTCCAAATCTTCTACCCTAACGCCCCACAGAATCCTCGTCTGAAAGCACATGTAGCAACAACCAGTTTTGCAGCCTTAAAATGCAGTTTGATCTTCCTGAAACGGAGAGTTTGCCAGACTGCTCAATTCGGGGGTGGGGGTGGGGACAGGGAAGGAGGGGAGAGGAGAGGATGAGAGAGGAGGAAAGGGGAGGGGGAGGAGAGAGGGAGAACGTGCATCTGTATACTTAGGGATCCTAGAAAATATCCCAGGGAGATTGAATGGTCTCTGTTAGTATCTTTCCTGAGTTTGTTACCAGCCAGAGGCCATGATCCTCCCCTGTTCCGGTGCCACAAGCCTCACAGTCATGGCTTCTGTGGACAAGTGACAGTGCCGCCTGAACACCCCACTGTGGTTTTACTCAACAGCTACCTCCATGTGCATAAGACACTTGAACAAATTTTCACTCTCCCTTCCCCCAGCCAGATAAAGGAGGAAGGGGAGACATGGGAACATCTTTCTAAGGGAAATGCTAGTGTGTCCGTCATGCATCCTTTGGGATGCTAAGCAGTCCCCGGGGAGACAGGCCACCACAGCAAGAGGAGCTGGGACTCAACCCAAACCACATGCTCTGCTGCTGATTGGCACATTTTGACGGGTGACAAAGATGTATTCTCTCATTAATTACAGACCCAGTAAGATGGAAATTTTGATTAAAGTGAAATTTTAAGGAATTGAGTATTTAAGAAAAAGATGGGGGAAGATTACTAAGTTTATGGCTGACAGGAGCTACTGTCCCTCTGGGCTGCAAACTGAAACACAGACCTCCCCCACCCCCCAGTCTGAGTCTCTAATTAATAATAAATAGCTACACCATAAAAAGCACATCCCACCGGCACTTAAGTAGCCCTTGGGTGGGCTTGTTAAACTCTACCCCAGGGTCTTCTCAAGGTCACGAAGTTCTCCCTCAGTCTCTGCAGTTCTGAGTGCTTCTCTCTTAACCTGGGTTGTATGCTCACTTGGGAGGACACTGAGTAAACTCTGTTTTCACAGGGACAGAGACTGAGGAGCACTGTGGGACAACTCATTGTCCTTCTCACTAGTAAGCTGAGGCAGGCAAGGGGGTGCTGTAGGTAACTTCTCAGAGGCACAGCAGAGGGATAACCAGCCCTGGGTGCTGAATGTTGACAACAAAGGCTTACATTGTCTGTGGAGAATCTACTACCCATAATAAACACTAGAAATTAGTGTTTTCTGTGTGTCTGTAAGTGTATGCATGTGTGCACATGAATGTGTATGTGAGTGTGTATATACGAGTGTGTGTGTGTGTGTGTGTGTGTGTATTGTTCTGGGGATCAAGTCAGGACCTTGTGCATGTTAGGCAAGTGTTACTACTAACTTACATCCAAGAGGACTGAGCAGACAGAGTACTTGCCTGCTGACCCGAGTTTGGCCACTGGGACTGACATGGTGAGGAAAGAATCTATTCCTGCAAAGTTGTCGTCTGATACACACACACATACACACATATACACACATACACACACTCATACATACACTCATACACAAACCCCTATACTTACACAGATATATACACACTCAGACATACATGAAAACACATACACACACTCATATACACTTACATACATACACACTCATATACACTTACACACTGATATACACATACTCATACACACTCATATACGCTTACACACATATACACACATTTGTATACACACACTTACACATACACTTATACATGCACACTCATATATGCACACTCATATATGCACACTCATATATGCACACTCATACACATACTCATATACACTTACACAGTATACATATACACACTCATATACACTTACATACACTCATATACACACACTTAGACACATACATACACACTCATATACACTTACACAGATATATACACACATACTTATATACACTTACTCAGACAATAAATAAATAAATAAATAAATAAATAAATAAATAAATAACTTTAGGAACTTACATCCCCCAACCCAAGTCTGACAGTTTTAAAATTTTCAATACAAGTAATAAAATCCCCTATCAGTTGTTGGGTCAAGCCATTCCCAGCTCCCTCTTTCTGTGTCTGGGAGCCCAAAGGAGGTACCAGAGCGAGGTCATCACAGAAGTGTCAGGCTGAGGGCTGGAGGCAAGAGAAAACTTTCCAAAGAAGACGATCTTAACCCAGAAGCCAAGCCTTGCTCTCATTGGTCCATCGGAACAGGGCTCTGCTATGCCACTGTTATGTGACAAAATGTGTCTCCCGTGAAACCACGTCACAGTACCACCCCGCTACCTCGGGGTAGAAAATAAAGTTGTTCAGATGCAGCTACTTAAGATGAGTCCATGGAGTGGGTGCTATCCCTTCCTTCCAAAACGTTTAGGCCGAGAGCTACATTGAAGATGAAGGCTCAGCCGAGAACGGTACTACAACAAGCCAAGGATGCCAGTGGTCACCAGGAAACCACTAGAAATGGGGAGAGAGACATGAGCCGGATCTCATTTGGCCCCTCCACTGCCTGAGACTCAGACTCTGCCTGGAACCCCCAGAGCAGGAAGATGCTGTGCTTTGGTTAAGTCATCACCCTTGGGACACTGTCATGGCACCGTTAGCAAGTGGACTCAGTTCCTTCATGGCCTGTTAGCATCAAGAATCCTGGCAGTCATTCCCTAAGTATCATGCATTGTTGCAGCTTCCAAGACCGCAGCCACCCCGGACACAGGAGCTAGGCTAGCCTCTCTAAGTCTGATGATGCACGAACAGCTCAAGAAGCCGTTCACACAGGACAAGCCGTGTTGTCCACAGAACACACTTGTATCTCCAGCTGGCCAGGTACCATTTCTATTTTTCCAAAGGAAATCATCTGAGCTTCATGTACAAAACAATCTGTTCAAGGAAGAGCTCAGCAGAAAAAGGTAGGATTTGAATCCAGGCCTCCTGACGATGGGGCATGTTTCTATCCACTCCCTAGTTCTCGAGAAATCTGTCCTGCCCTTTCCCCTCTTGCTGCACAGAGGCTGGGTAATTTTTTCATTCTTAGGGGTCATGACAATTTAGATCTCCTTTCCTTTCCGTAGCTCACCACAGAGACTCTGAAGACTGGGCAGGTTTGGGTGAACAGTTCCCCGTTACTGAGATGTCTACAAGACTTAGTCAGCACCAGAAGTCCACTTGGCCAGTTCATTTGCCCCACACCTGACATGCCAACATGAAACTCTCTCAAGAAAGGATGTAGTTTCCAGTATTGGATGAGTGTATGGGCACAGTTCTGATTCTTAAGTCTATTGAGTCAAAGAAATTTAAAAGATGGCATAGTTTAGCTTCCTGGGCATCAGACATCAGTTACTGGGTCTTTCTTGTTTAATTATTTCTCATCAGAATCTGCCTTCCACAGTGTCAGAAAAGTGATGTGTTGGTGTGAATGGCGCTATTTAATAAATCTTTCAATTGAAGATCAATGTGATTTACTGACTTAGAATATTCTGGAAGCAGGAAAGACGGGCAATGCGAATGAGAAGACAGTAAGACACAGGATATGACATCACAGCTAAGCCCTAATTTGCTTTCTGGTGATGTAATAAACACCACGACCAAAAGGAACTTGCAGGGGAAAGGGTTTGTCTCACCCTAAAGGCCACAGGTCACCCTGATAGACGGCAAGGCGGGAGCTCACGGCAGGAACGGAAGCAGATACCACAGAGCAATGCCGCTCACCGGCTTACTCCCAGGCTTCCCTTCTTTTGCAACCCAAGCTCACGTGCCTAGGGATTGCCCCGCTCACTGTGGGCTAGGCCCTCCTGCAACAGTCACCGTCAATAAAATGCCCACAGATGTGCCAACAGGCCAATCCGTTGAAAGCAATTCCTCAACTGAAGATACTTCTTCCCAGGTGTGTCAAGCAGACAGCCAAGAGTAGTCAACACAGCCTAGAAGGCACTTACTCATTCATTTTCCAAGCATATACTCAGAACCCACAGACTCCAGGGATACATGGATGGATGGATGGATGCATGGATGGATGGATGGATGGATGGACGGATGGATGAATGCATGGATGGATGGACGGACAGACGGATGGATGGATGGATGCATGGATGGATGGATGGAAGGATGGATGGATGGATGAATCTTAATGAAGGACTATCTAATAAGATACTATTCTGCTCTGACTGTTGCAAAAATGCCCAGTGCCCTGAATCATAGTCCCCTCCAAGAACAGGTGATATGTCCTTAGGCCACTCTGCTTCAGGACGCAGGATCAAGAGAGGAAAGCTGAAGCGGGACTTTTTATGAAACTACCCAGTGTCATAAACAACAGTGAGTTACTGGGAGTGAGTCACTAAGTCCCAGAACTCAACGGGAGCATAATTAACCTCTACTTGTAATTGCGTGCATGTGTGTGCACACATGTAGAAGTCAGAGTTAAGTTGGTATCTTCCTCAGTCACTCCTTAACTCATTTTCTAAGACAGGGCTCTGTGCACCTGGAGCCCACCAGTTAAGCTAGACTGGCTGGCCAGCAAGCCTCTAGAGCCCACCTGTCTCTGCCACAACCCAGGACTGAGGTTACAGGTGCACAGTGCCATGTCCAGCTTCTTATGGGGGTTGTAGGGTTGGGCCAGGTCCTCATGCTTACACAACAAGCATTTTAGTGCTAAGCCATCTTCCTAGGCCCAGCCTCACCATCTTTAAGAAAGGAATGTGTCGACACTGTATAAAGCCATTTGCATCCGTATGTAGGTTCGCCACACATACACTAATATTTGCATCCATATGTAGGTTTGCCGCACATACACTAATTGATCCAATAGTCTTGGAGTCTCCTAAGTGAGCTCAGTATACTTTCTTGTCTTTCCATTTTGGCTGACAGCACTGCCCTGGTGCTGTAACTTCACCAGCCTGCATGTTCTGTGTCCATTGCAAGACATAATAAGAAAATATATTAAATCAAGGAAGGGTTATCCTTAACAATGATAAAGTCAAATATTATCAAGGACAAGGGCATTACCAAGAATAGGCATTTTAATAACTGGTTTTTTTTTTCCACCATTAAGCCCAGGCTTTTGAGGGATTAACTGCTCCAGTCAGTTTCTCTAGGCTTAGATTAATAAAAGGTTTCATCACAGATGGATTAAGCAATGCAAAATTAGTTGTTTTACACTTTAGGAAGTCTACAGGGTCATGTCACAGAATGCATATGCAGCGGAAAGCGTATGTCTCCATCACCAGATGCCCACAGGAGTCAGAGCTAGAGCAATCAATTTGCCTTCCAGAGAGCAAATCAGATGTACAGGAAGGTCACTGTGGTCACGGTAAAGAATTCACAGCCTTCCCTGTGAACTCTAGGAACAGACATCCAGCCAACATCCAACCAATGACAACCCAACCCTCCCTACCCCCATCTCCCTGTCCTGAAGGACACTATACTGCATTTCATGGACCACCAGACAGTTGGTCAAATGTGCATCATATAACCCAGGGCTAAAGATGTGATCAATGCCTTTATTAGTATTTGATGCCAGTAAGTCCTGACTACTTTGCAATGGACTGTCTTGTGAAAGCTCTAGTCAGGAAGACAGGGGAGGTCACTGAATAGTTTGAAATAAAGTGAATGTGAGTAAGATAAAGAGGACAAAATTTCAAGATGGCCGTGGAGGTGTGTATGACTACACAAAGCACGGCAGTTGTCATGTAGGGGACATTTTCTCAATATTGACATTCATACTCAAGTTGTCCTCCTTTCCACACCTCCCCCAGTGCCCAGAGCCCAGTGGCTCTTGCAGAACATCCTAGAGAG
>NW_021604656.1:8158921-8162484 GCF_004785775.1 Grammomys surdaster
ATAGATGATCGTATACAATGAATAAAATGCTCCAAGGATTTCATGGGAAAACCACTTAGTTCAATTGTTCCTCCTTTTTTTTTTCTTTTTCTAATCCAATACTTATATGCTTACAGACCAGACCACACTTAATAGAGACTTTGGAAAGACATTTTGTTTTCAGAAAACTTGGGTTGATACACAGCCACAGAATTAACTTCATTTTTGTGAGGCTGCCTTGTAATTATTAGGAGCTGGCACTACACAATTCCCTCAAATGATGCTGAGTTTTATTAAAATAATTTTCTTAATGTTTGCATAGCATGTTTTTTTTTTCTTTAATATCACCAGCAAAAAGACCTGAAGAACGTTAACTATATTTTATTCTGTGCTCTTGTGGTAATGGCACTTTTGGCCCAAGGCCCTTCATGACTACCATTTTATTTCTCCCTTTATGCTTGATCTCTGTTTCTCCTTCCACAACGTGCTCTGAGTGTAACTGTATCCAGTGTCGAGAGGCGGAGCCAAGAGCAGCTGCGCTTCTCACATCATGAACAGCAAGAACAGATACCATGTAGCAAAAAGTGCCGAGTTCCTCTCTGTGGAAGAGTAGAAGAGCTGGAGGGAAGGCTCAGCCATTGAGAACACTTGAGGCTCTTCCAGAGAACCTGAGTTCAGACCCTAGCACCTGTGCTGAGCATCTCACAGTCACCCAAACGCCATTCTGAGAGTTGATGTTCTCTTCTAGCCTCCATGGGTCCACTCACCACACACATACAGTACACACACATACACACACATATACATGGATATACACACATACATACACACAAACACACAGAGACACGCACACAGATACACACACAGTACACACACACATATACATATACACACACACACGTACATACACATGGATACGAACACAGATACACATGGATAAACACACATACATACACACACACACAGATTCACATGGAGACATATGGATACATACACACAAACACACACAGACATGCACACACGAGAAATAAACAAATCTTAAAAACAGAAGTGTGCTTTCAGTGAGGCCTTAAAGTCTAAATAAAGATTGTAGAATATGCCCCTTTCAACTTCCACATGCAATTTTTATCTGACTGAAAAGACCAGAATCCACATCCCAATCACCACATGAAAAAGGAGCCGGCTCAATGGGGGTCTGCTTTTTGTTACTGTAACAAGTATCTGAGCTAATCAGCTTACAAAGAAAACCAGTTGGTTTTAGTTCACAGGCTGGGAGATTTGGGTCTGTATTTGTGTGCACTCTCAGTTTATACCCAGGCACAAGGGTGGAAGGTATGGCCTCTCCAGGAAGCACTGACTCCAACTGTGAATTTCCCAGTGTGAACTGGGTGTCTCAGACTCCTAAGGAAGCCATGGTAACGACTGGGGAGGGGCCTCCATGGTCCTTTCCTCATGCCTTGGCTGTGGCTGGAGAATCTGAGCCCTGTGTACTTTGTCTCTAACTCTAACGGGCTTGAAACCTTAATAGCATGAAAGGAAGACATTGGCTCTTATTTTACCATTTAAAATACTTTAAGGCAACATGTAATGTGTCAGATACCATCATGATGTTTTCAATCAAATTCTCCTGCCTCCTCTTCTCCTACCCATCCCCACCCTTGCTCTCTCTCTGTCTTCTTCCTCCTAGATTCTTTTCCTCACTAATGTCTCCTGCGTCCACTCCACCCTTCCTCGTCACCTAATATTTATTCGCCTCTCATGATCTGATTTCAGCATTTTTAGAACTTACCCACACTTGGATATTTTTAATGATTTATTGCAAAAGCAGCAAGTGTAGACTGTAAAATATCAAAGCAAAAGGAAGAAAAAATGTACACTGTATAGTCTTCTCATTGAAGATATTTTTATATGATATATTCTGTTCGCAGGTCCCTCATTTCCTTAGTTCTTTCTTTCCCATCTTCTTCAATGGGCCTTGGCAAGGACCAGAAGATGGGGAAGAGAGCTGTAAAATGTTCTCTGTGGACATCACACAGTATTGAAATCATGAATTCATAGCAGGGGGCATGGTTACTTACACAGAACCCAGCTAGCCGAAATCCCAGCATGGACCTGGGAAGGGCTTACGAGGCCCTGGTCCTAGATGAGGAGGTACCAGCAGTTGATAGCTTCTGGGAAGGAAGGAATATGGGGTGTGTGGTTATTGTAGTTTGTCCTTACTTCAGTGACTATCCATACACCAACGTATATACAGGCAGAATTAATTGGACTTAGTAGGTTATAAACCAGAGGGTGGGAGGGAGGGAGAACATGAAGTTGAAAGGGGGGTATGGAGTCAGGGAGTGTAGTTGAAGAGGAGTCTGGGAGTGGGGTATGATCAAAGCACTGTAACGTCCATGAATGAGCTTCTCAAAGATTAAGGACAAAAGAGGAGGAAAAAGAATATAGGGGTAGATATTATTATAACTTACCATAAGCGTGTATAAAATCCTCAAAGAATAAAAAAAAGTTTTAAAAAAAAAGAAAGGCTAAAGGAGAGAAAAGAAGACGAGAAGAGAGTGGGGGAGGGAAGAAAGAGGGAGAGAAGCAGAGGGAACTGTTTCCCCTGTGGAGACTTGGTTGTGAAACCCAGTGCCAAGGGTTAAGGACACACGTCTTCAAAGGGAGAATGACAAGCCCAGAGGGTACCACATGCTATGAAGAGACACTGTCACACAGCAACTTTTGGTCAAAGATGCAGCAAGACCCAAATATCCTCTGTGTCCTAAATTCTGCCACAGTTGCCATGGCAACGCCACCCCGCATTCAGCCAGTGAAACGCAGAGGCTGGTTTCATGTCTCAGAGAGAAGGAAGAAGGCAGGAGAAGAGCATTGCTCCACACCTGCCAAGGCAGGAATCGGTTAGAGATGGTTTGAGACTTATGAAAGGTGATTCCTATCTCAGTGAAAAGAATTAACCTGGTGTAGATTTAATTTTCATTCAGTTTAAGACACAACACTCTGGTGCGTATCAGGATGAAAGAAAGCTCTGAAAGTATCAGCTGCCGTCTGCTGTCTCTTCCTGAGAAGGCGGTCAGTGCCCTGGGCACACTTGTGGGCATCATGAAAACGCACATGGTGGTGTGAGTGTATGAGCTGGTAGCTCTGACCATCTCCAGGATTCCTTCCCATGTTGGATCCTCCACGCAGACCTGAACTGCAGTGTGGTGGCAGCACACAGTGCCAAGGACAGTCATCTCAGCCAGGCACTGACTGCTGACCTTTGGAAGGTCGCCCACTCATCTTTGCATCCATTCGCACACTTATTAAATGGAGTTGCTGATGAACACTCTGTGTTGACAAAGACCGAGTCAGGTGCCCCACACTTACATCTCCCATAGCCCCTGGACTACCACCGATGTTTAATAAAAAGATGTAACCATTGCCTTTCTTTGTGTCCCTAGAATGGACTCCAGTGTTGATCAGGGCAGACGTTCGCAGGATGACAAATAATACATCAGAAACCAAATTACAAAGCTGCCTCTTGGCCCTGACCCCTTTGCGAAGGAGAGGGAGGGGGAGGGGAAGGAGAGGAGGGGGAAAGG
>NW_021604656.1:8162584-8172521 GCF_004785775.1 Grammomys surdaster
GAGAGAGAGAGAGAGAGAGAGAGAGAGAGAGAGAGAGAGAGAGAAACTCCCAGTAGGCCAGCAGGGGCACTGTTTCTCCTCAGTAGGCAACTCTCTGTTTCTGGCTTCTTATTACTTCAGGAGACTCAGTCCTATGGCAGCCTGGCCTTGGGACTCTGGTTCCAAACTGCTCCCTGCACTTCTACCCTTGCGACAGCTGCGTCTCTGCCCTTCCACAAATGTGTGGCTGTAATGGGTTGGCCTAATGTTGACTGTATTCTATGGCTAATTTGAGTCCCCCCCCAAATTCTTTTCACCAAAGATTAGACAGTCTCCATGTAAGATACTGAGCGACCTTGCCTCCAGTTAATTCTGATTGGTAAATAAAGATGCCAGCAGCCAATAGCTGGGGAGAAGAGACACAGGCGGGGTTCAGGTTTCCTGGACTGGACTTGGGACCACGAGGATAAGGAGAAGAAGGAAGGAGCCGCCACGGAAGAGGAAAAGCGTGCAGGAGTGAGACTGGGAACCGCAACGGGGTTGCTGAGCCATGAAAAATGTGGCCATGTGGGCTGGCCAATTCGAGTTCACAGCAGCCCAGACGGAAGATAGAAATTAATAAATAGTTATCAGTAGGAAAGTGGATTCTAACAGCATGGAGGGTAAGCAGTTGCCCAGCTATTGTGCTGCCTCAGGCATTTTTTAAAATATAAAGGCTGCATGTATGTCTCTCATCCGATAACATAAATGGTCTAAGTCCTGAAAGAACCCTGAGCAGGGATTTTAAAAGTATTATATACTACATGTGACCGTGTTGGTAAAGACGAAACAGTACTGCACCTAGGCCTTGAGAGGACTCCTAATAGTATATCTGCCTTTCCTGTCACTATGAGAACATGCCCCAAATACTTCGATGGTCCTCAGAGGAGGACAAGACAGTGACACAGAGGTGGATGAGGCACGGTGGCCTACAGCAGAGCCTCCAATGAGAAGCAAGAGAAGGCAGGCAGCTGTTCCTTGATTGAGGGGAAGGAGCTGACATTCTCACAGTCCTGAGAGCGAGTAGAGCATGAGGGTGGAGACACCCAGTCAAGGCTAGATTAGATCTGAACCCACCAACCACTGTTGGGTGAAAGAGCAAGAGACAGCCAAAGCTGTGGGGTGTCATTGATTTTTTATCATGCACGGAAAATTAGCCAATACACTGCTTCCCATAAGAATGACCACTTTGGACCATGTCTCTCAGAAAAGAACTTGAAACAGCAGGCAGAGCGCCACAGTACCTCTCTTCCCTGCCGTCTAAATGTCCGAAATCTTATCTTCTACTGGGGGAGTCCTCCCAGAGTAAAATCAAGTACCTCTGCTGTCTCCATGGTGTCATGAGTTGTATACTTTAGCAAGACCTATTACAAATACTACATGGTGCATTATATTTTATAAATTGTGGGATTCTTGGACTTTGTGTAACAGTCACACTGTAGGCATTACGAGAATGGTCTTTTTTTTTTATCACGGAAAGGGACAGTTTTTGATGTTGGTTTAAAGCTGAAATTGTTTTCCGAATAACCCATGTAACTTGCGTGTTGAAATAAAGACCCTTGTGTTCACAAATTCACAGGGACGACATTATGTCCCCTACTGAGTGACTGAGCCTACATGGCCTGCCCTGCCCTAAAAACAATCCCAGCAGCCACCAGAGCTCATCCACTTGTGGTTGGGCAATAAAATAAAAATCACTTGACCTGTCTTATGCTACCACTTAGACATCCAGTTCAGCCCGGTGCACCATTAGCTGCTTTTAGAAACCAAGTTTATGAGTCTCGGCTTCAGGGAGAATTCCCTCAGGATGGTTACCTGCTGCCCACCACCCACCAGGCTGCCCTGGCCCTTTGTGAACAGCGGAGATGAAGGGAAAAGAGTACAAACTGATTTTGATTCAACAACCGACCTTCTAGAGTTTTCTGGCTGGGAAACTGTCCTTTCCTGGGTGTTTTGCAATTGTGGGACTCCCCCACTTCCCAGTCCTCAGAAGGATGGTGTCCTCTCTCCACTGCCTGAGTCTCTTACTTTGAATCCCTGCTGTTCGCCTGCACTTTCTGTGCTTCTGATCCAGAGTGCCTGGACCAGCCTGAAGTTCCCTGGATGTCCCTGGCAGGAGTCACGTGCCATGCCCCCAGACCCAAGGTCTTCTATTCTCTATCCCCATTATCAATAATAAGCTAACAAAGTTCAGCTTATTAGGAAAGAGAGAGGCACCCCCCCATCCATCCTGTCCCATGAGGGGCGTGACATGACTGACCTTAATGGAATGTTTGATCTACATTTTAGCCTCTTTCTTTCTATGAGTTTCTCTAACATCTTGAAAACAGGATGGTGACAAACTGGGGTCTTTCTGTATGTCTGTCCTTTGATGTCAGCTTCTGAGGCTAGGAAAACATCTAACTTTGGAATATGAGAGTTGAGTCTTGTTACAGGACCTCAGCCTATTCTAACACAGCATGCCCCACTACCATATTCTGTAAACACACACTCACAAAGACATCTCTCTTTATTCTCCCAAGAAGTGAGCAGGAAGAGGAATCTGTGGAACTCCTTGTCTTGTACTTCCTCGAAACTCTTATGAGGTAACTATCAACCACGTGTGGTATGTCCTTAGCTGTCTCAGTTATAATCCTTCACAGCCGCATGAGCTTCCTGTTGCCAGACTTTCACATGATGGAGAGTGATGCCTTCTGCACTGAGGAAGGCCCCACGTAAGGCACAAATCCAAGCAGGCAGAGAAGAGGAAGAAGCCGGACAGATCCGTGGCCATGGCTGATGCCAGACAGAACACCGCTTTCATCAAACGGCCTTCCTGACCAATCATGTCCTCAGCTGTTGTTCTGCCAATTGAAATTCAGAGAGAACAAGCATCCAGAGCTCACTGAGTTCATGGAGGTGTTAGAAAAGTTGGGAAAGTCGTGCTGTTGGCGATACTGAACAATCATCGTAGATGCCAGGAGCCGCTAGGCAAGGCTCCCCCGGCCACACGTGGAACGCATTTCACTCTCGGAAAGACGGTTGAAATCCAGATTTCCAGTTGAAAGCATGTGGTTCTTTCTCTGGCAGTTCTGGATTGTTTAGTCTTTTCCTTCCTTCTTTGTGTTCTCTGGGAAATATAGATGACCACAGTGAAAATGGAATGTCCAAAAGACCGTCAGGGCTGTAGATGTGGCCTCTCCCTTCTCCTGGTTCAAGTGCTGTAGCTGTGGCCTGTCCCTGCTTCTGGCTCAGTGCTGTTGCTATGGATGGCCTGTCCCTCTTCCTGATTCAGTGCAGTTGCTGTGGCCTGTCCCTCTTCCTGGTTCCATCCTGATGGACACACAGAGGTGAACTCTTGAGCTAAGCTGGAGAAAAGCCAGCTGGAAAGACAGTAAAAGAAGCAGATGAGAAAGGAACCATGGGGACTGGGAACCATGGAAACCGGGGACCCCGGCTCCCCGGCAGCTTCTGCTGCTGTTTCTTCTCAGATAAAGAAAATTAATAACACGAAAGGCGCATGAATTCTGTTTCAACTGCTCAAGGCCCTCAGGAAGAGCTGAAGTGAGGAAGAAAGGAGGAGCCTGTTGTAAAGTCATAAACCAAACAACCCGCAAACTAGGGGTTGCTTTAAATAGATATGCCCAAACCTGCCTTTACCACTCTCTCAGGAGTGTCTGTAATGATCACGTATTAGAAACAAGCAATGCAGCCAACTATGTTTTTAAGTGGGTCAATAAGTTATAATCATCTAGGCCATGGTACCTCCTACTTGACTATGTCCAATTTTACTTAAATGGGACACGTTGTCAGAGCACAGCTTCACAGTATATCTAACTTAACTTGCAGGCTTCTAGAGAACATGGTGATCATAACTAGGTTATTTTTGTATGAATACTTAGATACATGTGTACAAAAGTGAGTAGAATCTTGTATACCAAAGTGTTGCCATTAGTTATATTTGAGAGGTAAAATTTAATTTTTAAAATTGCCTCTTTTATAATACATATAATATATATATACATGTATATGTATATGTATACACACACACACACACACACACACATCAGGTCATCATAATAACCATGATGAAAATAAAAGGTTTCAGAAGAGAAAGGAACGCTTCTACCTTTCCCCTGAGAGGCTGTGACTACACACCAGACACAGAACATAGTTTCTGAAGACTTTTGTCTCTGCAGCAAGAGATGGTGTTGACATAGGCAGCCAAGGTGGTAAGACCAGCTGAACCAGTGGGCCCTCCTCTGGAGCAGGGAAAGGCCAGTGTCACTCCTGTGCTGTGTGCGTGGCATTAAGGCAGACGGCAAGGGTGAGGGAGTCCACTCCACCAAATAAGACTCGAGCCCATCACTGACTATAGTCACCCCTCCTGTCTTTGGGGGGGATACACTGACATGCTTTTGGGGTGGTATGATTTTCGTGTCCCAGAAAGGCTCTGGGACACACTAAGGGGAGTCTTCAAGAGAGGAGAGGTGAACCCAATCCAGTCTGGCACTAACTTGCCTATAATTTAGATTTGAGGCAGCAAGCATTTATTCAGCACCTAGAGTATGTCGGGCGTGGAATTCAGTAACACACTGTGATATGATATTAGTCCTGCCCTGAATAAACCCAGTGGTGAACAAGGCTGATAAGGTCACTGACACGTGGGGTAAAACAAGATAGTATACTTTGTACCAGAGATACACACAACATACCACAGGGTCAAAGCACGAAAGGAAGACACGTCTTCCACCAGCGTGGGAATCCTTAGGTATTAGATATCAAAGGCCACTAAAAAAGATTAACCTGTCATAGGACCTTAAAAGACACAGTAGGAGGAGCATATCCTGTGGTCAAGTTGCCTCTCCTGCCTGTCCCCTCAACCTGCTTGAGGAGGGCTGAACCTAACCATTCTCATGAACGTACATTGTTTGCTCTAGATAGCATGGTCATGCAGCCCTGAACTTCTGCACACAGCTTCCTGCAAGGGGACAAGGTGCTGAGGTAGGTCTGCCCGCAGGCGACCAAATTTAGGCTTTGTGCTAAGGAAAGTGCACAGACCAGAAGCTGTCAGAGATGAGTGCAGACTCCTCCTCACCTCAGTAAGGCTGCATCAGTCAGCCCAGCAGGCCCTTCGATTCTCTAGGACGCTGCCTCTGCTGACATTTCAGCCCTCCGTTGATTAGTGCCCAGACACCGTGAAGTTAAGTGTTCGCTTGCCACTTTTGTCTGGCAAAGATGCAAATTACTTCTGTCTCCGGAAGGCTGTGGCAGGCTGGCCTTGTCGCCTCTTTACCAGATTTGTCTCTAAGTCAAACCCTCATGTGTGCACACAGAGACGCACACTTCAAGGCATCCTGCTGTACTGTGTGCACCCCCAGGTCCCCAAATGGTTTGTGCCGTGTTTAACATCTTCCGGATTTCCTTAGTGGTGAATCAACAAATTCCAACCCGTGTTTCCTCTCTATCAGAATGGGTGTGGCTTTTGTAATTTCTGCGGATTATCCTTTGACACTTGCGATCTAAGGGTGTGTGTCAAAGGCTGTGTTCCCCCAGTGTTTACAATTTGATGCATTCTATTAAATCATCTTAGTTGTCCAACACTCTCTCTCTCTCTCTCTCTCTCTCTCTCTCTCTCTCACACACACACACACACACACACACACACACACACACACACACACGTTCCATTTCGTGTGGCTACAATACAATGAGAGACGCTGGATAGCATATAAAGAACAGAAGTCCATTTCCCTGCATCTGGATGTTGGGAAACCCTTCCTGCTTCACCATCCCATAGTAGACGGCAAAAGAGAAAAGGAACCGGGCATGTCATCCTTCCAGAAGGAAACCATTCCCTCAATAAGGAAGTCCCTTCGTGATGGTGATAAGCAACTCGTGAGGTTTGATTCTCACAGGTTCAACCTCCCATATTAGAGGTTAGGTTTCAAAACACTAGCTTTGACAGAATTCTGTCACTGGATTGCAAAAGCCATGCTCTTCCCACGGGCAAAATATACTCACATCATTTGAACAGCCCCAAAGCCTGAGCTCCTCCTGCATCTTTCCAAAGTTCAACACAAACAGTTTCCTCCAAGTCAGGTAAAGGTGTGATTCCAGGTAGGCAGGATGCCCTGGCAGTGAGCTCCTCTAGCTGTGAGATTATGAAATTGAACAATTTAGAATCCACTCAATATACAGTGGTGGGGCAGGTAAAACATCAACAGAAGGGCGTGTTCAGTGGTGACCTTACACCCATAGCGCTACTATACATTGCCTCTGGTGGCTACTGTACCATGTTTCTACCTGGGCCCGGAGCTGTACAGTAAATCCTTAGAGGTCTCACGGCCCCACTGCACCCTGCATGCCTGTAGAATTAGCTCCACATGGACACTCCTGGAGTTTAATGCTGGAACCTTTCAGAACAATAGCGAGAGCAATGACCAGAGCCTTCTGACCTACACCCTCTGGAATCATGGTGAGTTTGCCAAGAAATCCTGCTCTGGAATGTATGGAGCAGAACCCCATGGTGACCTCTGTCTGTGAGCTGTCAGAGGGCACACAGAAGTATTTGAGATCTCCCCGCCCTTGTAGAGCTCTGGGTCTATGACAAGGAGAGTCTCAGAGATCTCCACAGGCCTCCAGGGCCTTCCTCCCATGGCCAGCAACCTGAATTCCTCTACTCATGCCAACCCCTTTCCTGAAGGCCATTGCACCCCCTCCCCCGCTTGCTTGCTGGGCTGAGCCCCTGGCTTGCTCTCTTTAATGCCTTCTCAGTCTTGGCTAGGTTACAAACTTTTCAGATCTTTTTGCTTTGCTTCTTTTAAAATTAGATTCTATTCTGAAACCATTTCTCTCTGTCTGTAACCATATGTGGTTAAAAGTGTCCAAGAAACTCGTCTTCAATGTCCTCTGGTTAGAAAATTCTCCTGTTAGGTGTCTTAAGTGAGCACTTGAATTCTGCCCTTCACAGAGCCCTCAGGCATAGGCACAATTCACCTAAATTGTTTGTTAATCTGTAGCAAATACAGTCATGATTCCAATGTCTGACACCTTTTCTTTCACTCTCATGAGACATCACGGGAATCGCCTTCATCCTCTGTTCGTCTGTTCTTCTACTGACACTGGCATGGCTACCCGAGGAATACCGAAGATGCTTCAGTGTCTCTTTGCAACTAGTCGCCTTTGGCCCCTCACCACAGTGGCCCACGTATCTCCATGCACAACAGCGCAGGCTTTTCCTTTGATCCCATCGTTCTTATCCTCTAGTGGGACAGGGATTACAAATGGTGTAGTCATTTGTACGCCGTTATAAATTGATATCATTATAAATGGTGGTATAAATGGCGGTGGCACTGGAATCCAAGTGAAGCACTGTCAGGAGGGTCAGGGTAAGGTCAAAGGATGGAGAAGGGGAACGACACAGCTGAGCGGGCGTCAACGAAGCTCTATTGCACATGTGGGAATTGACGTGGGATGTCCAGAGTATTCTAGCGAAGATGAGATGGGAGTTAAGAAGAAGCAGAGTCTGTGGTAAGGAGGGGGTTAAGAAGCAGGGCATGCGCAAAGGACCGGAGAGAACAAGCGTGAAAGAGAGAACATCCGCAGCCATGCTCAGGGATCTGGGAGTGATGTGGAGGGGGGACAATGTCTGACCAGGTCCAACCTTTCTATCCCAGTAAGTGAAATAAATCAAAATGCTGCAGAGAAATAGGAGCCTGAGAAAGACTCCTCGCTGCAGGAATGAGAGCTGAGAGTGCTCTCCTCAGCCGGGGAAGCGTGGCGAGCTCTCCCCAGGTGGCTGTTACACAGGCAGCTATACACCCAGGTATTTTCAGGGCAGTCATAGCATAGCACATGCTCAGCAAAGCAGTACATTCCTGAGCGTGTGCACTTGAAGGTTGTGGTTCGAAAGCGAAGGGTGTAGGATACCTTTGGGGGGCAATATGAGCTTTAGGTCATGATGCATGGGCTTGAAATTACAGAGACACCTCTGCGCATGCGTGGTCACTGTTCTCCAAAGGTAGCCCCGATTGAAGCAAAAGAAACAATTACTTCAAAGTTAATATAGGAGTCTCTACCACCACCCCCAACCCGCGAAAGTGCCTGACATGCTCAGCAGAGGTGGTCAGGCAATCGGCAGAAGTGTTTGTCATCATGAAAATAGAAAATAGAAAGGTGACTTTATTTCCCTCATACTTTTTGTCCCTTTGATAAAAACATGACCAAAAGCAACTTTTGGAAGTTATTCAATTTATATTTCCACATCACAGCCCATCAGTCAGGGAAGCCCAGGCCAGAATTCAAGGCAGGAGCCTGGAGGCAGGAACTGGTGCGGAGACCATGGAGGAGTGTTGTTTACTGTCTTCCTCCCCATGGCTTGTTCTGCCTGTTTTCTTTTACAACTCAGGACCATTTGCAGAGGTGTAGCACAGTGGGGTGGAAACTTCTCCAAAATTGACCGTATAATCAGGCACAAAGCAATCCTCAACAGACACAAGAGGATTAAAATAACCCTTTGCATTCTATCAGATCACTACAGATTAAGGCTGGACTTCAACAACAACAGAAGGCCCACATATTCATGGGAACTGAGCAACTCTCTACTCAACGATCACGTGGTCAGGGAAGAAAGAAAGAAAGAAATTAAAGACTTCAAGAAATTAAAGAATTCAATAGAAATGAAGATACAACTTACCCTGCTAAAAGCAGGTAAGTAAAAAGAGGTAACCTTTACCTCTGCTAAAATTAAAGAAATTAAAGAATTCAATGAAAATGAAGGTACAACTTACCCAAACTTAAGGGACACGATGAAAGCAGTGCTAAGAGGAAACTTCGTAACACCAATTGCCTCCATAATGAAATGTGAGAGATCTCATATGAGCGACCTAAGAGCACACCTGAGAGCTCCAGAACAAAAAGAAGCAAGCACACCCAAGAGGAGTAGACAGCAGGGAATCATGAAACTCAGGGCTAAAATCAATTAGTTAGAAACAAAGAGAACAATACAAAGACTCAAGAAAACCAAGAGCTGGTTCTTTGAGGAAACCAACAAGACAGACAAACGCTTAGCAAAACTAAACAAAAGGCACAGAGACAGTATCCAAATTAACAAAATTAGAAATGAAAAGTGAGACATAACAGCAGAAACTGAGGAAATTCAAAAAAATCACTAGGTCTTACCTCTAAAGTCTGGACTCCACAAAGTTGGATGTGTTCTTGGATTCAGTTTTTTGAGAATTTTATTGAGTAATTTTGTGTCAGTGTTCATAAGTAAAATTGGCCTGAAGTTCTCTTTCTTTGTTGAGTCTTAGGAGGAAGGAAGGAAAGAAAGGAAGGAAGGAAGGAAGGAAGGAAGGAAGGAAGGAAGGAAGGAAGGAGGGAGGGAGGGAGGGAGGGAAGGAGGGAGGGAGGGAGGGATCCTGCCCCATACTTCAGGCTAAGGAAAGAGAAGAAAGGGGGGTGTGTGTGGAAAGTCTTTCAACTTATTCTAACTTGGTAGGATGTGAGAGAAATCTGCATGAATACAATCAGGTTGGAGTATATTTCCCAGTGTGAGACACAAGGAGAAAGATTGCAGCTAAAGAATGTAAGGGTGTCTATACCAAACTCCTCCCCAGGGCTCAGAGCTCTTGGTAGAAGAGGAGGTAGAAAGATTGGAAAAGTCAGAGGCTGTAGACAACCACGAGAAGAGTGTTTTCCTGACACACTAAGGCAATTGGTCACATGAGCTCATGGGACAACTGTGACAGCACACACAGGACCTGTGCACACTCAATCCAGACCTAGTCTCAGCATGGAGAAGGGAGGTGGGCATTAAGTCCCACATCTCCTAGCTAAAGAACACTCGGTGACTGATAGCTGCTGAGTCAGCATTCTTTAAAAGTGCCAAACATCCAAGAGAATTTGAGCAGTACTAACTGTGTATGGGGGGGGGGGG
>NW_021604656.1:8172621-8173103 GCF_004785775.1 Grammomys surdaster
GGGGGGAGTAAAGAGAGGAAGAGGAGGAGTTGGGAGAGGAAGAGAAAAAAGGAAGAGGAGGAGCTAGAGAGGGCAGAGATGTAGGAGGATAGAGAACCACACAGGTATGGAGAGCACTCATGGGGAACAACTTATAAACTTATAATTAGGTTAGCTAATTGGGATACAACTCTCTTTGTATGGGCATCTTGTTATTGAGCATTACCAAACATATAAAGTCTTTGATTAATCTATAAGAACTAGAGTCTCATTCTCTTACTGGGCCTGCATGGATGACGGAATGGTATGGCAATGCCCTGCCTTGCGGAGACAGTGTGGAAAATTGGCAGAGCCATCTCTCACGCTGGCATCTAGTGGGTGGCAGGGCTGGTGTTTCTGGCGGGTGGGTTCTAGCTGCAGCGCGCACGTGGCCTTAGGCTGAGAAACATGGAGGCTGGGCTAGGCAGGGCCACTGCAGGGGGAGAGGGAAGGAGAGGGAGAGA
>NW_021604656.1:8173203-8186112 GCF_004785775.1 Grammomys surdaster
CCAGAGAGAGATCACAAAGTTGGATAAGTTGGGTGGGTAGGGAAGGAAGAAGTATTTAGAAGTTCAGGAAAATAATATGATCCAGGTACACAGTACCAAATTCTCAAATAAGAATGTTTTAAATGAAAAAAAAAAAAAAAGATCACGAAGAAACAGAAACTCCTGTCTTGAGACTAACTTTAAAGCAAGTGCATAGGGGCTGGTACAGATGCTGTCAGTCCCTACCCAGTCTGTCCCGTCACGGGCTTCCTCATACTGTGTTCGACACTTTCATTTGACTCTTGAACCTGTGTTATGTGGCACGAGGAACCCATGCTTCTTGAGAAGTTGTTTCTGGAAGCCATCTCTCAGGGAGGAGGAAGCCAGCATGGTCCTGCGTGACCCCAGCTTGAGCCGGTTGGTGGAAGTAGAGAGGAGTCAACAACACAGTGTGAGTACAGTCCCCCATTGCAGAACTGCACACTGTAGCATCAAAGGGACAAGCCGATTACAGCTCACCTGTGGTGGACTCTGCTGTTCACAGTCTTTAAAACTCACTCCTAAAACCACCCGAGCCGTTACCATGCTTCGGCACTGGCCACCATGAACTCACCACCCTTTAGAGAACTCATTTTGAGGTCTGATTGGATATGGATGCAGACAAACTGGGCAAAAGGGTTAATACATATCTGCAATGGATGGCTTTTAATAACTCTATTCCCTAAGAACTCAATGATATTCAATTAAAACACATACAAACTGGATAGCATTTCCTGTGACACTCTGGCTGTGAGAGTCAATATTTCTCTTAGTTTTCCAGATGGAAGAGAGACAGGAAAGCCAGTTTATTTGGCTCAGATTATTAAAATGAACTACAGGGCAGGACTCTTACCTCATCTATAAGGCATGAGTGTGTTGCTCTCGTTTTAAACAAATACAGACCAAGGCTTTCCCTTTGCATTTCCAAGCAGAAAAACATTCCATGACTCTCTTCCATAAAATACAGTGAACATGGGACACGTGCCACACTGTGTTGCAATCAGCTGTTAAAATCATTAACTGTACCAGGCCAGTACTTCCAAATGCAATGTTGTTCAGAAGGTAGAAAACACACATAGACACACAGACACATCGACACACACACACATACATGCACAGGCACACACACATGCATGCACACACACAAACACTCCCACATGCGCATGCACACACATATGCACACGTGTGTGTATACATGTGGAAGGTAAGCTACAGAGAAAAGGTAGGGGGTGGGTCAAAGTTTGAAGTTACAAGCCATCATAGCAGCAAAGGCATGGCGGTGGTGTGTCGGGTAGTTGGTCATACTGCATTTTCTGTGAGGAGACAGAGAGCTATAGATTCTTTCTATATGCACCTTTACATAAGTAAGTAGCAAAATAATTAGGAATAAATTTGGAGGAGTCAAGTATGGTAGCACATACCTTTAATTCCAACACTCAGGAGGCAGAAGTAGGTGGATCTCTATGACTTCCGGGCCACTCTGGTCTATACAGTGAGTTTTAGACCAGTAAGTGCTATGCAGTGAGAGCTTCTCTCAAAAAAATTCACAGAGAAAAGTTAAAATTAAAACTTGAAAACTTGGAGGAAATCTGGGTTAAATACACAAGAACTGGTCTCCCTCCTGTGAGATGTATACAAGCCTGTAAGATGTCTGAGTCTGAAAGGCTCAGCATGGTCTAGGTTAAAGTGTGGACGTGTTTTCACAGGATGCTAATTTATGCACGTAGAGTCTGGGTGAGAAGGCGCCTTCTGGGAAGCCACAGAAGGCCCCCCAAGTTCCTCTCAGTACTTTCCCTATCCCCCCAACCCTACGCCCAGCAAGGCTCCTGGTACATAACAGGTGTGCTTCTTCCCAACTATTCTCAGACTTCTATTTCCAGCTCAGTCCTTTGCAGAACTCCGGACCCAACACCCAGAAGCCGCCCTAGCATCTTTGTTGACTATCTGATGGACGTCTCAGGTGCAGTGTGTCTAAATCTGAACTCTGTACCGTTCCCACCAAACCTGTTTCGCCTGTGGACCTCAGTTGGTGCAAACATCACCCTCCCAAGGAATCTTGAAACTCATTTTTCTTGTTGAATCCATCAAAGAACAAAATCTCCACTCCTCTGAAAATCTACCCCAGATGCAATCACTTCCAGTACTGTCATGGGACCCCTACCCAGGTACAGGTGAGAAGGTGCCTTCTGGGAAGCCATCCTCACCCTGTCTCACCTGGCTATCTGTCTGATGTTCACATACACACACACACACACACACACACACACACACACACACACAAACTCTACTCTTTCAGTTTCACAGACTTAACCTTAACTGAGCCCACAGACCCCTTCTCCTCAAAATCCTGGACAGCTTCCCATCCCACACAAAGGCTGAAGACACACAGGAACACCAAGGGCCTCAATCTTGTTCTCTCTCTCTCTCTCTCTCTCTCTCTCTCTCTCTCTCTCTCTCTCTCTCTCTCTCTCTCTCTTCCTCCCTCCCTCCCTCCCTTCCTCCCTCCTTCTCTCCCTCTCTCTGTCTCTGCCTATCTCTGTCTTTCTCTCCCTCCTTACCTCCCTCCCTCCCTCCTCCCCTCCCTTCCTCCTTACCTCCCTCTGTCTGTCTATCTGTCTGTCTCTGACTGTCTGTCTCTGTCTTTTTCTGTCTTTCTCTCCCTCCCTCCCTCCTTCCCTCCCTCCCTCTTTACCTCCCTCCGTCTGTCTGTCTGTCTGTCTGTCTGTCTCTGTCTGTCTCTGTCTTTCTCTGTCTTTCTCTCCCTCCTTCCCTCTGTTTCTCTCCCCCTCCCCCTCCTCTCAGGCCCCTTCTTCCCCTCCTGCCTCCTCTTTCCTCTGTCTGTTTCACTCTCCCTCCCATCCTCTCTTGGTCTCTTTCTTCCTCCTACTCAGGATATAATGGCTCCCAAGTTAATGCCCAGTCACATCCTGACCACCCTGCCTTCGGTCTCTGCACTGGCCTCCCCCTGAGACCGGAACATTCCAGCTGATTTTTCACATCTCCCATATGTATTGGCGCAGCTTGCCGTCAAGACGAGGTCTATTTTGACCACTGTGACTAGAGTGTCCCCTGTCAGTCTCCTCCTCTCTACCCTGTCTTTCTCCAAGTTCTCCACACTCTTCTTTGAACTGAATATCACTCTGCACAAGCCCCCCCCCTTGCTGGAATGCATGCCCCACACTCACTTCCCTACTATTCCCCAAGCAACAAGAAAAACACAGAGCACACAGCCCCTATTCAGAGAGTTTCTGTGGAACACATACACGTGGGGTGAGTGACCAGCCCATACTGGAGCTGTTCTATTCAGGCCCCCTGAGCTCACATCTTTGATTTGACAGAAAGCCAAACGCCACGATCTTTTTACTTTCGAGTGAGATAAAGGTCGTACCTTTCAACAAGTTGGACAAAGCCAATATGCTTTAGGATCTGACTGCTTTCCCAGTCAAAGCAGATAATTGTCCAACACACTCAATAGCCAACCAGATGCTGTTTTCCATGATTTTATTGAAATTTGCTTACATGGAACAGTGGTGATTAGGAAAGTCATGGGAAGGACACACCAGAGCCTCTGCTGCTCCATGTTTTTCTCTCAAAAGCTCTGCTAGCCTACTAATTACGTATTTCACATAGGACTCCTCACTGGGGCCAAGCGGAGAGTCGCAGGCAGGTGTGAGGTGGCAGAACCCAAGAGAAAATAGAGACCTTTTCAGGCAATAGCTCCTCCTTCTATTCAATCTCGCCTTACTGTAGCAATCAAGAGAATTTTAGTTCCTAGAACTTATCTAGAATTATGCAAACTAGCTGCCAATAATCAGGCCAGTGCTGTGGTAAAAACTGAATCCCAGATTCGCATGCTGGGGCTTCAGAGAGGTGAACGAACAGGTTGAGATGGAGTTATGAGAATGAGCCCTTGTCTGGAGGAATTAGCGCCCCCTTCTGTGATAGCACAGAGTTTTTCTGTCTGCACACAAACTGGATCATAAAAGACCCTGTGTGTTCACACAGGGGGAAGCCTGCTTGTGCAGGAAGAGAACTCTCACTGGACACCAACCACACTGGCACATGGTCATGGAGTGCCAGCCTCAAGGCCTGTCAGGAAATGTATTTCTGCCATGTGAGTCTCCCTACTCTGGAGCATTTTGTTACGTAGCCCAAAAAGGTTCATCATCATCATCAGAGCTATTGTCGTCCTAGTCATCATC
Organism: Grammomys surdaster; assembly: GCF_004785775.1. Lineage (NCBI taxonomy): Eukaryota > Metazoa > Chordata > Mammalia > Rodentia > Muridae > Grammomys > Grammomys surdaster. The sequence goes on from NW_021604656.1 coordinate 8,177,424, forward strand.
AACATCTTCTTGGGCCTGGGGTACAGCTCAATGTATGGCACTTGCCTGGCATGCACACGACCCTAACAATAAGGTCTTCTCCCTGAGCATAATATAAAACTTTGCATTTTTAAACAAAAGGAAAATCTCAGAGTTTAAACCTCTGTCCCACTGTGATCCCCTCGCTGTTCACAGCCTCATGGGAAAAAAATAATGATGATCTGAATGGATTTAAAATGTTGATACTCCTGGAAAAGGAACCCCTCATTGGTCATACATCCATATAAAAATAATGATGTAATCAGAAGTGAAGCGTTGAGAATTGTTGGACGTGTGTGGTGAACAGCGTTGTGCCCCAGCATTACTCTCATGTATATGTATATATAATTTATATATAAATATATATATTTATATTTAGTTTTTTATATAACCATGATTTATAGTTTTTAAGGGAAACTGGGGCAGAGGGGGAAAAAAAAGATCGATAACAATGTTTGAAAAATAGAATTAGCATCAGAGCCATACATTGTGTATTTCCTACAGGGGTTTGCTGTGTCTTGAGATGTTCATTAGTGAAGGTCTGAAATCATCAACTTTAGTTGTTCTCCCCGTATACTTGTTGGTGTTCTGCAGTGCACACTCATGCATGCACGCTTACTTAGACACGAGCCAGCTGTCCTGTTGCTGGGAACGCGCAGCCCCAAACACCCGTGTTTGATGATAAGAGAAGGTATAGGACAACGTACGATACAGAGGAGTCTGGAAACAGTATGAAGCCTGGGTCGTGGGGACCTGAGCATCAAGGTTAATACACACAGGTATCGCTTACCCACAGACAGTACGGGTAAAGTTGGTAAAACTTTTTAAAATCCTTAGGGATGGCAGGCCCATAAACAATATATTATTTATGCCACCATAATAGTGCTTCTGTTTTTATATTCAGCTGCCAGAGAAGGCATCTAATGCTCTCATCTTTTATGCAGCACACACCGTTGGAGAGGAGACATTCGTCTAAGGAATCGAGGTGAATTTTAATTTGTTCGGACGGCATGGAAGCTTGGGATGACTAGAGAGATACGGGCGTTACCGTTTGTACCCGATGAAACAGTAGCTCTACACTACAGAGCAACTGTTCAGCACCCGACTTTGGACTTCCAGCCTCAAAACCTGTCAGAGAATAAAGATCTATCTTCCAGAAGCATTTTGTTGTAGTAGCCTGCAAAGACACATGCGGACCACAACTTAAAAGATTTCAGCATGCTGAAAACTAAACACGAGATGACCTGGGACAGCAAAGCACACATTTTCCTCCTCCTACAAGCTCACTTCACAGAGCAGGGAAGCCCAGATGTCACAAGCACAGTTGGTACAGTGAGGAAGGTGGAGGAAGAGCCAAAAACATCATTGATTTTTTTCCCCATCTGAAGATGGGAATGTGACCGAACCTTTTGACTTGTAGCCTTAAAGAAAAACCAAGAAAAAAAAAAAAAAACACTCCTGGCCTCCCATCAGGAACGGCAGTTTGTTTGGCTAATTTCAATGCAGTGGTTTGATTTCTCTCTTCTTTTTCCTTTTAATTAGGAGATCAAGTGGAACCAGATGGCTTCACGGGCTCCCATGCTCTGTGGACATCCTGTGGTCCTGAGAAGCGGGAGAGTCTTGGTGGTGGGAGCCAAGCTTTCACGCTGCCCTTCTGGTCTTATTGCAACAAGCTGCACAGCGGTTGAGCAACCGTCTCCTCTGGCTTCAGGAAACCAAGACACAGCACTTACTAAACAGGTCATAGATAGGGCCAGGGACGTAGGCTGGTGGCAGAACACTTGCCTAGCATCACAAAGTCCCAGGCTCAATCTTCAGTAGCCAATTAATAAGTTAAAATATAGGCGACCATTCTAGAGACAATGAGCCTTGACATTCCTGGGCCCCCAGGACTTGTGTGTCAACATATTATATCCATCTCCCTCCCATCCCAACATGCTCACAGCCCCAGCCCTTCAAGAACACGCAGTTAGACAGCTGGCCATCCAGCCTGGGAAGCATAGGTGTTTCTCATCAAGAAAAGGATTTGCTAAGATGCTTGACTGTCCATACCTGGTGTTATGGTTTGCGTATGCTGGGCCCAGGGAGTGCCACTATTAGGATGTGTGGCCTTGTTGGAATAGGTGTGTCACTGTGGGTGTGGGCTTAAAGACCCCCATTTTAGCTGCCTGGAAGCCAGTATTCTGCTAACAGCTTTCAGATGAAGATGTAGAACTCTCAGCTCCTCCTGCACCATCCCTGCCTGGATGCTGTCATGCTCTTGCCTTGATCATAGTGGAATGAACCTCTGAACCTGTAAACCAGTCCTAAATAAATGTCCTTGTAAGAGTTGCCTTGGTCATGGTGTCTGTTCACAGCAGTAAAACCCTACCTAAGACACCTGGTCTTTTCCACCAAATCATCACTTGGCTCAGGGCCTGAGCTTTCTCACAGACAAAGAGGCAGGTCTCATATGGCAAAGTCAGTATTGCATAGATGCCATGAACCTGTCTTGGAAATGCATGTGCCTCAGTCACAAGCCCGCCGAGAGCATATGTGAGTCTCCTTGCTTTCCACAAAGCAGGGACATTGATGAACCCGTGTCATAGTCTCAGTGTACAGTTCATGACTTACTCTCTCTCTGTGAGGTGGGGAACCTTGGGCAATGATAAGAACTCAATGATGGCCAGTCATCACAGTACAGAATATTATAAAACCACTCACCCAAAGCCAGGGAAGGACACATGTAATTTGAAATAAAACAACACCAATCATTTCTTTAAGGATGCTGAAGCAAATTACCCTACTCACTGCCTTATGTTTTGCTACAAACCTGTTCCCTCACAGGTCTGAGGCCAACTGTTTACTGTGGATCCATTCAGTAGAAGCCAGATGTCGGCTGCAGTGTCCTCTGCAGACTGTCGAGTCTGTATCTGCATCCCTATCTCCTAAAGGCTGACCAGATACCTTTGTTCCTAGCTTAGCTCTCTTTACCTATCTCCAGCCACAGATGGTCAATCTTCTCCTGAAAGAACTCTGACCTTTCCTCTTGGCTTCCTCTTCAACATTTAGAAGTCTGTATTAGCTACTTTTCTGTTGCTGTGATAAAATACCATGACCGAAAGCAACTTGTAGAATGAGATTTTATCTTGGCTTATGGCTCCACGGCAGAGTGGCGTGGCAGCAGGTGGCTGAGACACCACATCCCAACCATACAGAGAGACAAAGCCAGAGCACTGGAGGTAGAACATGTCGAACTCTCAAAGCCCACCCCCAGTGACATACTTTCTCCAGCAAGGCTGCCTGTACTAAACTATTCTATAAACTCCCCAAATATACCACTGGGCTTGGGACCATGTTTTTGAACATAAACCTATGTTAAAAGGTTTTTTATTTTTTATTTTTTTTTGCATGAGCCCACAGGGGACCTTTCTCATTCTAACCATCAAAGGACCCTTGAAAATTGCACTGACCAAGTCCAACAAGCTAGGATAATACCCTAACTTAAGGTTAGATGGGGGACTGGAGAGATGGCACAGCAGTTAAGGGCACTGACTGCTCTTGCAGAGGTCCTGAGTTCAATTCCCAGCAATCACATGATAGCTCTAAACCATCTGCAATGTGATCTGATGCCCTCTTCTGATGTGTCTGAAGATAACTACAGTGTGCTCATATACATAAATAAATAAATAAATAAATAAATAAATAAATAGGTTCGATGGGTAGCGACCTTAATTACTCCTCTGTGGTCATTTAAATCAATGTTTCCAGCTTCTTCCAGTCATGGGATTCAGACTCCTTTGAGTATCATTATTCTGTCTACCAGAGCAACTAAACAAAAGATACCAACGCGTAGATGTATTCTTACTGAAGTTGAATTGCTACAATGAAGACAGAATAATCAGGAACTTACCAGAACATGAAGGAGACTTCTCCTGAGTGAAGGACGAGGCACTCTGCTCTCAGAAACGAATCGCTCGGCACACATGTGCACTCCACAGACAGAAGAGATGTGAGAACTCGCTCAGGAAACCCACACTTAGTCATGTAGGAAGGGATGAAAGCAGCAGGTACATTCTTAAGCCTATATGGGTGAGGTCTAACATTCCTGAGTGTGATCAGCTCAAGGGGAAGGGGTGGCGGAATCCTGAGCAGATTTCCCCACATTGTAAACTGCACGAGGCATGTCGACACTGAAGATTAGCTGTGGCCTGAATTATTCTTGAGAACCCATTCAACAGGTATGAGCTTACCAGGAGCACACTGTAGACCTCCATATATACTACAAAACACCTAATCATCCAGTGTTAGCAACGGTGGCCCCCATAGCACCTGACTTCCAACAGGTACAGCCAGCAAATCGACCACCCCTCAGCTCATCCCTCTGCGAGAAAAAAATGGCACAGAAGTAACTACGTTTTTGGTTTTGACTTTACCAGGGCTATTTCTGAGCGTGAGGTTGCTTTAGATGTGCCATCGGCTTTGGCATTTTCCAAACAGCTTTGCTCTTCTCTCTAATTGTAGGGAAGGACTCAGAAGCCAATCTGAAGCAGTCTGATGACCGTTCTCCCTGAAGGTCAAAACCCCTCCCAGGACGATTATTGGTCTCAAGCTTTGCTTTTGATCCTGCAAACAATCAAAAGTCTCATTTCCCTGCATAGAAACTAGCATGACTCCTGAAAAGGCTCCTGTTCAAGAGAATTTTCCCAGGGTCTGAAAGTTCCGCTCAGAGGAGACTCAAGGGAAGGTCTCTAGCAGCCAAACGAGGGAAGCTTTGCTGTTCCTCTTTATAATGTCATGAATTAAGGAGGAGATCAATTCTGCCATTTCAATTTGTACCCAGATGAAGGTCAGGCAGAAGCACGCAATAGATTCTGCTTTGGATTTAAGAAATTAGAATCCGACTGATTCCTTTTTACCCCTACAAGCTCAGTTCCAGTCTTTCCAGCAAGAATTCCTTCCCTGGCTGTTAGGAGACTCTTGTTCTGGGTAGAAAGTTGGCCTGGTTGTTCTTTTCAGTCCCAACAGAAAAAAAAATACATAAATCTACCGATTTTATAATTCATCCAAAATTCTGTATCTTTCTACACACACAGTAAAGCAATATTCAACGGTTATCAAAAGGTTGCTCGTAGGCTCTTGGTGGCATCCTGTGAAAGCAGCGGCTACCGACTGGCGACCAGTGAATGAAACCCTCTCAGAACGAGGCAGATATTGTCCCTGAATTACAACATACCATGAGAGAGGAAGTGCCGTGCGGTGTGTGAGCATGCGAGTTCCCAGTGAGTCCCCAGGAAGTAACTTACCTACCTGGGATGCTCTGTCTCTCCAGCTTGCATGACCACCTTAATCAAAACCGTACTGATAAAAAGGGTTTGGACAGAAAGCAACAGGACTGAGTCATTGTCAGATGGTCCCCACGTTAGAGTCACTGTGTCTTTAATGTACTAAAGCCACCATCAGAGAAAAGAAATGTAGGTACCCCTTAAGCTCTAAACCTTGATCCATTGTTAGAATTTTTCACTGTGCACACTGACAGCACAACACAAAACAGGGCTCTTGTCTCAAAGGGAAAAGGAGATATTTTGTTCTGGAGCCAAATATGATTGACCACGGCCTTGGAACACAGAGATCCAGGTTATCCCAAATGCCATGTTCCTATGTGATAACAATAATTTTGGAGTTTTATAGTAACAGAACAAATAAAGTTGTAAAGACAGGAAATATTAGATAAGTAGGCAGGTAGGTACGTGGTGGCAAAGGAGAAAATCTCTGCTGTAAGCCTCGGGTATTATCTCATGATATTCTTAGACCTGGGGCTGGTTGAATGTAGGGGCCTGTTTTTACATTCCAAAATATACTGTTGCAACTAGTTACCTAATGTCAAAAGGGTGTTGGGCCAGACACACAGCATCTGGGGTGTAACAATCCAACTCTCCATGACTAGTCCATGGCATGAATTTGGCTGCCAGTCAGTAGAAAGTGTTCTTGGAATTTTGACTCTTGTTCTTTTCCTGGGCTCCCGATGCGCAGCCGCACTGGGCTCCCGATGCGCAGTCGCACTGGGCTCCGATGCGCAGCCGCACTGTGCTATCTTGAGATGCTAGGGGAAGGCAGAACCTCCCAGTCTGCCACGTGGTCACAGGGTAAAAGACAGGGCTGGATCTGTACACCAAAGCTAGTGACTCCTTTGTTTTCTGCTTATGATGGATTTCTGGAGACCCCACTCCACTGTAAGTCAGCTCCTGCCTTCCTTCCTACTGACGGGTGGGGTAGAGAGGGAGGTAGGGGGAGAAGATTGGGATGGGAGCCATTTGCAGCCCAACCTGGAATCACAAACCTGATACCCCACTTTGCCCTATCCCTTTGCAACTTGGAGTCAACCAAAACACTACTCAACTGGGTTAAATTTTCTGACTGGGAACCAAAGCAAATACAGGGAAGCAAATATATAATAACTCACCCAGCTGAGAAAACATTAATATTTTCAATGAACTGGAATCTAACTTTAAAATATTATAAATGAGAATCTTCTCATGACACGTTTCCAAGACTTTCCCAACTCAAACCACAGAGGAAATCAGAAAAGCACAAAGCTTCCAGAAAGAGAAAAGCAGAAGGGGCCACTGGGTAGACACTTGTCATCTGTGGAATTAATTAAAAACACTTCACATGCACACAGCGAAGTACTCTGAGTAAAAGCCTCCAAGTCTTTAACATCAGGACCCCAAAAGGTAAGCAGGAATCTTTCAGAATTCCCAATGATGTCATGGGGCCACCTTCAAGAATCCGGTCTTATTTCCGAGTTATTGGACAGATAGTAGTGTGTCTGAATTCAATAGCACCAAAAAGAGGTCCTGGATAACACAGAAAAACCTCCGTACTGGTCCCAGGAGAAGTTCTGTGACTAAACAACTCCATGAAAGACGGTTGGGTGGTGAGTCACATAGCAAACGCACACAGAACTTTGTGCCATCCCCAATCATAAGAAACAAAACCAACACTTTCTCTTTTGTCAACACATATCCCCTCTGCCTCCATCTTTGGTTTAGCTGGTTTAAGGATGAGGTTAAAAAGTAGATACTCTTCTTGGAATGGCTGCCCTTCTCTTCCGCCTGCCGTACTGCAAAACCGTGAGAGACTCCTTCCTCCCAGGAGGCCCTGAGGCCCAGGGCACTCTGATCCCATGCTGGATCCAACAGCAGGAAGTGGACGATAGTCTACCATGCCCGTGGTGAACAGAGCCCCCAAGGTCACCCTGAATGAATACACATACCGGGGAGACGGAGAAATTATCACTGTTGCAAGCAGTGTATCCCACCAGACATCAGAGATTGTCAAAACATGTAGAAACCCCTCCCCTCCCCTCTCTCCCCCTCTCTCTCTCTCTCTCTCTCTCTCTCTCTCTCTCTCTCTCTCTTCCCCTCCCTCTCCCCCCCAAATATATATCCATATCTAACCCCAGGAATGACTGAAATTTCCTTCAGGGGATTCCCCATGTCCTAAAAACCCAAGGATGACACTAGACATCAAGGCACTTTTGGGAAAAATGTATAAACAAAACTTACAACCCATCCCTTCTTTCTCTGTGGGCAGAAGCTTCAGGTAGGAGGCAAGGGTCAAGTCCACAGCAGTGAGGAAGCAGAAGAAACTGTTGATCTTCATCCACATTCAAATCATGCCTGTGTGTCTGTGATCTTCTCACCAGACCTGCACATAGCACTTCATCATGCTCCTGTGGGTGGCTAGGAGGTGTGGTCACCATTGTCTGTCACTTTCTGGCTTCTGACTCAGATAGTTTCAAGGGAAAGGCTGAGTAGCTATGAGGATGGTGTGGCTGCGGTCTGAAAGGAGGGAGAAGATGCTGTCACAGCACTCTCCTACACTCCAACTCCAGTTTCAACCCATCCATGTCTGGCCCCGTATGACTGACAACTCAGCTACCACACCTGCCCACTTACCCACCCTCAGAAGCTAAAGTTTCCACCTCTGTGGCGTCACTCCCGGAGGCACTTCCTCAGACAGGCACCTAAGGGTGGTGGGTAACTATGTGTCAGAAAGGGAGATGTTTGCCTGGGTGCACGCCAGAGTCTCTAGGCTGCAGTGTGGTTTACATGGTCCCCATTCGATACTCCATCTCTGTTTTGACCGAGATGTTCATTATTTCTAGATGCCTGAATACCATTTTAAGTATGATTGATCTTGGAATTATTTTTCTTTTTGATCAATAATTTTAATTTATTAGTTCCACAAATACTTCTTGAGCACAGTCATCCCTCTGTATATAGGACGCATGGCTCCAGGGACCCCAATGACACCGACATCTGTAGATTTAGAGTCCATATATCAAGAGCATGAAAAGTTGCATATAATCTACATATAGGGTTCTCTAGGATGCTATATCATCTCTGGATCACTTATCATGCTTAACATGATAGAAATGGTACGGGAATACTGCATTTTCCCATGAATTATTACAAAGAAAAACTATAGATGTCACCTGTTCCTGGATAGCTTTGATACAATATGGGCTGAGGCCACAGGTACATGAGTAGAATAACGAAGATCGCATGAACCAAGCCCCTGGAGGGCTGAGCTGTGGCCATTCTCGATAATAAGGGAGAGAGGCAAAGCTCTGCCCCTCAGAGCTTCTGCTGGAGACAGAGAGGGGGAGGGAGGGAGAGGAAGAGGG
>NW_021604656.1:8186212-8198685 GCF_004785775.1 Grammomys surdaster
AGAGAGAGAGAGAATGTAATTGGGAAAGGATGAAGTAGATAGCACTAGTTAAAGAAGAAGAAAGTCTGGAGGACACAGTGTGTGGTGGGGAGCACAAAGGAGTGTTTGCATGCCTGGGTGAGGTTTCCGTGAGCTGGTAGTGTCCCAGTGAAGACAAGGAATAAGGATGCAAGACTTGTCAGGAGGAACAAGAGATCTCCAAGGAGAAGCTGAGTCTCTACTGCTCAGACCTTCAAACTCATTCTGGGAGAAGGGAAATATACATGTTTCTTATAACCCACATTTCTTCCATCCCTCAAACGTCTCATGTTGGCTTACACTCCCGTTAATGAAACAGTGACAAATATTCCCAAGGCTAGAAAATATATGAAACACTGGGCAGCACTCATCACCTGAGCCATGCTCTGTTACTGAATGCTCCCAGCCAGGGTAGACAAGGGTGTGTGTTTAATCCTGGACTTTGAAACTTGACCCAGCAAGAAAGATAACAAAATGGTATTGTGACACTCTCCCCACAGCTGTGTTCTGGGGGCATTTACAGTAATGACAGGGCATAGGGACCCCTCCCAAAAACAAAGCCTCCCCCCAGCACCAGCACAAGGAGGGGCTGAAGTGAGGATGCCAGCAGACGGGGAGCCTAGGAGATGCAGCCAGCCTTTGTAGGGATCCCACTGGGTCAGGAGGAAGGCCATGGACACCACCCACACATTCAACCAAGAAGAACATCAGAGGGGCTTAAGGAGTGACCCTTTGTGAGGCCAGACCTGTGGGTGGAAGAGGAACTGTCAGGCCTGACCCTCCCGGAAGTCTTAGCCCTTGAGAGACTTCAGCAGACAGTGTGGAGAAATCAAAGACATCAAGGGGTACCTTCAGTCTCAGCTTCCCAGTGTCCCCATGCTCATCTCTCCCATCTCTCCATCACGGCCACCCACTGTCTTCCTCCCATTTTTCCCTCATCCTTGGCAGGCCCATCCCCTACCAGCTGATGTTCTGTCTCATCCCCTTCATCCTCCTCTCCCATTTGTTTGAAAGAAGCGCCTAACCTCTTTTTTCTGCGGGTGGCTCCTCAGTCCGCACTGGCCTTAAATAGCACTATGTTACCATGTACAAAGTGCCACAGATTTCCTACTCTGGGTCCTGCAACCGCACTCCTGAGTATGCGTGCTCAGCAAGTGAGTCAACAGGAGCCCAAAGGAAAAAGGTCACATACAGATTATGTCTTTTGTGGCATCTACAAAATCTATAGTGACAATGTACATGTTCTATAAGAGTTAGTAACCTCTTTAATGTGATTCACTGGCAGACTTTGTATCCATTATGAATCCTGCTTATAAACATTGTAGCAGATTGGGAAACCCCTGACTGTTTATGTGAAAAGGGAAGAATACAAAATCACTACTGCTTGTTACAGTTATGTGCATTCAAAAAAGGCTGGGTTTTTCCCACTTTTTGTGTTACTTTTAATAAAAATGTAAGGCCTGAGGACATAGCTCAGAGGTAGAGCACTTGCCTTTAATTCTACCCCCAAGCACAGCAAAAATAAATAAATGCAAACATTATGAGCAGACTCCAGAAGCTCTGTTGATAAATCCAGCACAAGTGAGATGTAACCTCATGCCTGCGCCCACCAGGCATTGCCTCTTAGATGTTTGTTTTATGAAGTTTGTATCTCCCTCTTTCTCTCCCAAAGCACTTCCCCAAATGTCGGCTGTAGGCAGGAAGCATTCTTTATCTGTAATTGTCTTAGTTAGGGTTACTATTGCTAGGATGAAACACCATGACCAAAAGCAATTTGGGGAGGAAAGAGTTTATTTGGCTTAAACTTTGGCATCACCATTCATTATCAAAGGAAGTCAGGACAGGAATTCAAACAGGGCAGGAACCTGGATGCAGCCGCTGATACAGAAACCAAGGAGGGGTGCTGCTTACTGGCTTGTACCCCATAGTTTGCTCAGCCTGCTTTCTTATAGAACTCATGATACCAGACCAAGAATGGCACCACCCACAATGGGCTGGCCCCTTTGCTGTCATAATCACTAATTTTAAAAATGCTCTGTAGGCTTGCCCACAGCCCCATCTTGTGGAGGCATTTTCTTAATTGAGGTTCCCACCTCTCAGATGACCTAAGACTAGCCATCACAGTAGTCATCCTGTTGTATGTCAGGCAAACATGATAGGTGGGTCCTATACTGTGATCCCACTGTACGCAAGACACTTGCTATGTGCTGTCTTGCACAGCAGGTCATGTCCCACCACGATTCTGTCATCAAACTTCTTCATCTCAGAACTTACTTTGATCTGTTCTTCCAGTCAAGGACTTGACACTCCTTGCTTTCCCTTCACCTCCAGATCCTACTTGCTCTCTAAGCTTGTGACCTCCTTGGCCACTAACGCTCTCCTTAAGTGTTGTTTTTCTCTGGCACTAATCATCTTGCCTAGATGGCCCAGGTCTATGTTCTCATGAATTAATCTCATTGTCCATCCTTACCTCTATCTCCAAGTGGAAAAAAAAACGCATTATGATTTGTCTTAAAGCACAGTGCTCTGCACAGAATTGGTAAGTGCTGCTGTTGATTGCCTGCTCAAGAGGGAGACAGAGGAAGGGTACACATAAGAATTGAGGAATAGACTTCCTTCCACACCTGTTCTGTACCTCATCTACCTGTCATATTAAAGCTCCCCAAAACCTAATGCTCACTAACTACTGCAAATTACGTGTGGACATCCATAAACATGAAGCCATCTGCAGCTAATTTTTCAAACCTTAAAACCAGCACAAATGAATATGTATTACTAACAATATCAGTACTGATTAGTAAGATGTTCTAAAGCAGATTAAAGGCTATAGGCAATATTATTAATAACCCAATTATCAGCAGGAAAACTTTCCAGATCTAATGTTGGAGTCATAAAGAATAACACAAAATGATTTTTTGAAAATGTTTTGAGTAATTTTTATCTGACACATTAAAAGATGAAAAGATGCATAATATAGCACTTAAGTATGAATATTCAATGGGTTATATCTGTGTTTTTTAATCTAGAGTGTTACATATTTCCAAATGAAGAATTTATGCTATACAATATCACATGTTGCAGGTGTATGAATCACTGACCATGCTAAAATCAGAGCACTCAGGAGCGTGTGTGTGTGTGTGTGTGTGTGTGTGTAGAACATGCATGTATGTATACATGTGGTATGTTTGTGTGTATGTAAATACATGTAGTATGTATGTATGTATATAAATATATGTGATGTGTTTGTGTTGTGTAAGTATATGCATGTGTATATATATTTGTGTGTGTATGTAAGTGTATGTAGAATGTATGTGTATGTATATGTGCATGTGTGTGTATGTGTGTGTGTGCATTCATGACCTCATAGATTCTAATCATGACAGCGAACAGTGGAAGGTGAGCATGGTTAGTTCTGTTATCATTTCATCCTGAAATAATGCCTTCCCAGAACTATTATTCTTGTCACATTAATATATAGAAATTTTTGATGGACAGTCACAGCAATGATCTTTCCATTCAAGGCTCTAATGTCCCCATTGCAGTCTGCACATCTCTATGAGTAAGAAAGAGTCTTCTTGATGGAACGAAGTCACAACGAGAAACCCAACTCACGAACTGATGAATGCTCCAGCTACACTTCCTTTCTTCTCTTGGAGAAAACTAATTGCAAATAAATTCCTTCCTAACAGACAGTGGTGTTGGAGAAAGAGGTTTTCTCTGCATCGGTGGGAGAAGGAATCCCACCTTCCTGCACAGAGGCTCGTTTCCTGCCTGAGCTCTGTGCCCAAATGTTCCCTGTTACCATAGCCCTTCAAGATGCTACCAGGAAAAAACACTCCACTTTAACTGTGCTTGAAAGTCTCCAACCACAGTGACATTTAAGCAAAAAGGGTCACATTTGTTTTCCACACAAGACAGAAAGGCAATTCAGTAGAAAAGGACTAGCTTGAGCATGTGGCCTCTACAGGTAGTGAGAGATGGAGACACTGCAGAAAAAAACAGCCATCCTGAAAGCATCTTGGTCCCAGGACAAAGGAACCATAAGGAGGAGGAAAGTGATGTAAGAAGTCTTGAAGAAATACAGCATCAGTGACAGATGCAGAGGACACAACTGCACACGCCAGCATCTCTTACCTCTGCCTTTAAAGACCTTGTTCCTTACCCCACATTCATCACTAATATGCAAAGACAGTTTGAAATCCCACATAACCTCCAACACCCAAAGCTAATGGCCACCTCTCTGGGTCTCTGGAAAACCTCCAATGCTCTTGGCCCTTCCTATGCTCACTCAGCCCTGGGGCACTTTCTAGCTTCTTTGCCTCTTCCTATTCCTGCCCCTCTTTCTGTCTTCTGGGTACAGAGGTCCCTTCAAAGTCTCTCTCTCTCTCTTTCTGTGTGTGTGTGTGCGTGTGCGTGTGTGTGTGTGTGTGTCTACCTCTCTCTTCCTTCCTCCCTCCCTCTGTCTCTCTGTCTCTGTTTCTCATAGAACTCTCCTCTGCAACAGCTATCAGCACTGTGAGAAGGCCAGATTCACACAAGGCCCCAGAGCCTCTGAGACACTCTTCTGAGATCTGTTCTGATGGAGAAGATGGGTTTGGATTGGGTTAGGAAGCCGTTTGGAATCAAGAACTGGGAATGGAGTGTTAAGAGATGGGAAGCCTAGTGCACAGAGAACAGAGACAGACTGAGAAGCATGCCCCCCCAGCATGGTTCACATCCTCACTTAATGTGGGAAGATGGCTTTTACTACCCCATACCCTTCTAGGTTCATAAATGGCGGGGGGCATCTGTGGGTACTTATTATCCAATGATAAGGGAGCCTAAGGACACTTGAGCCTTCTCTCAATTCTCACTCCCTGCCATCGAAAAGAATGTCACACTGTCTCCGAGTGCAGCATCTCTACTTCCCATCCCACTAAGAACGGTCCAGGCCAGGCCGTCTGCACACGAGCACTCCTACGCTGTTTGTGTCCAATCACCAGCTCACCAGCTCTGAATCTGACTGATGGTCTTCAGTTGTTTTCTTAGGAGAAAGGTCGTTTTGTCGTTTTTCAGAATCTCAGGTTCAGCTGATGGCAATGTCAATGCAGCATCCAAGATGCCCACTGTGAGCACCTGATCCCCCTCCCAAAGCCAACTGCTTAGCCATGTTGCCCCTGAGTCTCTGCAAAGAAGGCTCTAACATCTGGAAAGAAGGAGATGGGCTACATTAGTAGTCTCACTAGCTTCTCAGCCTGTAACTCAGTGTGAATCACAACCAGAACTTTCCAAAACAACAGGAAGGAGTCTTGCTGGGACTGTCCTGTGTCCCAAAGTGGAAACAAACTGACTTTCTTGAACCATAGATTTAAAATAATTTAGCCTCAAAGAGAAGCAGCATTGATGACAGTTGTGCAATACTTCAAATGAAAGCAAGGACCATGCTCAAGGGTAGACACAGGGTCACTGTCCAGGAACTTCTCTCTCTTGAGTATAGTTCAAGGTCTTGATCTGTCTTCCTGTGTGCTTCTCTCTAAATCTGTGGGTATATTCTAAACACCCTTGCTTCTCTTCTCCAACACCTGTATGCTCTACAGGGGTTGGTTACAGATTCTATGGCCAAAAGATAGATCATTGTTTGCATACACAAGATTGTAGTCTCTGGTTTCCCTTAGTGTTGGATTAGCCAGGACATTATAAATCAACTTCAGAAGAACTGTCTCTCTTTACCAAAAGATATCTTAATGCCCACAGTTAAGTGTGATCCATATGCTAGTTACCAGGCTTTTAAGAAATAAATCTCCTGACATATGCTTTCTCTGGTGATGGCACTGTTCCAGAACTAACTAGAAAATCAGATAAAACACTGGAGCATTTACTCGAAGGACCTGGAGAGTAGCCAAGAGAAGCAGGACACCAGAATGCCCAGAGAAGGGCTGTTGGGGGAGCCAGGCTGTGTGCTGCTTCCAACCAAGCTTTTGGCTGATGTTTGCCTTTAGGGTGGGTGAGACTTGAAAGACTGAGCACAGATCTGTGGCCAAGAGACAAAGGAGCCACTGGAACTTGCAGGAACCTCATAGAATGGGGGAACGCAGGTTTCAGGGCTGATCCTGGAATGTTCCTTAGCTATTGGAATCCATCTGTGTTTCTGGATCTAACAGAATACCCAAGATGGAGTGATTTATCAATAATGTGCCTTTATATTTCCCAAAGTTAGGACATGTGGGAGGTTCATGATCAAGGAAGGCACCAGTAGATCCATTGTCTCAAGAACACCCTTTTCTCAATGATGATCCTGTCCAGGTTTCTTCCTATCACAGAGTTAGAAGGGAACAAGAAACACTGTGTCTCCAATGTGTCAGAGCAAGAGAGGCCTCTCCCCCAAGCTCTGCGTTGTTAAAGACTTAATCCCATTCTTAGCGGCAGAATACTCGTGGTTTATTTGCCTCCTGAAGCTGTTACACGGGAACTCAAGATCAGCATGAATCTTGGGGGAACACCAACACTCACACTTCAACAGAGCTGCCTGGCATGGAACTCCTGACAAGCTGAGAGTCAGCAGCAAGGAGACGGAGAACAAAGCCACGGCCGGTTAGGAGCTGAAGCTGAAGGAGTCATTGGAGATCTGTTGAGGCTCCGTCAGTCTCTCAGTGGGCTGATGGGTTCATTTAAGAAGAACAACTAAGGAGTCCTCATAAGTACCCCAGGCTTCCAGGTTAGATTGTCAGTAAGCTGTACTTACCCAGGGAGCATGACACGTGACAGGGAGGCGGAACCTTGCTGAACCCAGATCACACGGGAGGCGGGACCTTGCAGATCATGTGGGTTCTTCATCTGATCAGATTACATGCCTGTCTCAGCTGTGCTCTGTCCTGGATAGAAACAGTTAACATGACCTTGAAACTCCACAGCCTTAGTACCCAATGTCCAGCCTTTCATTAAAACCTATGGGACATACTAAAAAAACGAGAAACAAACAAAATTAAATTCACAAATGGACTAGTTTTTTTGAATCGTCCAATATTAGATTTAAAAATGATTGTGATTAATACTTTTTTTAAAGAATTGTTCTTTTTTTAAAGTAATTGTTCTGCCGGGTGCTTGTAATACTCTCTTTTCAAAACGCCGAATAGAAATTCTAGAACTAAACGTTATAAACAGTCGAAGTTAAGGATCCACTAGGTAGGTGTCGTAGAAGATCAGATATAGTGAAAGTGGGTATAAAGTGTGCAAACTGAGTCACAGACAGCCAAGTGGGTGGAAAAGACGGAAAGGTATTAGTGAAACGTGCCGCACTGCAGACAGGTGTGGCACGTCTGTGGCAGAGTCAGCAGAGAACGGCAAGTCCACGCTTCTGCAACGGAGGATAGCCGTGGTCAAGAACTGAATGCTTAGTGCAGGGGAAGCAAAGTCACCATAAAATCGGTGGCGAGAAAGGGGGCCAAGGTAGAAAGGGAGGTGTGGGGGGAGTAAGTTCCCGTCTTCTGCAGCACAATGGAGTCACAGAAATTCACTGTGACTTCTATAAAGGAGCCAGAGTTTAAAACTTTGCCTCACAGTAAGGGGGTAAATATTTAAAGGGATAGGAACTCTGGCTACCTGGGTTAATCATTTCATAGTGTCTCCAGGTGTTGAAGTAACACACTGTGCTCTTCTATGTGTGCAAATGTGTCCACTAAAATTGTGGGGGGGGGAATAAAAATTTAAAGACAGGCTACCTTCTAAGAAGTGAGAACAGCTTCAAGGCTAAGTTTTCAGTAGAAAAATAAGGACCCAGGAAACAGCATCACTAAGACATGACCAGAAGACAACTGACAAGCTCTGGGAAAACAGAAAAGATGAGGCAGGGCTCTTTCACGAGGCTGGAGGGACTGCTCAGCAGTACAGAGCACTGGCTGCTTCCAGAGGACCCAAGTTCAGCTCCCAGCACCCTCATGGCGGCTCACAACTGCCTGGAACTCCAGTTCCAGGATAGCTGACGCCCTCTACTGGCCTCCACAGGCACTGCATATACACAACACTCATCTGTACGTGTGGGTCCTCACACATGTAAAGTAAAACTTAACAAATCTTTAAAATATGTTAAAGCAGAGATTTTTTCAGATGAACAGAAGGGATTTGATCCTCCAGTCAGTAAGTGGAAAGAAAATGTTCCTGGGTAGGAACAAGAAAAGGCAAGAGGGAATACATTAAGGAGATATGGCTTTAGAAAACAGAAATGGATGTTAACAGTAAAGCCATTAATCTAGTCTGGCAGAGGCAAGATGTGCATAAATTAATTGTATGGTGATGATGACGGTGCAAAGGAAAGGGGGTAAAGTGAACATATTTTGAACTTCAGCATTGGTGGTGACAATATACCATGTGCATAAGCCAAGGTACCTGTCAAAATGCCTAAGATAATCACTACCAGCGAAGCACCGTATGCTCAAACAGCTAGCAAAGGAAAAGAGGACAACAAAATTCAAACACAAGTCAGTGTGACTGTCACACCAAGACTAACCACAAAATATTACAAGAAAAGACACGATGGCAGTGATTTCCCCTGCAAATAAAAATGCAAAAATATTAGCCAAAGAATAAGATACCCATTTATGCACAGAAGGTTAAAACGTCAGATATGTTTTGCACGGGGCGGCGGCTAACGTTTGAAAATTACCCAATGCAGTTCTCAGATCAAAAGGAAGGAAAGAGGGGCCAAAACCCTGCTGACTGACATAGGAAGGCTTTTGGGTAGTGTTTGTTATCTGAGGTGATTTAGAGCATGCTGCTGGAAGGTAGGAGGAAACAAAGTCTTTGATCTCTGAGTAGGCATCTGTACAAGGTCCAGAGCACACCTCCATCATGTGCAGTGCTGGGATATTGACTCTGTTCTTTCTTTGATCAGGCACGGAGCAAGCAAGAGTGTTTATTACACTTTCTCTCATCACAAGAAAAATGTAAGACACAGAATCGAAAGGAAGACAGAGATGTGCCATTACTCAGATGAGAGAGTAGCGTCTGAACACCACCCTCAGCATCCAGAGATGAACTATTGCAACTAATAGTCAAATACAATAAACACGATAGGTCAATATAAAAATGCACCATACAATTAATGATACCACACAAGACACCTGCAGACACTAGTCGCCACACAGAAATCTATTGTAAGGTACAAATTTAAATCAAAACAAAACATACTAAATGTTCATCAGAATCACTAAAATAGACTCAAAGTGAGCATGTGAAATGCTGGCCTTGATTCGAACCAGCGGAACTGACTGTACACGGCTCTGGAGATCTAAATGTCCAGAGGACACTGGAGAACCACTTAGGGGCATCTGAGGAAGCTGAGCACGTTGCTCAGTGTTCAGTGTTCCCTGAAACAGTAGTTCCTACCTCCGCGTACACACAACAGAAGCACACATATGTGCAGTCCCAAATCACCTGCACAAACGCTCATGGCAGTATCATTTCCTGCAGCCGAAACCTGGCAACAAAGTAACGAACAAAGACTTAGCGTGCATTGATAAATCGGAATATTATAAAGCCGAGAACAGCCACCCGGATGTACATACATTGATGGGACAAATAAAATGAGGGGTTGTATCTGACGGTGATGACGACAAATGATATGTCTTATATCACAGACAAGCTATACCCATAAATCTTCTATCATGACATCGATGTAAAGTTATTCTTCTTAATTTAGTTCTATTTGTTTACTTATTCACTTTACATGCCTCACTGCCCTGCTCCTGGCCACTCCTCCCACAATCCTTTCCCACCCCCTCTGTCACCCTCCCCTTCTCCTCTAAGCATGTGGGGCCTCCCTGGGTATTCCCCAACACTGGCACTTCAAGTCTCTTTGAGGCTACTCACGAACAACCGGAACAGGGGCTATCCTAAAAGCTGTGGCCTGTATGTGGGATATGTTCTTCTAGCTGGGCTGCTTTGTCTGGCCTCAGTGGAAGAGGAAGTGCCTGGCCTTGTAGAGACCAGTGTAAAGTTTTGAAAAGGCAAAAGGAATGTGTGATATAAAGAAAGTCACGGTAGGGATCACATTTAGAAGTGAGAGCTTTGAGACGTAATGAAGCCCCTCTTCACAGGGAGAGCACTGTGTAGCTTCATTTGCAGGGTGCTGAACTGTATATGCATCCGTAACTTTATGAATTCCCACTATCTAATTCAACAATCCATTCCTGGGCCTGGAGAAATGGCTCAACAGTTAAGAGCATCTGCTGCTCTTGAAGATGACCAGAATTCTGTTCCCAGCATCCACACTAGACAGCTCATAACTTCTTGTAACTTAAGCTCCAAAGGATTCAACCTGCTCTTCTGGCCAGTGTGGATGCACATGTGAACACACACACACACACACACACAATTTGTTTAAATAATTCTTTTAGAATTTTCCACAAAATATGGCCAGTCTGGCCTCATGGGTAGCAAAGGAAAATCTTCTCAGAGACAAGGAAGATAACAGAAGAGCTCCACACTGAAAGCAGAAGGCCCCTCTCTCTGGTCACATGAGAAGCAATATCCCATCTAGTGTTTCTCAGTCATTGCTAGCTCCTAGCCCCACCACATATTTTATCCAGATGAACAGTTTTTAATTCATCGGGACCCTGACACCACCCAGAACACTGATTTGGAGCCACAGAAAGCAACTGAGCCACCGGGGTGTGATTTAGTTAGCATCCATGGATCGTTTCAGATGTGAAACCCAAGCTCCCGCCTTGTCTCTTGGAAAATATCTAGCGCCACAGACTTGATGTGGAGACCTGAGGCTGATCGTGGAGCTAGGGTGGCAGGGGTGAGGGGGGCAGGTAGGGAGGCAGGGAAGTGGGGGGATGGGGAGGCAGAGAAGCAGAGAGATGGAGCAGGATTAGAAAGGAATATCTGGGGTTCTTCACACAACATTCAAAACTGGTGTGTCTAGCTCCTACACATCGTCCGGTTTTTCCCTAAGGCCTTGGGAATAAGTCAGTAAGTACGATTGGATTCTGACTTCTCAGGGCTCAGATTCCAGATGGCATTAGAGGGCCACGTGAGAAATTGTGAGCCTGATTTGAATGAGTTGAATACAGGAATAGTAATACCATCCTGGTTCGTAGACTGGCACACAGTAGGCCGGCACAGAGTAGGGCGGCACAAGTTAAGCCCACAGGGCTTGGTGCTGATGGGAAAGAGAAGTTTATCCACCAGAGCCCACCACACAGAAGTCATGTGAACAAAAAGATCAAAACACGAAAGTGAGCATCTGTATTGTTCTATCCTGGTCCTGGCACAAATATTTGACCAGAATTACCCATACCAGTCTCTCTTAACCTGGGAATGTTATCCCTGTTAGCAAATAATTCCATGGTCCTAGGGCTAAGACCAGTGGTTAAATTGGAGTGATAAGATCACAGGCTCAAGGTCAAGGTCATAGACTGAGTATCCAGAGATGCCCTTTGCTCCGTCTTGAGTGACAGCCCACTCTTCCTCGTGAGCTGGATTCCTTTCCATTAGCATATAGCAATAGCAAGAAACCCCAGCCATTTCATTGGTAAAATTTGCCCTGCCAGTAGAGACCTAGAGTCGAAGTCTACGAGCCAATTGTAGGCATCTACTGGCTTTATAATGTTAGGCATCTGAGCTGAAGAGGGCTCAGAGGATAAGAGCGCTGGATGCTCTCACAGAGGACCCGGGTTAAATTCCTAGCACCCACAACAAAGCTCACAATTGTCACAAGGAATCTGACACTCTCTTCTGGCCCTCTTGGGCAACAGACACACATGTGGTACACAGACATACATATAGGCATAACACTTGTCTTAGTCACTGTTCTATTGCGGGGAAGAGACACCATGACCAAGAGAATGCTTTTTTAATTTTTTTTTTTTTTAGATTATTTTCCTTATTTACATTTAAAATATTATC
Source organism: Grammomys surdaster (assembly GCF_004785775.1). Taxonomy (NCBI): domain Eukaryota; kingdom Metazoa; phylum Chordata; class Mammalia; order Rodentia; family Muridae; genus Grammomys; species Grammomys surdaster. The sequence continues at coordinate 8,198,117 of NW_021604656.1, forward strand.
CACTTCCTCAATTTCCCCTCCAGAAATCCTCTACCCCATTCCCCCTACCCCTGCTTCTATGAGGGTGTTCCCCACCCATCCACCCGCTCCAGCTCCCCTGTCCCCTACACTGGGGAATTGAGACTTCACAGGACCAAGGGCCTCTCCTCCCACTGATGTTCAATAAGGCCATCCTCTGCTACCTATGAGGCTGGAGACATGGGTCATTCCATGTGTACTCTTTGGTTGGTGGTTTAGTCCCTGGGAGCTCTGAGGGGGTCTGGTTGGTTCATGTTGTTGTTCCTTCTATGAGATTGCAAACCCCTTCCGCTCCCAAGGGAACTCTTACAAAATATAGCGTTTAACTGGGGTCTGGCTTACAATTTTAGAGGCTTAGTCTATTATCATCATGGTGGAAAGCATGGCAGAGTGCATGGATCTAGAGAAGTAGCTGAGAGCTGTGTATGTGTGTGTGAATGAGTGTGTGTGTGTGTGTGTGTGAGAGAGAGAGAGAGAGAGAGACAGAGAGAGAGACAGAGAGACAGAGAGAGAGAGAGAGAGAGAGAGAGAGAGAGAGAGAGAGAGAGAGA
>NW_021604656.1:8198695-8203278 GCF_004785775.1 Grammomys surdaster
AGAGAGAGAGAGAGAGAGAGAGAGAGAGAGAGAGAGAGAGAGAGAGAGATTGGACCTCATGTGGGCATTTTAAACCTCAAAGTCACTCCCACTGACCCACTTCCCACACCTATCCAACAAGGCACACTTTCTAATCCTTCTAATCTTTTCAAATATTGTCGCTTCTTGGTGTCTAAACCAATGGAGGCAGTTCTCATTCAAAGCACCATAACACTCATCCACAGAAAATAAAAATTAAAAATAAAAACTAGGCATAAAATAAAAATTGTTCTGCACTGGGCATCTGACAAAACACACACACACACTAATCCATTCATAGATTTAAAGGGCAGAAACCCTCAGTTCCTGTCACGAGCAATGCCAGTGACCTTACAAAGAAGAAGAGCATCAGACAGAAAAGGCCAGTAAGTTCCTCCTGTAGGGCCAATGACAGGTGACATGGACCCAGAAGGGCTTTGAACCTCGATTTATACTCCAGCATCATTCTTTGGGGACACGAGGACAACCCCTCAATTCAACCAAAACCACAAAGCCCTCTGATGGGTCAGTCCCTAGCCCACTGTGATTTCAGAGATTCCTTTTGTAAATGTGTGACTGCAATTCTGATATTCTCTGGACCAAAGATGTTGAAAATGGCCCTTAAGCGGCCAGCCACAACGTAGGGCACTGTTTTTTCTTAACCTCCTGGCAATTGTCTCGTGCCGGTCTGGCCTAAGTTCCTCCAAGGTCATCTCACAGTCTTTCAGAGCAGTAATTTGTTTACTGACATTCCCCATTTTTTCATGTTCCAGTAATAAGAAGGGAGTATTGGGTGTGGGAGGTAAAGCCTTGTCCTGAGAGCTGGGGGGCCATCTGAAGGTCCTGACCCACGTAGAGCATGACTTGGCCTGTAAACATGTCAGAATGACATTAGCCGTGTATTTACAAAGCCTGCCCTGAGTGGGCCCATTATGCCCAGCCTAATGGAATTGCATTCCTCTAAGTGCTTTTTGAGTTGTGTAGACAGCACTGCCAATATCCCTGCAGGGAACGCGGATGCTTGCCGTAAATAGTGAGGCAGGCCTCCCAGGGCAATCCTAGGTTGCCTTGGGATCTACTGAAAAGAGGCTCTGGTCCTGTTCATTTTCTCTCATGGTGCTGTCCATTTGATTGAGCCTCTGGTACCCAAACTCATCCAACTCTCCTAAAACGGATAACAAAATTAAACGACATCTCTCCGGGTGACTTCCATGGACCACGTGACAAGTTCTCTTGTACTGTCATCTCCCAGCCCTGCCTGTCATGTCTATTCCTTCAACATTTTACAAAAAGCAAACAGAGTGGTAAAGATGTAAACGAAAATGCCTAACATTCAAGGCCCAGTAACATCACTGTACAACTGAGGAAACCCAGCTGTGAGATATTGAACAGGTCACCCAGTAACAGGTCACACAGTGAGGTAGAGCTAGTAATTGTAGGCTGTAAACACACATGCCAGTTTGCTGTATGGGGATGCACTCTTTCCTCTGATGCTCAGTAAGCCAACAGAACTCAAGGGTCATTAGGACCACACCATCCTTATTTGGTTGAAAAGGACTCAGTTGAAGATTCCTATTTTAGGCCTCCTTCTTCCACTCCCCTGAAGGAACTCCCACCTAACCTCACTGAAGAAGAACTATCTGAAGACATGACACTCACCTGTGTGTGATATGGTCCAATTCAGCCAGGATCTTATGGGAGGATTCTAACCTATTAAAAATAATAAAAAATAATATTATTATTTATTTGTTTTTTCTTAGCTGTTCCAATTTTTGAAAGTCATTCATTTTGAACATTCTGTGTTTTAAACAAGCCAATTATTCAACTGAAACCCTCCACTTTCATTATAACCAGCAGGGCTTCCAAGAAGTGATAATGTACTTAATTTTCTCCTAAATATAAGTTCATATGTTTGCATACATATGTATAGATCCATAATGTGATATTCATGGATAGTATTTACACATTGTATATATATTATGTACACACACACACACACACACACAGGTCAACACACTTTCAAACACAAATGTCTTTAAGTTTAGGCACAAAAAACTTAATTAATATTCTAGCAGGGTTTAATCTGGAAATATTCCTAGCAAGTTTTTATTGATAGAAGAATGGATTTTTTTTTTTTGCTCAGCATACTCATGAGTCAAAAATAATAATAATTCTAATTTATACAATTTGAACTTTTATTTAGTTCCTGAATTCTTAGCTCTGACTTGTTATAATATCATAAAGCTTCTATAAATGACAGACAAAAATATGTCTTAAAACACTGGAAGGAGAGAAAGATTTATAAGATTAAACGTAATTTTTAAAAAGGCATTCAGATTTTCTTGACCGTCCCCAAAGTCTAAAGAAAAATTCCACAGTAATTAACAGCCCAGTATGAAATTAAATGAACCATGGGATTTAGATTCATCATCAGATGCAAACTTTAAAAATAAGAGTGTGCACAGACACACACACACTCTCTCTCTCACACACACACATATGCACGCATACACATATGCACATGCAGAGAGAGAGAGAGAGAGAGAACACTCAGAATACGAACTTCCACTGTACATTATCTCAAGAATCTAGTTTAACCTCCAACCTATAGAAATATATATATAGAGAGAAATATATATATCCATACACATACGGATATGTAGCCTATACTTTTTATTATCTTTCTTTAAATTTATACAAAACCCAGTTTCAAGGTATTTAAAAATTCAACAAAAGCCAAGTTTCACAAGTGTCAGATGAACCTGGATCTAGGCCTCAGGTCAGTGTTGACATAGGCTGTTGCTGAACTTCAGGGGAAATACAAAGACACTTTATATCCAACTCACAACAAACCACATGCTTTCCTGGTGCCAATCCACAAGACAAAACCCACCCTGATGCAACCAGAGAAGCCCTACTTATTAATGAATGCTTTTATCGATGTTTCCTCGTGCGGCAACTCAATCAAAAAGGCAGCGTAAAAATAAATTAGCTGAGGATGTAAGGTCTTATTTTACAAATGATAGCACTCAAAAGGTTTAATGTCTGCCTCGCAGACCAAGACCACTGGGGTCTCCCTGCCCTGAGGGAGCAATTTCTGTCCTATACAGGAGCTTGCTGATAGAGTGAGATATTTACTAGGCCCTTCACTTTCCAAACCAGGACATAAAACACACAGTCACAAACCACACTGCGATGGAATTTGCCCCATGGCATGTAGCAAACACACTTACTTTAAGTAGTTACCGTGGGGATCCGATAAGGGTGTAACACCTGGCCTGTCTACAGAGTCCTGTCACCCATTACTATGAGCACCTACAGGAGCCATGCTGCCCCCCACATTTTGACAGCTGTATATTGGGCGCTGCTGTGTCACTGGCATCTGTTGGGGTCACAAACATCTTTTTGCCCGAAGACGAAGGAAACCAGGACTGTTAATCACACAGGAGTATCTCCTTAAAGGAGGAAGTACCTATTTTCCACCCAGAAGGCTAGGGGTGGGTATTGTTAATGACCTGGTGACCTTTGGCTATTTGTAGAGACAGACTTTACCCAAGTACTCCATCCTTTTCCATCCCATAGTTTCCCTCCCATGACCTTTAGCTCTCAGTCAATAGAACACATCCTTAGCAGGGGATGTCACATATACTTTAAAGCCTGCTGGCCTCTATGCTGTCCCAGTCAGAGACGCCGCTAGTTTCTAAGGCTTTAAGCTCTAGAATACATCCTCATGGTCACACATACTTTGTAAAGAGATTTCTATGTAGAAACGCCTTAAGCTTTCTTGTGTACCTGGAAGTGGAATGACTGTTGCCTGGAAACTTTCCCCCAAATTCTATTGTTTAAATATGGCGGCAATAAACTGCCTCACGTCGGACTCATTAGACATTTGGTTCTGTTTGATGAAGTCAAGTTAAACCTTTCTCACCTCTGTATAGTTCGTTTTCCTGCCTGCAGTGACTTCTGCAGGGGACCCCCTGAGGCATCTTTCTCCAAACGCACCTATTAGATCGTACATACTGAGCCCTCAGAGAATATCTAGGTGCAGATGCCGATGGACCCTGTGAGACCCTGTGAAGAGCTTCTGTGTTCTTTGGATTGTCCAGGTCACTCTGGCTCAGAATGTTGTCCTTGCCCATACATGGTCACATGTACTCTTCTGGTCATGCACGTGCATCCATGGGACTTCAGTAAGGTCTCCTAATCTGATCCAGCCCTCTGCTGGTGTTAGAATCCACTTCTTCAGGATTCCAGTGTAGACTGGCAGCTCTCTAGGACCTCCCTGGGGCTCCAGCACCAGACTGGGACTGTTGAGACATCCAATCTCACGGATTCTCGGTCTTTCTGTAAGGGGACGGCCATTGTTGGACTACTTGGACCTTGGGCCACACATAGCCTGTGAGCCACTCTAATAAATCTTACTAACACACACACACACACACACACACACACACACACATTAGGTCACTCTCAATTCTGCTCCATAAACAACCCTGACTAATATACCAGATTGTTCTGAATGTTTGATGACCCTCCAGAAACTGGTAACACCTACCACAGTACCT
>NW_021604656.1:8213278-8223838 GCF_004785775.1 Grammomys surdaster
ATCAAACAGTACAGTAATGACCCAACACCACACCTGACATGCTCCAGCAAGGCAAACTAACTTCTCTGAGGACCGAGACATGTATTTTACAGCTTTTTTTTTAATTTTTTTCACTTTTTATAAGCATTCTGTTATTAAAAATAATGTATACATTCAAAGAGAATTGCAAAGTATCATATTAAGGGACATAAAGAAGACCCACTCTCGTTGCTGAGATCTTCATCAGCTTCTCTTCCCTGACTTGCTTCTTATATCATATGCTATAATTCTCAAGCTTAAAATATGGTATAACTTATAAAATATTATAGTACCCAAACCTGCCCACCAACTCGCCACTGTGCTAAGCAAAGATGAAATTTAAGTCTTCCGTTGCTTCTTTCGAACTTCTCAATTCTCTGAATCCCTCAGGGACTGTATGAGCTTTCTTTGATAGGAGGAAGTGCTACACTGACGTTGGCTGAGGCCGATGAACGGTGCCTTGCGTTTCAAACCATCCTCTTCCTTTTAAGAGGCTTAAAGCATCATTCAGTGCTAGATTCAAATTCTTTAGAGCCTGTGAAAATGTTTATCCTTTGGGAATACAGTAAAATACCATTAAATATTACATACTGGCAATTCCAATGTATACAATACTTATCATGAACTGAGGTAGTTTACCAATAATATACAATAATATTTAAGTTGGAAAAAGTCAAGACCAATTGCTAGCTGCTTTTATGGATGGATGAAGGTCATTTTTTGATAGACATCAGTTATTTACACACAAATGGAGGCATGAAATTCTTAAAAACATCAGACATCTTCTAAGCACATATAGATTTTTTTTAAAAAAAAAGCTATACCCTTGTCAGATATCATTATTCAAAGGCGGGGCAGAATCAGCAGTGAATGGCACAAGGCAGTGACTACACAGGAAAAGCAGCCACAAGCTTAGAGGACACCAGTGCACCATCAGCTCCAAGAGGAAAAAGGATTGATGAACCACTTTTAAGCCTTGCCTGGCTACAGAGCTAATGGTGGTCTGTGCACCTTGAAATACTATTATCTGATTTTCTCTTGTTTTAGAACTTCAGCACAGTGTGTACATCCCAGTTCTGTGAGGTTCAAAGAACATGAAGTCACATCATGCCACATATGAAGGTAATTCACTGTCTGCACCATTTCCAGCACTCTGCGGGAAGCATTCTCAGTCCCTCTAGAGTCTTAGGAAGCACTGACCCCATGCAGTCACGGGAATCCTTAACAACTTTCAGACCTTGATTGTCAAAGCATAGGCAAAATCCGGAGAATTCTCTGACAGACGGCTGGAATGCAAATACAAACGTGGGGAACTAAATAAATTTTTAACAACTCGTCTCTTGCCAGAGTTTTCTGGATGACAGTGAAGTCCAAGGACGGCCGTGTGACGAAGGCAGTAGGCCTAAGGTTGCTGTCTGGGTTTAGGTGAGCAATAGAAATCAGGCCTAGGGAGAAGAAAATCAATCAGCTTGGGTATCAGAGAGCTATGAAAAGCACAGCCCTGGGCTGAGGCAACGGCTCAGTGCACAAAGTACTTGCCAGCAAGTGTAAAGACCAGAGTTCTGATCCCCCAAATCTACATAAAAGTCAGGTGGGTGTGGTAGCCAGCCTGCAATCCCAGCACACGGGAGTGTGCTTTCACACTTGCTCATCAGATCAGCCACATGGGCTTAATGAGAGACTCTGCATCAACATATGGAGGAGAATGACCAGGGGAGACGACAGGCATCAACACTGGGTCTGCAAACATACATACACACACACACACACACACACACACACTCACACAGAGTTACACACACAGACACTGACACACACACACATACTCAATCTCTGTCTCTTCCAATAGTGCATCTCTTAGATTCTCATTGTGTGTGAGTCTCAGTATTTCAGTTTGATTAAACAAAACAATAGCACTGTGTTGTAAATCCTCTGGACAGAACAGAGGATAAAGGAGATGGAGATGAATTACAAAGCCATGATCCCAGAAATCTCTGAAAAGGGGGAGGGTAAGTAGAGCCAGGCTGTGGCTAGAATGCCGTGGACCAGGGCAGATCCCAACAGCGATGGCTTGGGCCGCCTTGTCCCGTCCTTATTCCATATTCCCTACAGTGTTTTTCTTTCTTTTCTTCTGTGCTTCAGTGTGAACTATTCCTTACTGCTATAGGGAGAAGAGAAAATTGGGTGAAGTGTTGGGTATAGGAGCAAGCCTTGAGCATAGAGCAATATTAAAAAACAGAGCAAGAAGTGTTTTGATGAGATTTGGGATGTGAGGGAATGTTCCCACAGAACTGACGGGCACTAGGGAGAACTCTTCTCTCATATTTGTACTAAACAGCTGTGCGTTGGTTAACAATAATGGAGGATGGGGATAGTTCAGTGGCATTTGTCTCTCTTTGTCCCCTGTCATAGACTAATGTCTGCTTAATACCACAAGTTAGACAATAAAACAAATCAGTAAATGTATGTCCAAGCCTTCTTCCACAATAAAACTGTAAACATTAAAAATGTAACTATAACAGAGGCTTCATGTGGTCCAGCCTTGAGATGGTATCTTCTTAAAAGAAGCAGAGGTGGTTCAGATCAGCCTACGAAAAGTAATCTCCATCCTAACTCAGCCCAGTGAGCATGTCTGTGACTGGCTCCCCTCGTCTCTGTGTTCTGAATGTCCTTCAGAGGAACAGTTAACTTTCTGCCCTGTGCTTCCCTTCTCCTACACCAGTAGCTGCCATTCCAATCCTCAGAGCCTTTCTGTCTCTTTCCCTTCAAACTGTTAAAAGTGTGGCGATCAGTGATTGGCTTTGTTTCTTGTCCCCTTCCTATTATATAGCATGCATCTAAAAGTGTTCTCCAGCGCTGTGTTGCTGTGCATGCTGAAGTGAGCGTGCGTTACAATGTATAATATATGAGGTCTGACTCAAGAATAATTGTATCCGTTTTGCTTTTGAACCCATTTGCCTTTCAGTCTGCAGCTATCTAGTAACAAAAAAACTCCAGCAAACATGGCAGGAGCCCACAATCCCCTTTCCCACCACTGGCTCCGTTTCTCTCCTTGACCAAGTGCCTCCTCTACTTCATACACTCTAGACAGTGAACTCTTCCATAAATAGTTCTTAGAAACTATCACTTTATTGCTTACCACACAAGAAGCCCATGACAGGAATGATCAGGTTTCACGGGTATCAGGGCAGTGCATTTTGAGTGGTGCGTGTTTAAGCAGCATTACGGCTCTACAGGCTATCTCGTGCCTTTTTTAGATGACATTACACTTGTGACCCCTTACTTTCTCCTTGCCATTTCACACTTGTGCTCACAGGACCTGCTGCAGGAAGATCTAGAAGGATGGAAGCAGCACCTCAGGAGACTCAGATGGGCTTAGAGAGCTCAACTCAGACATGAGGGCTCATGATCCCCCAGTGATTTTACATAAGGCCAAGTGACCTAGATCCAAGAAAATATCTCAGAATAAGGGACACCTTGAAGTCCCAAAGGATGAAGTGAGAACATGGAAATCTGACGTTAGAAAAACATCCTCCCTGAATCCTGCTTCCTTCAACATGGAATCTACAGGCATGCTTCCTGATTTTCATCTTGTAAGAGAAAGACAGAGCCTGGCAGAAGAAGATATCCACAAGACAAGGAATAAAAGCCAGCTCTGATGCCACTGAGTGGCACTAGATGGGACACCGTGCATTCTGAAAGCAGCCATCCCTCTGGTGAAATTTGTAACCTCTCACCCACCCCCCAGATGCATGCTGACTCTAGCATTTGCTAAGATTTTCATCAGGACTTTAATAGGCAAAATTCTACTGAATTCTCAAGACCCATGGACAGGCCAGACGTGGTGGTGCACACCTTTAATCCCAGTACTCAGAAGATGGACGCAGGTGGATCTCTATGAGTTTGATGCCAGCCAGGGCTATGACCCTGTCTCAAAAAAGAAAAAAGGGGAAAAAAACAGAGAAAGATCAGCATTTCTCAAAGTACAGTTCCTGGATAAGCAATGTCTGCATCCCTTGGGAACTTGTTAAAAATCAAAGCTTTGGACTCTGTGTTGTACATACAAGACCCAGAAATAGGAGGGGTCAAGGGTCACTCTATGGCTTGTTGCTACAGTGTAACTCAATCTAACCTAACTGATATTACCAGAAACTATGTCCACACCACTTAACTAGTCCTCAGTAGTTTTAATCTTAAATGTCCTATCCACACTTTTAAGCCATATTTTTTTATTTTGATCATATTTTAGTTACAACGTCTCTTCTTTGTCTCATGTGTGGTTAACCCAGAGTTGGGGGCACTGTTTAAGCTTGGTGATTATGAAGTACTCTGGGCTGGAGACACGGATCAGCAGTTAAAAGTACTGACCACTCTTTCAGGGAATCTAGGTTCAATTCCCAACACTTATATGAAGGCTCACAACCTTCATCTGTAACCCCAGAACCAGGGGATCTGGTGCTGTCTCTGGCTTCCTCTGGCACCAGGCATACATTTATACATATAGGCAGACACTCATATGCATATAATAAATATAAATCTTTAAATGAAAGTAAAATATTGGGCTGGAGAGATGGCTCAGTGGTTAAGAGCACTGGCTGTTCTTCCAGAGATCCTGAGTTCAATTCCCAGCAACCACAGAGTGGCTCATAACCCTCTATAATGAGATCTGGTGCCCCCTTCTGGGCTGCAGGTGTACATGCAGGCAGAAAAATAAATAAATAAATAAATAAATAAATAAATAAATAAATAATCAATCCTTTTTTAAGTAAGTAAGATCTTAGTCAATCCTATCTCCACCCACTTAAGGCTGCTCTTCCTTTGTAGCCCATGCTTACCTGTAAAGTAGAACAAACCACTCCTCATACCCACCCACCCCCGCCAAGTGGTTTAATAGTTCTTAAATCCAGCGTTTGAGTTTTCTTGCCCTGTTTAGTTATTAAGTGTGATTAGACACTCCAAACGTTCTGGAGCAGCCAGGCAATTGAACACGAGTAATTTCCCTTTCTCAAGCCAGAAGGAGGAGAAAACAAACCACACAAGCCCAAGAAGGAAGGGGTATTTGTCTGTGCAGCTGGATCACTGGGCTGTTGCGTCTCTTTCCCATTGGCACCGAGGAGACCTCCATAGGAAAGTCCTCTATGATGAACACAGCCTCAATAATGTGCTGGCAAAAGCATGCTTTCTGGAATTAGGCTGTGGGCTCCTAGACATGTGGGACCACGTCTCATCATTTCTGTCACACCTTGAGGTTTGACAGAATCTGACACATTGCAATCAGTACATGGATTTTGGTGGATGGATGGATGAATAGATGGATGGATAGATGGATGGATAGATGGATGGATGGATATATGGATGGATGGATGGATTCAAAATTTTCTATTGTGTAATTTCATTGAAAGGAATGAAAAGCCAAAATTTGGTTTGTGATCCCTGTGAGAGAAACATAATTATCAAGCTTTCTCTATTCAAGACTCTCTTTAGGGGATGTGGTGGCGCCCATCACTTAGGAAGCAAGGGTAATTAGGTTCCTATGAGTTGGAGGGCAACCTGGACTACTTAAAGAATTCCAGGCCACCCTGGGCTATAGATTGAGACCCTTCCAAACCAACAACAAAACTGCAGAAGGCTCTGCTTCCAGGTTTCTTCCTTGCCAGCAGCTATTAATGTCTGAGAATGCTTTTATCTCATCCAGGACTCCGCCCCGCCAGTCGGTGCTTCTGGACACAATAATCACCATGCTAAAGGTTAAGCCCCATCTCAAGATATGATAGACCTGTGAGTTTGGCAGACTGAGCCCCACTCCATTTGCCAACGTGTGCCAACAATGCCAGTTAACAAAAGAAAGCAATGGAGAGTGAATTCCTTCGTCAGAACAGGGACAGTAGGTGTGCAATGTCATCAGATCCCAGCCCTGCCATCAGGAACAAGGCCTCACAGAACACCACCAGCTCCTCCCTGCATCTCGCTCTCTCCATGCCTGTCTCTGTGTTGGATTTAGGTCCTTCTAAACCCCTCCTTGGTACCCATGGGGTTACTGGCTCCACAACTCCTTATGAATACCAGAATCCAAGGATGCTGAAGGCCTTGTATGAAATGGCCTGGGTATGTGTGTGTAATCCATGCTTCAGATCACGTCTACATCACCTACAAAGTCTAGCACAACGTACATTCTTTGTGGATAGCTTTTATCCGCATGTGGATATTAAACACAGATGTGGTTTTCTCGGTTATTTAGTGGTGTTCTCTTCACTATTTCCGTATTGGTGACACTTTCCATGGGTAAGTTTAATTCTGTTCTCAATAGCAGAGAAGAACATTTAAAAAGATGTTTTGTGGCTTCTTCGTTAACGGAACTTCATATGACTTCCTGTGAGGGGCATACACAGGGTCTGCCTGAGGATGGCACATAAGGGCAGTGGCAATCCCTAAAACCTTTCGAGACTGTTATATTCTCCAGCTTTTGTTTCTGCCATGAGATATGCACATATCTTAAAGGTCACTGACATATGTTAATTCTTATATGCATTTACAGTCATTAAATGAAAGAACTTTGTGCCCTCGTTTAGCCTGAAGCAAACTAGGTCAGTGCTAGGAACTGTGGGAGTGGGGGAGTACAGAGCCCACTTTTTCTGATATTAAATAAATGCTAAATGAGTTGATGAATCAGAGACTCCAGCATCCTTGAGGACAAATATACACATTATCTCCAGAGCCAGAGATGAAGGCACTTTATTTTTCTCATCTTGGGACTTGTCAACTAAAATTCAGGTGATAACTATTTTAAACAGACACAGCTCAGCTGGGCATGGTAGGGCACACCTATAATCCCAGCAGAGTCAGGCAGATCTCTGTGAGTTCCAGGCCAGCCTGGTCTACTTAGTAAGTAAAGTAGTCCAGACTACATAGAGAGACCCTATCCCACAAACACAAAAATAAAAATATAAAAAAATAAATTAGTCAACAGTCACAGCGTGACTTTATTCCACGAATCCCTTGGTGTTTTGTCTGGTTGTTATGTTACACTGGCAATTTTGGAGGAAACGAAGCTAACAGGCACCGTGGCCTGTGCTGTTGATGTTTGTTTAGCTCAGTCTTACCGTGTGGACCTCACAAAACCTGGGAGCCACTTCTCACCTCCGCAGCATGCACAGTTGCCAGATGCAACAAACCACAAGTGTTAAGAGAATATGGGGATGGTATTGCTGGCCTGGAGCCAGAGTGGTGTGCAGTGTCTGACACGGAGTGTTGCCCGTGGTGACAGAACCTCAGAATATGGACAGACATTTAAAGTCACCTAGACCAACTGATACACAGGAATACCATGATGGCATCTCTGGTAAGCACTCACCCCAACTACTACCTGAAATCTTGCAGTGTTTCTAGGACCCATGGCCTCTCCCGCCAGCCTACCCTGTTCTTCAATCATGCTCACTGTTTGGAATTACTGCCTGCTTATGGCATTCAACCTCACTTGGTGTAAATGGGACCTGAAATGTTCCCACAGGTGCCTGTAAGAAGGGCTCTGGTGCTACTAAGAGGTAGCAGAACCTTTAATGAGGAGAGTCTTGGGCTGGAGAGATGGCTCAGCTGTTAAGAGTGCATATTGCTCTTGCAGAGAACTGGTTAGGGACCCTAATCCCTTCCTACACTCTCTGCTTCCAATGCCGCCTGATCCCACCATGGCGGAACCTTGCCAGGGTCAGAAGGAAATGGGAGCAACTGACTGTGGGCTTAAAGCTCAGAAAATGTGAACCAGGTGAATCTCATTTTATTGAGTTGCTTTATCCCGGGTCTTTGTTACAGAAACAAAAAGCCTAATAACGTGCTATCCAGCCATCACTTCTTCCGTAAGCCCGTGAGACCCCAAAGGTGACTGTCTCTCAACTATTGTAATACGTTTGCCAATCATCAGACATTAAGTCACATCAAGTCTACCCACCTCATCCATCCACCAGCTGCCTACTCGTCTCCATTCTCAGTTGGTGTGTAGCCCTTAAGTGATTCCTGCTGTCCCATGAGTCCGTCCTTCCTCCAATCTCACCCCCTCTTGCCCACTTAATACACTCGCCTATGAAATACTCTCAGTATGATCATAATCTTTTGAAAATGCCCTGGCTTGCATTGTACAGCCTTCAGATTGAAGCTTGGTTCTTAGATCTGATAGCCCTCCATTACCTGACCCTTCCACCTCTCTCCTGAACTGTCACTCCTAAAACTTCATCTTCCACAGGAAACATTACCAAACTATGAACTACTTTGAGTTCCCAAGCCGATTGCACTCTCCTGTGTGAGTCTTAATCCATCCCTTGCCTGCAATGGACTCTTTTCCCATCCAATGGGCTCACCGTCTTACACTTCCTTCCTCATGCCCCTCCCGAATTGGATGCTCTCCCACCCACCCCTTTCTCTCTCTGCTCTTAACCTGCACTATAAATAGTAAGATACAATGTTGCCAGCATCCGTTCACTTGTCTGTCTACTACTGGAGAACTATATAAATGAGGGAGTCCAGACTCCTTGCGCTAACATGTCCCCCTATGCTGGGAAGTCCCTGGCATATTAGAGACACACTGCTATTCTCTGTTAAGTGATTAATCCAGTGTCTCTAGCCTTTCCTTCTTTGACAGCCCACCAGAGCACCTGTGATCTTGGTTTCCTTCATCGATCTATATACCCACAAGTTTATTAACACTCCTTATAAATGTACTACCAAAGCTCAAACTTGCTCCCAACCTGCCTGTCAGATCCAATCGCTGTCTTGGGCACCAGCTCCAAGCTGAGTACTGCCTGCACCAGAATCACAAAACACAGGAGCCTAGCGGGTCAGTGGTTCTGCCAAAGACCTACTGGAACTTAGTTTCTCCATATGGGAATTAACAACGACTCACCCGTATGGCTGTATAAAATATGCATTAAGCAGAAAGTAATGCCTATTAATGAAACATTGATGCATCTGTTTATCTGGCCAATTATTTGAAAATAGCCTGGACCTTTTCCAGACGATGACTTCAGCTTGGCATCTTGTAGTGTGAAAGCCATTGCTGGACTGTGCTACTGGGATGTACTTGGTAGGTAAGTTGTTTTCCTGCCTGCGTGCATAGTTTTATTCTCTGGTGTCTTTCTGAGGCAGTGGAGTCCAGAGAGCCGATGCATTTGGCAGCAGTCAGGGGATTAACTTACTATACTGAAAGACTTCTCCCCTGGCTCTCACTTCCAGGCTCTCATTTTAACAGATCTCCTCTGTGCAGTACAGTAAGTTTCTCATCCTTTATTTTTTTTTTTCCTAAACATCCATTATCCACAGCAAGTCTTATCTCCCTGCGAGACCAGATGACACTCCCTTAGCAACATTTTTCTATAGCTTTTTAGCATTCTTCTACATAATTCAATCATTTTCACATAAAATAAAAAATTATCCCCCAGGGGTGGAGATGGCTCAGTGGTTATGTGCACTGATGCTCTTCCAGAGGACCAGGACTTGGTTCCTACACATACATGACAGCTGATAACCATCTGTAACTCCAGGAGATCCAATGCCCTCTTCTGGCTTCTGTGTGCATGTGCTACACAGACATACACGCAGGCAAAACAGCCATGCACTTAAAAGCAAAATAACAATATTTTAAAAAATACCTCTGAGCCTTCAGAAAAGTAAAGAAAAACCAAAAGTACATTTTATTGTGTGACTAAATATAAGCAACATGCACAGAAGATAGCCATTCCTGAGAACAACCGTCTACTCTTTCATCATTAATAGCTGTGTAAACGCCAGAGGCAACATGATCAATAACTAGCTACATATAAGTTGGAAATATTGTTAATATAAAGATGGATTTATATGCAAATGTATTCTGCAAATGTGGACTAAATAACCGACAGAAGGAGGCACAGACAAAAGAGCAGATATATTTGCACCTCCGTGTCCACACGTGCACATATTTACACAGAGGTCATATGACTCCCTTTCCCCACACCCACTTCCTGATTTAAAGGAGGCTGTAACACAAAGGCGCTTTCTTGATCCTCACGTGGTTAGGAGAAGCCTTCCCAAGGTCAAGTGTCAGTCAGGTTTGCTAAACTCTGCCCCTTTGGACATTTAGTCTCGCTCCTCTGTCCTGGACCCCCCATATCTGCAGGAGAGTTTCATGAATTTTTATACCCCCCCAAAGCATATGAGTCTGTGATATTAAAACTATTGCAGGGTTGGAGAGGTAGCTTAGGGGCAAAGTGTGTGCCCAACCTTCATGGAGGCTTGGGTGCCATCTCCACAGCTTCTCCAAATAGTCTGCAAACACCAACATGCATATGATACAGACTTTTATTTAAAAGGAGAAAAATCGTTAGAGGTAGTGGTGCACCCCTTTAAGACTAGCTCTCAGAAGGCTAAAGCAAGAGGATCTCCATTTGAGGCCAGTCTGGGGTGTGTGTGTGTGTATGTGTGTATGTGTATGTGTGTGTGTGTATGTTTGTGTGTGTTTGTATATGTATGTATGTGTGTGTGTGTTTGTGTATATATCTCTGGTATCTGTGTGTGTGTATG
>NW_021604656.1:8223848-8230411 GCF_004785775.1 Grammomys surdaster
TGTGTGTCTGTTTCTCTGTGTCTGTGTGTCTGTTTGTGTGTGTGTCCATGTATGTGTTTGTATGTGTGTGTTTGTGTATGTATGTGTGTGTTTGTGTGTATCTCTCTGGTATCTGTGTGTGTCTCTGTGTGTGCATATGTGTGTGTAGCTCTGTGTGTGCATATGTGTGTGTAGCTCTGTGTGTGTGTAGCTCTGTGTGTGTGTGTGTGTGTGTGTAGCTCTGTGCATGTCTGTGTGTGTATCTGTATGCGTGTTTGCATTTTTCCTCCATTTACAAACTTCTGGTAAAATTTAGCTTACAGGTTACACTGAGAGACTGGCACCAATGACAAATTAGGAGAATTACAAGAACCTACCGTGATAAAGTTATGGAAACGTGGCTCTTGAAGGAAGGCAGGCATCACTATTTTCAGTTGGTTGCTGAAAATGAAGCTGGAGAAGGGGCAGCCAACTAGGGGAGACTATGACATTCACGCTTCTGTACGAGTTTACAGCTCTGAGGAGAAAGCCTCAGAAAGGCTCAGGCTGGTGGTGTGTGGCTGTCGCTCTGAGTCCCTGAGCATCATCTTTCAGAGGTGCGTGGTTCCTGTTTCCTCCGGGGAACACCAGGATCTTGGACCAGGGCCAAAAGTGATCTGATAAACTAGAGTGGATCCTAGACCTAGGCTGGTGTTTGGTATGAAATAGATGCTCAATAAACGGTTATTGAACATTAGCCAAAGGGAAAGATACTTTTTCTCTTGGTTCACATGGTCTTCTAGGTGCAGGAGAAAATTGTGATCACAGGGCTTTAGAGTACTTTAGAACTTCAAAGCATGAGAAAAGGATTCACAGAAGATAGGGGAGGGAAAGAGGTGGGACTGGAGGGGGAGGGCAGAGAAGAGAGAGAGAGGGGAAGGAAAGAGGAAACAAAGAGGGGAGAAAAGGGAGGAGAGGGAAGAGCAGGAGATGAGGTCATAAGCCTGCTGGGGGAGCTCTGAACGTCCGGCTCCACGTATTGGTAATTGTTACGGCATATTCTGTCTCTGACTGAATGTTCCACAAACAAGTAATTAAGGTAATCTTCATCACAGGGGGTGAAGGAATTGGGAGAAGCCAAGCTGCAACATGTTTTGAACAGCTGGGGGAACAGAAGACATACTGGAAGCAGAAAACCACACGCAGCATCCCACGAGCTGGTGTTTTCATAGAATTTAAAAATAAAAGCCAAGCAATGGAGCACAATTGTTGTGGGGACCACACTGGACTACATGCTGTCATGGTTGTTCAAGGGACAGAAGATCCTAGATGCTACCTTGGCAATGATACAGACCAACTGCTATGTACATTGCTAGCTTGTGTGGGTGGCCGGGATGGAGAACATCACACGGGGAGAAGAACCTCTCCTCAGGCCCCACTTTTAGTAGAGCGATCATGAGCCCAAGAGGTGGAGAGATTAGCAGTTAGAGCACTGGCTGCTTTTAGAAAGAACCCAGGTTCCTTCCATTCCCAGCATCCATGCAATGTCTTACAAGCATTTTGCAGTCCTGCCCCAGGAGATCCAAGGCCCTCGTCTGGCCATCTTGAGTATCAGCAATACACAAGCTACCCAGCCGTCTATGCAGGCAAAACTCATACATAACATAAACATAAAGTTTATAAAGTATCCTCATTAACTTCTTCCCAATGGGTCATTTCTAGTTCTTTTGAATGTAGGTTTTGGGCAGGCATGAAAGAAAGAGGGGTGGTGGAGAGAGAAAGCAAGAGAGACAGAGACAGACAGAAACAGAGAGACAGAGAGAATCCATAGACTTCCTCCTGGCTTTCAGCCTGTGCTAAATACCTTGTTTGGGGCCACGTGCTGTCTCACTGGACAAGTTTCAGAACCTTCACATATCATCCACCTTAGCAACCCCCATCATTCAGTGCGGTGACTTGGGAGGGCCCCTTTCGCCCACCTTACTCCCCTCAGAAAGGGTGCAGCGCATGACTCTGGCTGTCTAAGGGGCATTAGTCCCAGCTTCCTTAACTTCTTTCACAGGTCAGGTATGAAACCCATCCACGCCCCCCTGGCCAGTCCTTCTCCCATCATAAAATGTAAAGCCACGGCTGCATCAGCTCAGGGCTCTGTGGGTGGTAGGTGCCTGCCGTTCCTCCTGGGCCTACCAGCAGTATGTTCACTTTCTTGACTCCTTAGCCCTAATGTCTCAGCAGGACTTGACAGGCCTTCCACACTCAGGTGCCCTCGGCCGGCTGCCCTCCATTTCTGTC
Source organism: Grammomys surdaster (assembly GCF_004785775.1). NCBI lineage: Eukaryota > Metazoa > Chordata > Mammalia > Rodentia > Muridae > Grammomys > Grammomys surdaster. The sequence continues at coordinate 8,226,099 of NW_021604656.1, forward strand.
TCCACACTCATGTCACTCACCTTCTGTCTCCCTTCCGTGGTGACTGCAGACGACCTTCAGACAATCTGTCTGAGGCTGAGGCTTTAACCCCATGCCTCTTTTTGAGAGAAACAACAGACTAGAGCACAGAGAGAACATTCCTGATAAGTAAAAACAAGGTGCATTAAAAATTACCGAGGATATTTGCGAGTTCTTCTAAGTATGTTTCCTAATATATTTGTGTGAGGATGTTATTTGAAAATGAGCGCACCCTTCCAAAATTCACTAATAATTAAAGAAGACATTTTCTCCCTCACGTGTGGCTTCCAATGGTGTTAAATATCAAAGACTAGTACTGATGGGGTTTGGAGGAGACGGAAGACCACGTCGGGCTTGAACCTGACCAGGAGAGAAGGGACTCCATCTAAATGCTGCTCTCCTACTGGGAACTTGCCCAGAGCAGCTTCTCTGCAGACTAAAATGACATGTTTGAGCCTTTACTGTAGATTCTGTGTCCTGGGAAATAGATACGACACTCATTCTAAACCAGACTGAAAATTAACATTTATAAGCAGTCACAGTTCTGAGCTTTAATCACCTTATTACTATTATTTCACAATAAGGTCATGGAATACACACACACACACACGCACACGCACACACACACACACACACACACACATATATATAATAGGCTTGTAATCATTCTATTCCCATGTTTACCCTGTATTCAGAAGGAGTCAGACAAAGCCACATTAACTTCTGTTTCTGGGCTTCAGAATCTCACCAGCACTCTAACAAGCAGACCTCTGACTTAGCACATTACATGGGATCCGCCGATGAAATGTGTTTATCATGTCCCTCACCATCTGTCCCTGCAACCAAACCAGAAGAGGATGCTGCTGCAGAGTGAATGCTTGGCCTGGAGCAACCGCTTACAACTTTTGTAGAAAAAGGGCTTTTAATTTGGAGAGAGAAGAAACTGAACAAAAAGTTACATGGGAAGGTGAGAAATCTTTCTGGGCTATCACGATTGTATCACTCATTGCTAGCTGATAGCTGCTGTTGATAATCTGTAACAACAAAAAGATTAATTAAAATAATTGAAACTTTTCTCATAGTCTGCTCTGAGCAAACACCACTGACATACCCTTTCCTGGGGATGAAATCTTGGACCTGAGCCAGTAGGATCGCTCAGCTGGTAAAGGACACCGTGTCCTGTCACCCAGCCTGGTTTTCTCAAAACCCACATGGTGGAAGAGAGAACCAACTCCTGCAGGTTGTCTTCTGACAACACCCAAGAATAAATAAATAAATGTAATAAAATGTTTTCTAAAACTCTAGCACTTGTTCTAGAGTGTTTCAAGTTGTACCTGGAAGATCATCAAATGGGTCCTTCATTGAATCCTTAAAATGTCTACCACATTCTAAGACTCTCAAAAAAGGGCCAGGGTGCATCTCAGTTGCCAGGGCTTGCCTAGTAGACAAAGCTGGTTCAGTCCCCAGCACCACATAAAACCAGACTCGGCAGCATAAACACTTGCAATCCTAGCAATTTGGAGGTGGAGGCAGAGGGTCAGAGATTTACGGTCATCTTGGCTTCGTAACAAATTTGAGTCGAGCCTGGAATGCCTGAGCCCATTCTCAAAAAGAACAGGAAAGTACCACTCCCAGCCCGTCCAGCATAACCATCAAGACTCTGACTTATATCCAGTTGGTGCTTCTCTTCACCCAGTGCAGGTTATATCTAAACTTAAAATCTGGAACAAGGGCAAAGGGGGAGGTCAGCTTTTTCATTTTGTAACTCTTCTCCCATTCACTAGCTATGGCCCCTCCCACTTTGCGTTTCTTTATAAAAAAGCAGATGATCTGAGAGGAACGACGGGACTGTGGAGCCTGTTTTAGCTGGTACTCCTCTGTTGTCAGCCGTGGACTCTAAGAACGCCTGGAGTCGGCAGTTAATTCTTCTCTGTGGGATACCTGAATAGGTTCTTCAGGAATACTCAACTGGGAACTTCTACCCAATGGGGAAAGGCCTTCTCCGAACTGAGCGCTGAGGACTCCTTCGCCACTCCTGCAAGGGTTTAGCATTCGTTCCTCTAGCTTAGATAAGATGGTTTTTAAAACAATCCAAGACATTTTCCTGTCACAGCCTCAGTATGGCCTCACAGAACAGCTAATTCATGCCCTCCTGTGTCCACGCCCTTCCTGTGTCCATGCCACTTTCTGTGTCCATGTCTTCCAGTGTCCATGTTTCTCCCTGTGCCCATGCCCTCCTGTCTCCACGCCCTCCTGTGTCCTTGCACTTCCTGTGTCCATGCCACTTCCTGTACCACACCCCTTCCTGTGTCCACGCCCACTCCTGTGTCCACACCCCCTCCTGTGTCCATGTCTTCCTATCTTTAATGTTTCCCACCAATAATCTAACACCAATCCTTAGGTTGCAAGCTCCATAGGACAGGAGACACATCCATCCCTAACTTTCCATCTCAAAGCTTCTTCCATTGGTTTGAAGTCAGGCGGAGACATACTCCTGTCCCTGTGGATCTAAGAGGTACACACCAAAGCGCTTCAGCGGCGGCTCTTCTCCATGGTCTATGCCTGTCTGATGAATGACAGGTGAGCTCTGTCCAATGATCTCTCACTGAGATCTCCATCCTGCTATATACCCCCCTCCCCTCCTCTCTCTTGCGCTTGCCCCCCCCATTTTGGGCATTGGGTGCCTACCTCATTATTCACAGCTTTTGTAAAGTCAGCCAAAACTGAGGCAAAAAAAAAAAAGGTCTCCATTTAAACCCTGTACAATAGCATGAAATTTAATAAGAGCATAATGAGCGGGATAGAGCTGTCTTAGCTGGAAACTCTTCAAGGAGAACAGTGTTTGTTTGGAGCAAGTTCCATGAAAGGAAAGGCTGGAATGTTGTTAAAACTTCCCTGTGTTGCAGAGGAGAGATTCTTCTAATTGTTCTAAAGATGGAAGAAAATTAAACAAAGCCAGTGAGATGGAAATCCCATCTAGATTCCCCGCTGCTAACCCAAAATATGTGCTGAAGCATCCAGAGTGGGAAGCACGCATGTGCTGTGTGGGCAAATGCATATGGAGACTCCGAGCCAGCTCGGCTTCCCTGAGGCCCAGGTGGAGCGTGGCAGCAGCAAGGAATAAGAAAGAAAAAGCAAGAAAGAAGGGAAGCAGGCTCTGCGGAAAACAGAGTGCTCAGTAGCAGGTTATCCCGAACCAGAGCCTCTAGAGTTACCCAGAATGCCGAGCAGCAGGGTTGGTCATGTGGGTGGAGGTTTTTTCCCCACCCACCATCTAGATCGACAGCAGAGGGAACTCGCTGAAGAGACAGAGTGACAAGCCACAGTCAAGTTCCTTTTTGTTTTTTTATTCTACTAGAATAAGCCAATTTGGGCAAATATCTAGTCCTGAAGCTCAGTTTACCGTCAGCATGATGCTAATGGAAACCTTATAACACTGAAACAACAGCCCACACTGTGGACAGTACCGGGGAATGGTGGGTTCCCTCTGTGGGTTGCGTCTCTCTTTCTAACCATCCTAAGTCATCAATTGTGGTCAAATTGAAAATAAAATTCAATAAAATTCAACATGCTAGGCTTCCAACATGGAACTAAAAGCTAGGTGACTTTGTAGAGGCAGGGAACAGAGACTCCGCGTGTGAGTACAGACTCATAGGGGAGCAGTGTAGACTCAATGCTCACCTAACAAGCACAAAGGTCTTCAGGTCCAGCATGACATTTAAAGGGGGTAGGGATTTTAAACATGAGTGAAAGAAGCAGAGGAAGATGGCAGCATTGCATTTGACGCATTATTTCCCGAAGTCAGAACAGTGTTCCTGAACAAGAAACATTTCAATGGGATGTGGGAGGCTGTCAGATCTAAAATGACCAATATTTGAAAGTAGAATTAGACTTTTCCAGCGAGTTCTAGGCTGCTGTTTGGTAACAACAAACAAGAAATCTGGGTCAAGAGCGGTCCAGGTAGTCCCTCTCCCTGTCCAGCTGTGAGATCTTAGACAAGCCATTTACTTTCCTGGCTGTAGTTCATCAGATCTGTAAAATGAAGAGGTAAAATTAGCAATATGTGGGGCTGCAGAGATGCTCAGAGGTTAAGAACGCTTGCCCCGGGGTACCAGAGTTCAGTTCCCAGCACTCAAGAGACTCACAATTGCTGTAACTCCAGTTCTGGGAGATCTACTGCCCTCTACTGGCATCCATGGGTATCTGCACTCACATAACCCATACCTACCCTGTACTTGTGCCTCTGTGTGTGTGTGTGTGTGTGTGTGTGTGTGTGTGTGTGTGTGTGTGTGTGT
>NW_021604656.1:8230421-8298201 GCF_004785775.1 Grammomys surdaster
TGTGTGTGTGTGTGTGTGTGTGTGTGTGTGTGTGTGTGTGTGTGTGTTGTGAGAAAGAGAGAGAGACAGACAGAGGGAAGGAGATGGAGAGGAAAGCTTCTAAGAAACTGTTTTTGCCTAATATGCAGAAGGCATTTCAACCATCACTAATAACTAAGAGGCCCTGTGGCAGGTATTCTACAAGCCATCCCCAATTTCTGCATTTGGTAATTGTGCACTATTGATATACTAGAGTAGATAGTACTTAAAACATTCAGCAGCTGCTCTATACAAACTTTGATATCACCTCCACAGCTGAGAATAAGTAATCCTACAAGCCCATCATGGCTTGTAGGTATGCCGTGCACACCTTTAATCCCAGGACTCAGGAGGCAGAGGCTGAAGGATTGCTGAAATCTGGATCTAGTCTGGAATACACAGACGGTTCCAAGTCATCTGGAGCTACCTATGTTTGTAAACAAAGGCAGAGGCTCCATAATCATCAGGAATACTTGCTACAAATATAAAGTAAAAGCCAATGCGCACAGCTACTCAGTGTGGCTTTGTTTTTTGCCCCCATCCCTAGGGTACCTGGTAATAAATACTAAGGATTTCAACATGAGAATCTGTGAATACAGAATATGGAAGTTGCTTGTTAACATCAGAAAAGGAGATATTCCAGCTGTGGTTGTACTCTTTTTTTAAAGATTTGTCAGCTGGGCAGTGGTGGCACACGCCTTTAATCCCAGCACTTGGGAGGCAGAGGCAGGCGGATTTCTGAGTTCGAGGCCAGCCTGGTCTACAGAGTGAGTTCCAGGACAGCCAGGGCTAAACAGAGAAACCCTGTCTCGAAAAAAAAAACACAAAATAAATTTGTTATGTGCATGTGTGCCACATACATGCACCCAGCACCCACGGGCATCAGAAGACAGCATCAAGATCCCCTGGAACTGGAATTAGGGAAGATCATGAGCCACCATGTGGCTCATGAGAATCGTACCCTGGTCCTCTGCAAGAGCAGCCAGTGCCCTTAACCAACAATTACCCCTCCAGCTGTCTGCTTGAATCCTATTTTTTTAGAAAAATGGTGAGCCAGGTTGATTTTTTTTTCTGTAGCTTTAAGGCAATCTCTTGTTTCCCCCAAAGTCGTGATTCTTCTAGGTTAGGCCACGCTGATTTTTAAAAAGAACCATAAGGCTTCTGAGGTGCTAGCCTCTCACAGAAGTGTGGGCTTGATTAGGTGCATTGGAGGAAGATGCTTCTGTTCCTATCTGCACAGGGAGGAAACAGCTAGGTTAAGCATTTTGGTTGTAGAGGCGCCATGAGGTAATGTAGTACACAGAGGCCGTGCCTTAGTCTCACCTCCCACCGATAATAAAATTGATTCCAGGGGCAGAAGATGTAATGTCTTACTGTGAACACTGCATTCGTTTATTCCCTGGAAGTACTGAGCTGTGGTGTGGAAATGGCCACGCTTGTGGCATGGCCTGCTTTGACAAACTTGCTTGTTTCACAGACATCCAGGAAGTCACTTAAGTCTTTTCCCCCTCAGTGGCCACACAGCAGGAAGATGAGTGGCCGTAGCACAGGCTCCCTCAGACATGCCCAAACCTCCAGAAAGGTGACTGGTACAAGGTACACTCCCATATGTCCTAGTAATACTTTTTGTAACTGTCCCCAAAATAATTATCAATTTTCTATTTTTAATTTGACTTGAAGATTTTTAGAGTTATTATATTTTATGTGTATGAGTGTTTGTCTACATGTATGTAAGTGCACTCCATGGATGTCTGGTGCTTGCAGAGGCCCACAGAGGGTTTTGAACCTCCAGGAACTGGAGTTATAGACAGTTGTAAGCCACCATGTGGGTGCTGGAAACCAAAGCCAGGTCTTCTCCTACAGCAGCCAGTTCCCTTAACCACTGCATCCTCTCTCCAGCCCTGGGGACTAGAATCTTTCATTTTTATCTGATACATTAAAATTGAATCCACAGTGTATTTAATCTCAATGATTCCTACTGAAAAGGTTTTTAACTTAAGGAAAATGAATTTATAGTAAGACTGGTAAGTTTTAATATCTCATTATCCCTAGATTCTTAAAGTAATTTTGTGATCCTCTGACCAAGCTTGTTCCAAAAACAAAAATAACCTGTGCTCACACTTTACCATTCCCTTTTCTGATTCTTCGAAAACAGTTAGGAAAGGCCCTCGTCGGGGAAAGCCCAGCAAATGGTCCAGCCACAGGTGCTACAGGGACTGCCCTCGTCATGGCTGGAACAGTCTGAGACCGGCATGGAAAGTGACACCTAACGCGAAGATTTAGAGCAAGCAGGCTTCATCTTATGACTCTGTGCGGTGATTGGGCGTTGCTGACCTTGGAGGAGACTTGGAAGTTCTCTCTTGTGTCTGAGGATTCACTGTGCTCTCTTGCTCCCCACGAGAATTTCCTGTAGTCTCCTCCTCAGCCCATGATGCTGGCGTGGGGGGCCACAGACACCAGAGCAGTTGTGGGAGGGGCTTGGTCCCTGAGAGAACGCTGATGGGAGATCTAGCTTAACCAAAGCAAAGGCTGCTGTCAAGCTCCGCCCACTTTTCACGGGGCTCTGTGGTTCCTTTGCCTCCTGAGCATCTTTACTAGGCTCTAAGAGAAAAAAAAAAATGGAAGGCGGCTCACCAGCCGCTGGGAGAATTCCTGAGATATGCAGGCTAATTAATGTCTCAGGAGACATGTATGTTCTAATCCCTGGACTCTTTGGGTGTTGGTTTAGGAATATTGCAGACTTATTAATTAAGCTTTCGAGGGGAGGGCTTATAAAGAGTTTTCGTATGTCCTTAATGCAATCACGATGTTGTATATGGAAGCCGAGTGGTCAGCGAGGTGGTCTGACGTGACCGTAGTCAAGTATCACAGACGGCTACCAGGCTCTGGGAAGGCAAGGGTGACTCCTCCTTGAAAAGAGTGCATCAGCCAAGCCATGCTGATTTAGGACTTCTGGCCTCTCTAAATGTGACACCTGACAATAGCCTGTGATGTAACCAAAAAGGTATTTTTTTAAAAAAAATAGAATATACCAGTCAAAATGATTACTCTAAATGTTAAGAAGGAAAAAAAAAACAGAGGAAAGGTGGTTAGTGGGGAAACAGAAGGCGCCTCCCTACCCACCTGAGAGGTAGAGAGGTAGTACCTCTGTGCACAGCAGATGGGAGAGAAATGCAAACCTATACACACATATGTGTAAAGGTGGTGAGAGATTTACCTTCAGATTAAATGGTAGACATCCAAACAAGAAGCTTTAGAGGACACGGTGGAGAATCTCATAAACACAGCTGTGTAATTCCCATAGCCTATAAACAGGAGCCAAAGATGAGCCTAGACCCAAGCTAACCTCCTGCTCCTGCTTGGGGCTGGGGAAAAAAGGACAAGAGCCAGTCGAGCACCTCCTGTGAAGAGCGCTCTGTGTTGGTCGCAGCTGCCGGGAGAGCTATCATGTTTTATGGTGAGGAAAATTAGATTTTTCAGCCCCATTGATTCTGTCTCATATTCAAGTCAACACTGAGGAGAAGGGTCAGAAGTGGAAGGCAAGAGCTTCAGGGTGGGGTAAAGAGCCCCAAAATAGCACTGGCGATGCCCAGGGGTGAGAGGATGGAGGGAGATACTTGGGGCATTGACAGGACCACTGGTCAAGTGTAAGAGACTTCCTCAGGTCACAAAGGGAGAGAGGCCTCGTGGCTTGTGAGGCTTACAGTGGGCTCTCCGGGATAATGTTCAGACCACCTCACTTCCAGCTTGCAGGCTTCCAGCTTGAGTCTTCCTGAGGAAGGTGGGTTTCTCAGTCTGTCAGGTAACACAACCAGGACTGTCACAGTCAAAGAACCGCTACCAACTGGAAAGGCAGGAGGTGACAGAAAGCCAAAGACCTGTGGCTGACCCCCACAGTTCCCCATGCAGTGCAAGCATGCAGGCACAGAGCCTCTCCAGCAGGGAAAGCAGTCGGGATTCTAGTGTATAAACAGCATGTGGAAGTCAGATCGGTAGAGCGTGGGCAGACCAGCAATTCCCCGCCCATCCCCTCCCTCTTCACTGATCACCAAAGGGATACACATTTTCATCCAAAGCAAAAGTGCACAGAAACAAACTGGAGAACTCAGTGGGTTTGGGGGTGAGAACACTTGGAAACACTCAGGCAACAAAATGCTTTCTGCTGTTACCTTGAAAGATCATGATGTTTCAAAATATAGAGATGAAGTTGGCCCTAGGTTCCATAAGAATTCATTACTGAAGTCTCTGAAAGGCAACCAATTTGATCTGTCTAATATTTTACTAAAGAAGTTAGGAATTAGAAGGCTTTAATGTTATTCAAAGTATAAGAGATGTTATTGTGAGCCTGGCAGGACCCTTGATATCTATCAAGAATAGTGTCTAATGCTTTATAACGTGTGGTTTAAATGCACTATGATGTGTTTGTGTATGTGTGCTAGGCATAGCCATGCCTTGGTGTGTGTGTGGACATCTCTGACAGATGACACAATCAGAAGACACCTCTCAGGAGTCTGTTCTGTCCCATCCCCTATAGGATCCAGGGACTGAACTCAGGTCTCAGATTCATGTGCAAGCACCTTTTCCTACAGAGTCATCCCATCAGCCCTATCATGTGTATAATTTTTAAGCTAATGGCCAACTGCTTACATATTCATCCTTAAAGAAACAGAACCAGTCATCTCTGGATTCCGTAGATGTTTCAGGTCCTCCACAGTATGTAATTGGGTGCCCATGATGCTTAAGTTTAAATCTCCAATAGGATGTGGAGTAGTGTCTACATAAATTCTGACCATGCCTTCCTACGCACCAAACAGCAAGTGTTATATAGATACGTGTTAAACTGCATTGCTTAGGGAAAGATGACAAAAAATAATAAGGCCCAGTCTCTCCACATTTACCACAAACAGCCTCACTGAGATGGCACAGAGGAGATCCGAGGATGACCACACCCACCAATTGCTGGAGAGACCGAGCTGTCTGAGACTGTGGAGGCTAGGGAAGGCTCTGACCACACAACTCTTCTTTGGCCATTCAGTGCCATGTTTGGTATGGAACAAATTCAATTGTTTTTCTTTTCCTGTTTAAAAAAAAGAATTATTTTAATTAAAATACAATTGTATCACTTTCTCTTCTCTTTCTTCCGACTAACTCCTCCCCCATCCACTCCCCATCACTTCCTCTTAAATTGGTGCTTTCTCTGATCACTGTCTTAGTTGGAGTTTTATTGCTGCAAAGAGACACCATGCTCACAGCAACCCTTACAAAGGAAACCATCTGTTGAGGCTGACTTACAGCTCAGAGGTTCAGTCCACCATCATCACCAGCGGGAAGCATGGTGGCATGCAAGCAGACCTGGTGCTAGAGAAGGAACTGAGAGTTCTACATCTTGATCCAAAGGCAGTGAAGGAGACTGTGTGCCACACTAAACATAGCTTGAGCATAGGAGACCTCAAAGCCCACCCCCACAGTGATGCACTTCCTCTAACAAGGCCACACCTACTCCAACAAGGCTACACCTCCTAACATTGTCTTTCCTATGGCCAAACATTGAAATACATAAGTCTATGAGGGCCTTACATACCTATTCAAATCACCACAGTCACTATTGGGGTGTGTGTATGTGTGTGTATTCATGAATGTATAAATACAACCGCTGAATCCATTTTCTGCTGCCTGTGTATATTTGATTTCAAGGTTCATCACTTGGTATTGAATAACAAGTTAGGGAACTCATCCCTGGGAAAGACTAATTCTTTCTCTCTTAGCAATCATTACTTACCTGGAGGTTTCTTGGTTAGGGGTGGGTTTCAGGGAATTGAAGCTGGAATGTTCAGCCTGAAAGCCTCCTTCCAACACTCCAGCTTCCTTCTTTCATTTTATTAACTTGTTTGACGAGTGTGGGTGTTTTCCTTACATGGATGTCTGTACATCACGTGGAAGCAGATATCAATGGATTCCCTGAAACTGGAGGTTTGGACTACTACAGACCACCATGTGGGTGCTGGGAATCAAACGGGGTCCTCTGGAGATGAAGCCAGTGCTGTTAACCTCTGAGCTGCCGTCTCTCGAGCCCCGGTAGCTTTCATAGCACCAGAAAGCAGTGTGTAAGCTCACAAGGTTGAGGATTGGCCAGTATGGCAAGAGACTCCGAAAGGGTCAATAGCAGCGACACTCCCGCTAGTGTGACCAATATCTGACTTACGGTTCCCTCCGAAGAAGGAAAATCATGGTGCTGGATACTAGAAACCAGTGAGGTCATGGATCTTACAGGAGAATACTGGCACCACCTTACCAGACAGCGTAATTCCTAATGGCATTTTAAAACTTACCCTTATACTCACAGGGCGGTGCAGCCCTCACCCTCCATCCAGCAAGCTTCCTTTTGCAGCAAACAGAGAGCATTACAGCGCCCTGATGTTTGTACAGCACATACCTCCTGCACCTAGGGCTCCAGAAACATCTGAGGGGGGGGTGTGAGACTGTAAGAACCAGAGGGCCAGGAAGTCTGCTGTGAGATGACGACAGGGAAGCTACACTCGTGATGCCCAGGCAATGTGACCCACTAAACAAGACCTGGACAGCAAGATCACCAACACACTCGGGAATCTTAAGGTTTTCTTTTCACGGAACAACAATAACAACAACAAAAAAAAAAATGATCAACAGTTGGTCGAGTCCACGAATGTGGAACCCACAGAGATGGAAAACCAACTCTAACAGTTCCCATCAAAGGCAGACGGTAGATCTATGCCTCAGTAAATAGGTCAGAAAAAGGCCTTGGGCGAGGCAAAGGATGAGGGGCTCATTGGGGACTGCATTTTGCTTTGTTGTTGTTTTGTACAATATAGACAAGAAGGAAATGAAGACTGGGTTTTTTTTTCCTAAGCCTGTTCCTAACTGTAACTACTGTCTCAACTAGGACAAAATCAGAAATGAAATTCAAAGGTGGAAATGTACTTCATGAGTTTCGGCACAAATAAAGTCATAAGAGGTGTAGAGTCTGGACAGAACCAAGCTTCAGCAGGGCCACAACTCCAGAAGGGGACAGCGTGATGGTTTGTGCCTCGGAAGTTACAGGTATTTTCCTAGGGACATATTAGGAGAAGAGGAAAGACAAGAAGATTCATTGTGCCTCTGGTCAGCCTCTGGCTATCGTGGCCCTGTGACCCTGCTATGCTCCCCATTTCTCTTCAGTAAAATCATCTGTCAGGATTCAAAACTTAGCATGCTCCAGGCTGAAGAAAGAAAAGCCAGATGTGAATTCCTGGCTCTGCCGTGATGTCTGTACTAGCAATAGCATGTGCACAGAACCACTAACAACTCGCCTGTCCTAGAGTTTGGTCGGAATGATTGTATTTCACGGTAGACAGGGCATCCAGTTGGTGCTTGGAAGGAGTATGGGTGTGTTTGTCAGCCAGATCTCAGTGTGGCACGTAAATTTACATGCTTAGACAATCAAACATCCCACGAAACCTTAGCTCACGTCCATTCCGGAGGCATCTTTTGTGTCTCTGAGCACTTGGGTCTCTGAGAGTCTGTGAGTCACATAAAACCATTTAAAAGAAGGTGTGCCAGCCAGCCAAACAGAAATAAGTGAATTCTCTGGAGATATCCACATTTGCTCATCTTTAGGGGTTACTTTTTCTCATTGCCATGGACCAAACACCAAATGCTTATGAAAACATATGCAAGTTTTATTTCTGTGCGTTTCAAGTTTCCGCCCCCCTCTGGGAGGTGCTACATCATCTGGCTACCAATCGCTCTCTGACCAGAGACTCCCATCTGCTGAGAGGCTGGGAATGTAGAAAAGCTGGATGGCTTTAGAGAAGACGTCGAAGTATAGGTTTACCTCACACACTTAGGCTCTACGCCAGGGACGTTCCCCCCGAACACGCAGTTAGCTCCCCTCTCTCATCTTACAGCATAAGGTTAAGTCGAGTTGTTACCTAAATTGCATGCTTCACAGGAAGGGCTGGGTGGAAAGGAGGGTGTTGAGAACCAGAGTCCCCTGGTCCACATGTGACCGGAACTACTCTGCTGTCACTCAAAGCCACACTCTTGAAAGCTGAAGAGACCTGAACAGCTAGCTGAATTTTATTTCCTTTAACAGAGTTGAAAAACATCAGACGGTAGAGTTGAGGGTAAAAGGCAGAACAGGATTTAGGCGCCTCAGGTTTGTCTTCCGAAAAAAAGGCACAGTTCTGCTGTTTGGGAGAATTTTTTTGTTGATCTTAGTCACGGAATTTACAGAACCATATTTTTGCTTTTATTTCTCTCCCACCCCTCGTCCCTCTGTCTCTATCTCTGTCTCTGTCTTGTTTTAAAAAGTAACTTGTTTGTATCTTGAATTTATGGGGTGAAAACACAATACAGGCCTGGGCTCAGCAGGATCATGTGACCCATGCTGGGGGAGGGGCAAATGAGGACCGCTCAGCTGCGGGGATAAGGGAAGTGACTGAAAGCGTGGTGCCAGCAACCCCGTGCAACCAGGGAACTTGCTAGGCAAGGATTTATGCAAGTAGAGTCCTTGTGTCAGACATATTCTAACATTTACAACATTAAAAACATTTTAAACAGGATTATTCTTGATAGACGAAAACCTTCTATTATGGTATAATTAAAAATAATTATGTTAAAATTATTAGGTATCATACAATTACAGGTAACAGTTATTGGGTGCTAGCAGTTCATCCTGGACTGTAGGATTTTCATAGAAATTTTTGAGTAGAACCTATTTTCCATCTAATTAATAAAGAGCACAGCACCTGTTCTCTCTCTCCTCCTCCTTCCTCTCCCACCTTTTCTCCTTCCTCCGATGATAAAAATCTGAAAGAAATCATAAGTCAAATACCCATCCTCTCGAAAGATGAACTCCAACACTTAGTAAGAAAAAGCTCCTTCATGGATAGTCTTAAAATAGTGCATGTATAATGTCATTTATACTCAAGTGAGTATAAACTTATATTCACCTTTATGATGTCACTTATACTTAAAGGTGAATGCTGTTGTGAATTACCCCGGGAATACCTCACCCATATGGCAGTGTTTCACATGCCACGGGGAAAGCTGAGAGCTAGAAAGCTGAACTTACGAAGCTGTGGCTTGGAAGATGCTAATGTCTGAGTGGGTGGGTGATCTTGGTTCTAGGCAATGCTGAAAGGGGAGGGGTCCAGTGGAAGGCCTTCGGGTTAACAGGATGTGACCTCAGAAGGGATGGATGACTTTAGTTCTCATGGAGCCCAGCTGCCCTGGCTTCCTGTCCCACTGTGTGACCCCTCCATCAGCCATACACTTCCAATACGGTGGAGTCTTCAACCATGAGGTTCCTGCCTGTGCCACACCTGGGACCTCCAAAGCTGTGAACTTAATAAAACTCTTCTCTATGTTTCCTAGCCTTTGGCATGTCATTACTGTCACAATGGCAAAAAATGCCCTAGATAGAGACTGATCACTAGCCAATATCTACAGCAGGGGAAAACATGAAAGAAAAACAATAACTTTACTGTGTGTCGTGGTTATATTGGTTGAAGATATTATGTAGGGACAAAGACAGCAGGATTATTGCAGTTTGCTATCTCCCGGCTTGGCTCTGGGTTCAGAAGAGGGGGGAAGGCTGTCTCAAGGGAATTCAAGCAGAGAAAATTAGAAAGGAAACCTGACATCCCCTAATGGCTTCCATGCTTCCATGAGAGGTCAAGAGCATGCACTCATGCTCACATAGTCATACACACACACATACATGCATACACTCACCTAGCCATACACACACATGCATGCACATAGTCATATGTGTATATATATATATATATATGCACATAGTAATACACATATTGTATATAGTCATACACACATACACATATATGCACATAGTCATACATATACAGATAAACATAAACAGATACACACATGCACATAGTCAGATACACACACACACACGTGTGCTAATGCTGTAGTGGGCTTGAATGAAAATGGTTCCTACAGATTCATACATTTAAATGTGGAACTGTTTAGGAAGAATTAGAAAGTGTGGCCTCATTGGAGGAAACATGTCACTGAGATTGGACTTTCAGGTTTCAAAGGACTCTCTGCATTCCCAGTTCTCTCTTTCAGCTTTGTAGTATGTCTCAAGATGTGAACTCTCAGATACTGCTCCAGCACCATGCCTGTCTGTCTGCTCCTGTGCTTCACACCATGGTGGTCATGGACTTGAATACTCTTGAGCCATAAGCACCAAATAAACTTTTATGTAAGTTGCTTTGGTCATGGTATCTTATCACAGTAATAGAAAAGCAAATAAGACACACACGTACAAACACGCATATGCACACAGTTATGCACACGCTCACACATGTGCATGTGTACACACGAAATGGCTGTCTCCATCATCTGACAATGATATTCCATCTAATCCTCGGTTGTCTCTTGCCTTGGTTGGATGGAAGTTCTTACTTTTCATATAAGTTGAATTTTTCACTTATTGAATTGGTCAGAGATAAGTCAGGAAAACAAGTGTATCAATGAGAAGGAAAAAGAGAAACAGTCCTGCACAGTTCAGTGGATTTAATAGAGAGACAGATATGACAGGGCCATTACTGCATAGCCAAGTGGTTATTGAGACAATCAAAGACTGACCACAGGAAGTGTCTACCATTCCCAAACCTCGAAAGAAAAACTGAGAATGTGGTTGACCAGAGTAGCCCCTGGGAAGAGTGGAGGTCATGGAAGAAGCATCCAGGATTGTACCTAGCACCATGGAAGAAGACACTGTCGGGGGGAGACAGGCACACTCCCTACCCCCAAGAGAGTCACAGTATCACACCAGAGGACAACTGCATCACCTAGTCTACTTACAAGCATTTAAATGGTTACAAGAGGATGGAATCCGCTGTAAGAACATTAGCTTAGGCTGGAAGTTGGCTGTGTTAACCTAAATATGACTCATTATAATCAGATAGGCAGAAAATAAAACCAATGTCTAATTTATAACTATGATCTCCCTGCTTTTAAAATGGAATTTTTATAACCAGCTACAGGAAAAAAATTAAAATATCATTTTACAAGTATCCACACAGTAAAAAAAAAAAAATAGCTATCTCACAATCAATTCATTAATTGAAATGCAATGATTTTTAAGTTCGTGGCCAGAGTTATTTTTCCTCATCATAACTGGACTCAATGACCATACAGAGTGTCAAAGAGGGGAAGTGTTTCCAGATATCAAATAGCGTCTACAAAAGAAGGTGACACAAATGACCAGGGGAGGGCTACAAAGACCACGTGTCAGTCATCTTGACAGCATCCATAGATCATACTGTGTTTTAAGACAAGCGGGGCAGTGTCTGTAGCGCGTGTGCGCTGCAGCTTGCCAGAATATCCTGGGAAGAATGTGAGCTGCTTGTTTCTCATCTCTTCCTCAAGCTCAGAGAGCATCGATCACAGGGACAGAGAGCTGAAGAAAATGGTTCTTAGCAGTGAGCTAAACACATACCTGTGGGGGAAGGGGGAGAAAGAGAGAGAGAGAAACAGACAGACTGACCGACTGACTGACTGACTGACTGACTGACTGACTGACTGACTGACTGACAGACAGATGGATTGACAGACAGACAGACAGAGTGACTGACTGGCTGACAGACTGACTGACCGACTGCCTGACTGACTGACTGACTGACTGATAGAATGACTGACACAGACAAACAGACAGACAGACAGACAGACAGACAGACAGACAGATATTTAGCAGTGGATCCCCTTGTGCTGTGTCTGAGTGCCTAGTTGTCTCCACTCAAGGAAACAGTTCCCTAGACAGCTTTGTGTGACAGTTCCCTAGACAGCTTTGTGTGAGTAAAACAACCAGGAATTCTCTCCTCAAAGCATTTGTTCCCAGTGAGCTAAAACGTCACAACCTTGAGTCTGTCTCGGCAGAGTGAGGCTGAGATGACCCCAATGCATATTTGCTAGTCTGCTGATGCAAAGTACCTGGTTTGATGCTTAAACCCAGGGCCCAGTGACTGCTGGGCCCTTTTCTATCTGTTCCCCTTTCCTATCTGTGAACCTATTTTTAACGGCCCAAACCTCTGCAGAAGCCACACTTCCTTGGCCTCAATTCTGTATCTCACCTTACAACCTATGTGGTCTCTTTTCTGTGGGCTTCTCCTGTTTCCTGAGCAAACTGGTGTTTTAAAGCCATCTGTTCTGTTTATGATTCCTAATTCTATTGTAAGTTTGTCTGAAACATCTCTCTGTGTCTGTCTGTCAGTCAGTCTGTCAGTCAGTCTGTGTCTGTCTGTCAGTCAGTCTGTCAGTCAGTCTGTCAACAGCAGCCATGCCACAACCGCGCTATCAGACTGCTTAAATACCTTCTCTGTCAAACAAATTATCCATTGTTTTTAAGTTCAGCCTTCTACAAAGCCTTAGGGCAATATATAGACTCATTCTTTGCCAGAATGTGACACGAATGGTCTCTATCCAGTTCCTAGAGGACCCTTGTTCCATCTTGTAGCATCCTAAGGACACTTCTGTATCCCACCTCTATCAGCAATCTGGTCTTTTGAGCTCTTGCTAGCATTGTGTACAAAGCTCTGTATACAAACTCTTCCGAATTCCTCCTACATGCTAGTCCCAGGGGCTTATGACCACATGGTTTGGTTTGTCACAACAAACTTACTTTTCTTAAACCAAGTTTCAGACTTTGTCACTGAGACAAAATTCCTGATGTTAGCACTTTAAGGAGAGGGGACTATGACTCATGGCATCTAAGGGTTCTGTCCATCTTGGGGGTGGGGATATACTGTGACTCATGGTATCTAAGCGTTCAGTGCCTCCTGCAGGGGACAGTGTGGCAAAAA
The DNA here is from genome assembly GCF_004785775.1 of Grammomys surdaster. Lineage (NCBI taxonomy): Eukaryota > Metazoa > Chordata > Mammalia > Rodentia > Muridae > Grammomys > Grammomys surdaster. The sequence goes on from NW_021604656.1 coordinate 8,243,288, forward strand.
ACAGCAGCTCACACCATGGCAGCCAGGAGGTGGAGAGAGGGGAAAGGCCGGGAGTAGATGGGGGAGAGACAGAACCCTGAACAACATACGTCCTTCAAGAACAGGACCTCAGGAACCTACTTCCTTCAGCTTCCAGAGCCTCTCAGAATAGCTGTGCCAGCTGAGGACAGAGCCTTCAACTGTGAGGTGGGGGTTGGTGGGGCATTTGATATTTGAAATGACAATAGACTAAGCCTCTAGAAGCTGTTTCTATAAGGAAGACTGTACATCTGGGCGTGCTATCGGGGTGGTTAATGGATCGTTTGCAGAGCACTGATTTTCCATTTAATGAAACACAATTTATCATTTTTCACCCTTAAAATTACTTCCTTCTGCTCTCAGTTCTTACCAAGATGAAGAGTCGGGATTGGATCTACTTGCCTTCCTGAACTGATATTTTTAAATGAACAATATATATGAAAGAATAGTTTTCAGGATGTCAGACATCGGATGAGAGAACACATTAAACGCCAAGGGAGTTGAAACAAACAAACTGAACTCTAGGACTTCTCTGGATTATGGCTAGAAAGAGTTCCACAATTGGGAAAATTTGAAGGCAAGATTTAGAAAATCCGAGTCAGCAATATAGGAGACTAATATCCCGGGAGTACAGTGTCAGTCTGTAATTCAGTCAGCAGTCAGTGGAACCCATTGTACAGACAAGCCGAAAGAGCAAGGGCCTGTGACGATCTCAACAGAGACAACATGTTCGTTTGGCAAACCTGACACATAGACTTCTTTAAAAGAAAAAGAAACTTTTAATAAACTAAGAATGAACCAGTGTCCTCGACTAACAACTGGCATGTATGATACAGCTGATGAGAGAGAGAGGACAGAGAGAGAGAAAGAGAGAGAGAGAGACAGAGAGAGAGAGAGAGAGAGAGAGAGAGAGAGAGTAAAAACCATCAAAAGGAGTAACCTGTGTTCAATCTCCCAAACCTACAAGATAGAAGCCAGAGAAAACTGGATCCCACAAGTTGTCCTCTGACCTCCACATGCATTACACATATGCTCACACACACACACACACACACACACACACACACACACACACACGCACACTCCACGCATAAAATAAATGAATAAAAATAATAAATAAAAAGTAGCCGCATGGAACTGATAGTTGGGCATTGGGAGGTGAAGCACAAAGACGGACTTTTGTTTCCGCACAGCACACGGCCAGCTCACACAAATGGTTCTGTGCCACTTACACTCCGGGATCTTAAGATTTAAAACCCAGGTCTCCTGGCTCCCCGTGAGCGCATGCGCACTGTGCTTCTGACAGGATTCGACGGTGTCGTTCGTTCCTCCCACCAAGCGTGAATCTTTTATGGTGATGGTTGGACTTAACATTGCTTAATACCGGGTTCCTCCAGCGTTACACCAAGAACCAAGTGGATGGGAATTGAGGGGAGAGGGGAGGACAGGGAGAAGAGCTGATGTGAAGGAGATGTCTCCGTGTCAAGCGCTGTAGCGAGGACTAGCCACTTCATCTTCCTAATCTTATATTAGAGTTGATAAAGTTGGCATGTGCCTTAACTTGTTCTGGGTGACACTGAACAGCTCAGTGTGAGCTTCTTCCAAACAGGCCAGAGACAAGGACTCGGGTGCAGGGAACTGATCTGTGGCGGTGAGCACGAGCAAATGCCTGAGAGAGTGAGTAGGTGACCAAACGTGAAGAGCCAGCGTGCTTCTGTCACTGCTGTGGGAGGGGCTTCATCCTACTGGGAACACCCCTGCTGAAGAACCCAAGCAGCTGCTTCCAGCATTACAGCACCAAAGGGTGGAGTAACCCCAGTTTTTAAGCAGGACTCCCTCCAGGGCATCACCCAGCATCTGGGTCCTGACTACGTCATGAAACAAGCCTCCTACTGCCAGGAGAAAACCCTTTGGCTTCTAGAGAACAGACCAGATACATGAGGTGGGGAGCACCTCACTGGCAGATACATGAGATGGGGAGCACTCACATGGCAGATACATGAGGTGGGGAGCACTCACATGGCAGATACATCAGGTGGGGAGCACTCACATGGCAGATACATCAGGTGGGGAGCACCCACCCTGGCAGATACATCAGGTGGGGAACACTCACATGGCAGATACATCAGGTGGGGAGCACTCACATGGCAGATACGTCAGGTGGGGAGCATTCACATGGCAGATACATCAGGTGGGGAGCACTCACATGGCAGATACATCAGGTGGGGAGCACTCACATGGCAGATACATCAGGTGGGGAGCACCCACCCTGGCATCAAGATCGTCTGAGTCTGGCCCTCGACTAATCTTGCTCCATCTTGGGACCTCTAGAAGAAAGCCAGATGCAGCAGTGAAACATATCACTCAAGGTCTGAAGTTGAAAAGCATGTCCCCGCTGGGTCCCCAACTTCATCCTGTCTTCACAGCCCATGTTCTTAAGTGCCCGACTCTCACATGAGTGACATCAGAGACACAGACCCTAGGTCGCACACTCTTTAACAAAGTTCATCCAGGGTGACCTTAGACACGCAGCCCTGACTGGCAGACATCAATGTCTGAGCTCTACAGTCTCCCGGGGACAGACTCTGAAGACTGTGTCACATCTGGTCACCCTCCCGTCCTGAGACAGCTTCCTCTTGAGGCCCATAGGATTTAGTGAGGTTCCCTTTCCTAATGGATGATGGCTGCATTTCTTTTTATGGTCCATAATCTCACTGGACTTCCTTATGACCTAGGAGCTCTGGCACCTCACACACAACACCATCTACTTACAGTAAACACACAATCTCTCTCTACTATTGACACTCCTGGCTTTCTCTTTGAGTGACCGCCTTTTTTTTTAAAAAAAAAAAAAGCCATTATTAGGAATTAAATGGGTAGGCAACGTGCTACCAGGCAGCGGGGTTAATAAATCTTGGCCTCCACTTTCTTAACTTTTTCTTCTGTTTTATGGCTCCCATTGGCCTCGGTGTACAGCCAGCCATGCAAAGGAAATAATGAATCAGTTGATCAATTTAGAGACTCAGTGGCCTTGTTTTGACATTCCACATTAAGCAGGAACTAATTGTCTGATTCCATTTGCTTTTTAAAACACATCTTGGCAATCAATAGCCTGGAACAATCTTGAAGTACATCAGAGGAACCATGCATGCATCTCATGCAGAGAGAGAGAGTTACTCTAGCCTTGTCTGGTGAGTTTGGCTTCTTCCTCAGTGACCAAAAAATGCCCCTCAGAACCTCTCACCAATACCCTAACACCTGGAGTCCTCAAAGGAGTCCTCCAGGCTTGTACAGACGGAATGTAAGGTGTAGGAAAGAAGAAACACCTGGGGCTTTTTGTGCTTGAACAAAGGCTGACCACAATTTAACAGGCAGGGCTGGAGGCTCTTCCCCACTCAAGAGAAAGCAGAAATCAATAACATGATGAAGTATTTTCCAGAATGCTGGGGGAAAGTGCCAGAACCTCCCAAAAGGACCCACAGGCGCTAGCCTCCCTCGTCATCTCCCCTTACATCTCCTCACCCTGGAATCAGCTTGCTTTTAAAGAACACGGGTTATGCTAATTAGTCACTGGTTCTCAACCTATGGGTCGCGACCCCTTTGCAGGTTGAAGGACCCTTTCACAAGAGTTGCCTAAGACTATTGGAAAAATAGGTATTTATTTGCATTATGATTCATAATCATAGTATAATTACAGTTATGAAGTAGCAACAAAATAATTTTATTGTTGGGGACCATAATATGGAGAACTAACCATATTAAAGGGTCACAAACATTAGGAAGGTTGAGAACCCATCCTCCAAGGAGTCCCATGTCTGGAGCATCTTACTGCCTGACATTCAGCCTGTAACCCCATACAGATGGAAATGCGCCGGAGAAGAAAACTAATCTGCAGAAACAGAAAGGCTCTGCTCCGCCTTCCTCCCGGGGCCCTGCATAGACCCACAGGAGCTACGGGACCCTCTGGAAGGTTAAACTGCCAATCACCCAGACAGACAGTGTCTCTAAGGCCAAGAGTCCCCCATGATCAGTAATCACTATGCAAGAGGGATAAGTGAGTTTATATTTGAAACTTGGAGGAAGGATGGCACCACCGTGTCCTGATCAACTGCCTTAGAAGGAAGAAGAAGATGGGGTTTCCCTCCAAGGAGCCATTGCCATGGTTCCACAGAGTCTGAGAATGCCAGGGCTAATGCTTTGATAGCTAAATGCTCTGTCTCTTAAAATGCGCACTTTGTACGCATGTCCGGAGTAATGAAAACTGAGAATCTTGGAAATACTTCATGCACATGCCCGGAGGAATGAAGGCTGCATGAAAACTGAGAATCTTGGTCTCCACACCCAATTGCCTCTATCCGCTGAATCCTCCTGCTTTTTCTGCCTAAAGCCCATCCTCTGAGAAAAAGCTGGGCAGACAATGGATGAACATTGTCCACAGTCTGATGCCCTTTGTACATTTCTGGAAGAGGATGCCCACTTTCCCTACAAACTAAGAAAAGTTTATTGACTTGGGTCTGTTCTTTCCAAACACCTCACTGCCTGTGACTGCCATGCCTGCCCAGGTCCAGTAGCTTTCACTGTTCCTCGCCATCTGGACACTACAGGAGGTCACAGGTAGGATGGGAGAGCAGCTCTGTCAGTGCACACACGCGGCTTTCCAAAGTGAAGAGCTACCAGAATGTCACCAAAATTAACCGTTCTAACAATTCCACCAAGTGCAAGTGACCAACCACAGCTGATAGAGGAGGGTCCCAAGGTGACAGAAGGTTAAACAGCCAGAGACACAGTAGTGTGGGGAGTAAGAAAGCCAAGCTCCCAGCTCAGGTTGCCATGACTGCAATGCCAGGCTTGGCCACCACTAGCTGCTGTCATCACTGAGCCTCTGTGGAGAGGATGCTGGGAAATGCAGAAGACATTGACCCCAGCATGCACCATTGCCCCTGTACCCAGCCCTTCTTCCTTCTTCATATGACCGCTCATATGATCCACAGTGAGAGCAAGCTCTGTTCCTTGAAAGGTGAGCCTTCATTTGCCATACTCAGCTTCCTTCAAAGTCTCATGTGGGTGCAGGGCTGGCTTCAGGACCTGCGCGCTTCCTTTCAGACTCTGTGGTCCACAGCACGAACTTGGCTCTGACGTGTGTGACTGGCAGGCAGAGTCTCACCATCCTGCTGGGTCACAGCCCCTGTTACTAATAAGGAGCATAAGTCAAAGTCTCCTGAGCTTTCTTCAAAACACAAGAACATGTTCATTTCATAAACACCTTCCTTATGAAATGTTTCTGTTTGTTTTATGGAGCATATCAGTGACCTGTTGGAAAATGTTCTGTCTTCAACATGTGCCCAAGAGCTCCAAGCTGGGTGCATCAAGCAGGAAGATCAGACTGACCAGTTGTTCTAACTTGCTTTCTGTTGCTGTGATACATGCCATGCCCAGAAGCCACTTGTGGAAGAAAGGGTTTATTTCATCTTGTGCTCCCAGGTTACAGCCCATGATGGAGGGGAATCATGGAAAAGAACTCAAGCACGAACTTGAAGCAGAAACTATGGAAGAGCATTGCTTACTGGCTTGCTCAACCACTGTTTTTATACAGCTAATAGACATCACCCACAGGAGACTGAGCCCTCCTACATCAAGGCAATAAAGAAAATGCCCACACAGACACATCCACAGGCCTGTCTCATCTGGGTAATTCTTCCGTTGAGGTCCCCTCTCCCCAGGTGACTGACTGTAGTCTTATATCAAGTTGGTGGCAGACTGTGACAGAGTCATCAGTGAATTCAGACGGGTCTTGTGCCTTCAAGAGTATCGTTTTGAAAACAGGAGACTGCATCAGCAAGCAAGCTGCTGAAGCCTGTTGTTTTACACCTCCTTTATTGTTGTTGAGAATTTCATGTGTGAGTACTATATTTATATTATTTTCACCCTACCTGTAAGCCTAGCCAACTACCTGTGGCTGGTCCTTGAGCTCACGGACCCTAAACCAGTCTAATCCAAAGTTTCATGCCAGATACTTGCCCTTCTACCAACAGGTAAGTGTATCCCTTACTCCTCGTGAAGGAAGCTTCACTCAGTAGCACACACATCTTCACAGAAATCCACAAGTCAGAATGCAGAGCTCAACTGGCCTGGGATGCCCAGACCAAATGACCTGGCCCAACCCTGTCACAAGGTCACAGGATATCACAGAAGGGGCAGCAGAACATCATAGGAGCCAGAGGCCCACGATGCATGCTGTGGGCTCCTTATCAGGAACAGTCCTTCTTAACTGCCTGAGGCTTGATTTGCTGTCAAGGAGAAAAAATTTTAAAACAGTAATAGGAACCCAAATTGTCCCACAAGATCAAAAATGTCAGAAGTCGGGTTGTAAAACCTGTGCAGAGTTACAGGAATTGGAGAGTGAGTCTGGTCACAGCATTTCTGTAAATATCTACAACTGTCTCCAGACCCAGACCTTTGAAAACATCCACATGTGGATGGCCCTGGTTTGCACTGCCACCTGGGGCCATATTGATATCCAAAGGCAGCACAGTGGAGCTGGCCCCGAGGGCGGGCGAATAGGAGACCTGTTCCTGACCTTTGCCAGGGCAGTGCTGGAGAGCTGGCCCTGGTGGTAGGGGTGCAGGAGAGCTGGCAGGATAACCAGCTCAGCTCCTACCCAGGCCCAGATCCAAGGCTCTGAGTTAGCCCAGCCCAACTTCTACCCCATCTATGAACTGCTGGAGCACGTGAAGGGGCAGGTCTTGCAGATACAAAGTTGCAGGATCTCCATGACAGAGGGCAACAACGGGCTATCTGGGAGGAGTTCTGTTGAGGATCCAGTACTGATAATGTAGCAGAAGCCAGAAGCCTTGAACCACATCAGTGGCTCACTGCAATGAACATTTGCAAGTAAGACTGTTTGGAAGAAGGCTATACTGTGTGACACACCGAGACACACCGCAGCTTTAACACTGCGACACACCACAGCTTCAGTGTGGAGATACTGGTTGGTTGGTTGGTTGGTTGGTTGGTTGGTTGGTTGGTTTGGGTTTGGATTTTTTTCTTACTGTTTTGTTATGTTTGTTTTCTTTTGCTTGCAAGGGCAGAGGGAGGATAGGAAGGGGTGGAGGAATAAGTGGAATTGGGGTGTATGATGTGAAATTCACAAAGAATCGAGAAGAGTTAGATAAATACAGAGAGAATGACCAATTAGTCCATGGAAAGGTGGTCCTGGCTAATCCGTTAAAGCCACGCACTTCATGGGTTCAGGAACCGAGAACTCGAAACCCGACATTGCCTCTGCCTCACTCCACTGACAGACTCATCCCAGAAGCTGAAATCATGTGTTTTTCCACACACACAAAAACTGAAGTTCCTGGGGCCAGAGAGACAGCTCAGGGGTTAGGAGTACTGGCTGCTCTTCCAGAGGACCCAGGTTCAGATCCTAACACCCACACAGCAGCTCCCAACCATCTAGAACTGCAGTTCTAGGGACTCTGATGCCTTCTTCCGGCTTAGTGTGCATGGTGCACACATGTACATGCAGGCAAAAGCAAAACAAATTAAAAACACCCATATATTCAAAATTAAAAAAAAAAAAGACTGTCTTGGAATACTGGAGTCCCTTTTGGTTGAAAGCACCAAGATAACATGCGTTGCAATATTCACTTTAAAAAGACATTTGTTGCCTGTTTCTTGGTCTCATTCCTAAATCTTAAATTTAAAACCAGAGCCCCCTTTCACGGTTTTTCACCTTTTCTCAACATCATTTTGTGAAACTACTAGCATTTATGAACAGAAGCTCGGTGCCAGGCAGCTCACTGTGGGCGGGTCTGTAGCAATAGGCAAGGCTACCAGATGTTACAGTGCCACTGGGGGGCACCATGAGCTGACCTGACATGAGAGTTTATCCTCGGCTGGCATTGGAAAGCCCAGCTTGAGTCTCCATCTGGTGACCACAGAGGGACAGTGGGATTTACTTCACTCAGTGCCCTCCCCAGGAAGCTTACTCTGGGGACATGTCAGTGTAACAAATCATCTCCCAAAGCTTTAAGTGGCCACTTTATTTAGTCCATGACTTTGTGATTCAAGAATTTGGAAATGGCTGAGTTGAGCCGTTCTCCCTCGGTCTCCCATTGGGCTGGAGTCGGATGTTGACTCGCACTCTGGACATCTGGAGACCCCACTGGGTGGACGTCCTAAGCCTAGCATATGGCCCACAGATGAGCCTAGGTGTCACAGGGAGCTCAGCTGGACAAAGGACCCAGAAACAGTGTGCATCTTCTCCCTCGTGGCAGTCTGGTGATTGGATTTCCTCCATGTGGCTTCCTGCCTAGTGAAAATCCCAGGAGAACCGTATTGCAGCTGCACGGCCTCCTCCCGCTTTGTTGTGGACGCCAAGTAGCGTCACATCTGCCGCCACCTCTTGGTTTCAGGAGAGTCACATGTGGGGCCAGCCAGGATTCAAGGGGAAGGAAAAGAGATCCAACTCTTTGAAGGCGAGGTCATCGTGTAAACTCGCACTCAGGGGTGGAGAATCGGCATCCTGGTTCAGATGCTGCAGGGAGCCCTCGAGCCACATGGCCTTGTGCTACAATGGTTGGTTCTTAAAGTTCAAGTCCTCAGAGACGAGAAGGTGGGCAACTCTCTACAACTGACACATACCCCCCTGGAACTCCCTGTCTAAGCTGGAGGCACTGCGTGGAAAGGGATTATCCTGAATCCCACAGGTGTGTATGCCCCTTTTGATGGGGACATTCCTCTCCTCTCTTGAGAGGACACAGGAGTTCTTAAAAGAGCCGAGGCATCAAACAAAACCAAGCCAAGTGCGGCTCTGAGGAGACAAAGCTTTCTGCCAGCGGCCTCTTCAGATCAGGTTTCTCAGAATAGAGAGCTGGGATGGGAACCCGAGCTTTGTCAGATACAGGATCACAGGAGGGGGAGGAGCCTAGAACAAGATGGCCGTGTCCACCACTGAGCGATCTGTGGGACGGCCCTCGTGGCTTCAAGAGCTATCCCACACTAAGGAAGGTGGAGGAAACTCTGGGCCGTGGAGTTTTCCTCGAAGAGTCAGAAGTTAGAAGGAAACCACTAGTTGTTTTATCCATGCCTGTTCCTCCTCCCAACGATAATATCAAAAGGAAGGCAGAGAAGCTCTCTGCTCCTGTTCTGGTCTGTTTTGCGTTGTTATAACAAAGGCCCTGAGTCCAGAAACTTTATAAAGAAGAGGGTTATTTAGATTTCAGTTCAAAGGGCCTCATGGTAAAGAATATCCATGGTAAGTGGGGGCAGGGTGGTAGAGACAGACAGACAGAGAGATGGAGAAACTGAGACAATGGAGGCAGAGAAAATTCCAGGGAGGGACCAGCCTCACCTCTCATGCCAACCTGCTCTCCTCTAGGAAGTCTTCTGAGAGACCTAATTGACAGTGTTTCAGACCGCCATGAATCCTTTAATGGGGGCAGTGATGACCTGTGGTCTCCCTTTACACTCCGCCTCTCAAAGGCCCTGTCACCTTTGAACATTGTTAACTTAGGTCACCAACATTTCACAAGATGAAGATACATGGGGAAACATTCTCAGACCTTGGCAACTCCTGGAACAGCCTGGCATCCACAGTTAGTGTCCCAGAGAACATGGGGTCACTTGGACAGGTTGAGAACCCCAGAAGAGCGTCCAACTCCTCCCAGCTCAGTTGGAAGGTGCTGCGGTCGAGAGTGAGGAGAGGCTGTAGGTGCTGACAGCATCCCATAGTGCTCAGCTCGGCTCCAAGCAGAGAAATGGTGATATCACTGGGGATTTCCACAGAGAATACAGAAATCTTTCCACTAAGCAGGGTTTGTTCCCCAGAGTACTGGGCTTGTTGGTCTATGCTAGAAATGTGTCTTCGTAGACAGCACCCTAGAGTGTTTTCAGCTACACCCCAGCTTTCTTGTGACTCTTCCAAGAACAATGATCTTGAACCTGCAAAGTCTTCCCTAATTCAGCTCCAACCATACCACCACCTTTCCTCCCAGTCCCTTCCCTGTTTGTCTTGGAGGTACTCTCCTTCTTTCTCACCTTCCTAAAGTCCTGGTGTCAGGAGGCAGCTGCTGTCTAAGGTTTCTTAGTCTGTGTTTGTGATGCAAAACCCTGTCAGACGTTATTAGGGACACAAGAATTCAAATCAGTTCCTTATTAATCACCACCCCCCTCCTCTCCCTGAGTCTTCCTGCCTGGAGCAGGGTTTACTTTCTGAGGCCTCTGGGTTCTGCATATGTCTTAGTCAGGGTTTGTATTCCTGCACAAAACACCATGACCAAGAAGCAAGTGGGGGAGGAAACGGTTTATTCTGCTTACACTTCCACATTACTGTTCATCACAAAAGGAAGTCAGGACTGGAACTCAAGCAGGTCAGAAAGCAGAAGCTGATGCAGAGGTCATGGAGGGATGCTGCTTACTGGCTTTCTCAGCTTGCTTTCTTATAGAACCCAGGACTACCAGCCCAGTGATGGGCTCCACTCACAATGTGCTAGGCCCTCCCCTCTTTGATCACTAATTGAGAAAACGTCTTACAGCTGGATCTCGTGGAGGCATTTCCTCAAGGGTTTCTCTGTGATAACTCCAGCTTGTGTCAAGTTGACACACAAACGCAGCCAGTGCAGCATGGGTCTGCGTCCGCCTTTCCCGTCCTCTCAGTCATCTCTGTATCACACTCTCGAAACACTTGTACGCTGACATCAAACATTCTTGATGAAAAGCAGATTGTCCCAAGTGCTGTGATAAGGCAACACTCAGGAGACAATGTGGGAGTTGGTAGGAAGGGACAAATGTCAACAGAAGTGACCCTCCATTGCCAGGGGACAAGAGATAAACAGTCTTGCCAAGCTGTGTGATCGAGGAGGTCCAATTGCTGCCTGTGTTAGTGAATTAGCTTTCTCAGAACTATCTCCAAAGCCTCAACAGTTTTCTTTCCTTCGTCCCTGGAAGTCTTGGCTTCAGACCCTCTGTTGGCAGCCACAGGTGCCAACTTAAAAAATCTTCGATGCACAGATGGGGTGGTACCTCTCAAGGCATGCCCTCAGAGATCACGGTGTGCTCTCTGTCAACACTGTAGATTCAGATCCCTCCGGTGTGCTCAGAAGCCTGCAGCACATGTATGGGTAAGCTCTCCTTCTCGGTATACATCTTGTTTTGCTTCTCGAAGTGTGTTTTCATCTCTATCAAGGTGATGACAAGACACCTCTAAGAGACCATTAGCTACCTACATATAAAGAAGCGATGTACCAGAAGCAAAAGCCACACCCTTGTGCATCGTGTGGTGAGGCAGTTATCTCTAAACGGTAACCAGTCTCTTCCTACTGTGTGCTGAGAAACTCTCCATAACTAAGAAGTGAATGGATCCAGGGAGAGGGGACAATAGGGGACTCTAACCAGAGGGGCAGACAATCCAGGAAGAGTTTCTCCCGGAGGCTATAAAAACATCAAAGACTAACAGGGAAGAAGCAATGGGGGAAGAAACCTCAACAGGGAAAACAGAATTGAAGAAATTTGGATCCTCAGGGAAATTAATTTTTTAGAGCACAATAAAAAGCCAAGTGGAAACAGGCTTGGCCTCGCCTGGCCCCTGGACAGCTTTCAGCTGTTCATTCACAGCCATCCGTGTGTCCCCAAGCAAGGGGTCAGCTGGAAATGAAGCACATCTGGGCCTTAAGAAACCAGGACCAGGCATCTCCCTCTTCTACCTGCACAGTTGACCGTGGGAATGAAGGTCATGGAAGAGGAGACTCACACAGGAAGGCTACACAGCAAGGAAGGGGCGGAGACTCACACAGGAAGGCTACACAGCAAGGAAGGGGCGCATAGGCCACCTCTCTGACACACGGGTTCTCCCAATTTTAGCACAATCTAGAGGATGAAGATTCAGCCCTCTTTCCAGCCTTTTGGAGAAAGCCACAGCTCACCGGTGGTTCCCCTTCCTTCCCCATCTCCTTCTTCACACACTCCACTCCAGAGCCTCAGGTTCTGTTGGCCTCATTCCCTTCTGTTCTATTTAATCTCTCAAATCTATGTACCCCAAAGTCTGGGAATGGGTTGTAGAACGCTTGTCTTGCATATATGAGGCATACCAAGAATATTGGTATTATTATTAAATATATTATGTATTGTAAATGAGCGTAGGATCAAATAGCTATATGCCTGCCTAGTTTAGGCATTTCCCTGCTTTCAAGAGGGCTACAAAGTGATGATCCCATCATGAGTTAGAGAGGTCACCAGTCAACAGGACCACTGAACTCATGAATGCACTACAGCTGTGGTGGTCTTCACAAATCAGAGCAGCCAACATCCCCACCTGGAATGGGAAGAGGCTCACAGCCCCCGGCCCCAACTGGGAAGCTGTGGGCAGTTGATGACTTTCAGGGGAGAAAGAGTCAGTGTCCTTCGAGAATGCGTAGATTGACCGTTCTCCAGTGGATGGACCACACATCCACTGGGGCACACAAATTGGGATTGATGGGTTAGGAGAAGGAAAGTGGAGCACAAAGTTTGGAGACTACGGCAGTGAGATAGATCTGAGAAGTGCTGAGGGGGGCGTGAGGGTGAAACCCAATCATGCTGTATGTAATTCTCAAGAATGGATGAAATTTGTCTCTAAATATCTGGATTCAAAACACACCCAACACATGTAACCCACTAAACTTGAGAATGCTAGAGTGTCTTTGCTTCTCTTGTGATTATGTACATGGTGACTGGCTCATGCTAAATGGGCCCTCACTATCACTACTCAACATTGTGACAGTACACAGTAGGACCACTATCATTATTCAACACTATGACAGTATACAGCAGGACCACTATCGGTACTCAACACTGTGATGGTACACAGTAGGACCATTATGACTACTCAACACTGTGACGGTACACAGTAGGACCACTATCACTACTCAATACCACAGTAGGACAACAACTATCACTACTCAGCACTGTGACAGTACACAGTAGGACCACTATCACTACTCAACACTGTGGCAGTATACAGTAGGATCACTATTGCTACTCAACACCATGACAAGAGATCTAAACTCCAAAGTCAAACTACAATTTCCATTGGACATTCACTCATCCAGCCATGGAGGTGAGGAGATTGTGTTGCTTTGGGCCTAGAGGAGGGTAGGACATCACAGCATGGGACTCTCATGCTAAGGTAAGAGGAAGGTGAGAAAAAGCACCACTTCTATATTATAGAAGGCCTTCCCCACCAGCTACATGCCTTAGTTTAAATGTCATTGTAAGTGCAGGCCCTGAAAACATGCTGCATTTGGAGTTTACCTTCATCTATTTGCTCACAAATCCATTTGATATCTGGGCTCTCTACCTCCCCCAGAAGATGGTGAATTTCCTGTCTGTTCATCTCTTCATGGGGTGCTACTTACACTTCTATGGACATAGAGTTTCCTTGGCCAAAATGTTCTAGCAAGGAGGAATTAACGTGTGTCGTTAATTTCTAAAGGCCTCTAAAAATTTATATTGGTATATTGTGTGTTACTGTGACGAAATACTTGAGACTTGACAGGTTATGAAGAAAAGAGACTGGCTGGTCATGGTAGTACAAGCCAAATAGCCCCAGAACTTGGAAGGCTAAGACAGATATATTTAAGGTCATCCTGTGCTCCATAGTGAGTTCTAGGCCCGTGTAGGCCACAAAGTGGGACCTTTTCTTAAAAACAAACAAACAGGCTCATGATTCTGGAAGACAGGAAATGCTAGTGTCAGACACTCGGCATGTAGTGAAGACCATGTGGATGTTTCACAATTAGTGGAGGGATGGGATAGAAAGATCGAGAGAATAACTTGCTGCATACCTACCAGCTCTTAGTATAACTAACCCGCTCTTGTAGGAATGACATGGGTCCCTTCACTGAGATAGAGTCCCTATGTTTAAGTACATCTCAAAGGTCTCAGCGTCTATTGAGAGCATACACTAAGGGCCAGGTCTCCAGTGCGTGAAGTGGGAGGGGGTCAGGCCCTCTTCCAATCATGGTAAGTGCAGATGACAAGCATGTTAGCACTGAACTTTCTCATACAGGCCATGTGAAACACCGGGGCCAGAGTGTCGTTCAGTTAGAGAACTGGCTTTGCCAATTCCAAGTTGGAATCTGGGCTCCTACCGACACCAGAAGATGGCGAGCTTCCCGCCTATTCATCTGTAACTCTGGAATTAACCTCCTTAAGGTCTCATCATCTTACCTCATGGAAAACCGAGAAGAATGACAAAACATATTTTGAAACGTGTGTGTCTGTGAAGTATCCGGGTCATGAATCAATAAACAGTGATGGACTTAACCTGGAAACACTTGCCTGTAAGATGAAGCATTTCTCTAGAGAGACAGAACCAACAGTAGATTGGCTCACAAGATCAGAGGCCAAGTCACCCCATGGTATCTGCTCAGACCAAGGAGTCTTAAGCTGCAAAACACAGTAGATAAAAAACGAAAAGTCAATTATGTTGCCTCAGCCTGAGGCCAAAGGCCTGAAGCTCCTCATAGGTGCAGATCCTTCAAGAATTGGAAGCCGGTTGTCTGCAGATGACCGTGTCAGCCCCCGAGTCAAGAAGGGTCTAGCCTGTATTTCCAGAGTTCCCCCTTCTTCTAATGCTTTATTTCACCAGAGCCCCTCATAGACACACCCTTGCTCTCAGGCCAGGATAAGTCTTCCTGTTCAGTCCCCGACCCACAGGCCAATCTTCGCTGAAAATGCTTTCACACCCAGAAGAGGAGGGACGAAGTTTTCGACACGCTTAGCCCCAGTCCAGTTGACAACCAACATTACCTGTCAGACTGGAAATGTCATGTAGGTTTTGTTTATCAAAATTGTGCTATCTTGGGAAAGCCCGAACATTTTAATGCCAGACTCTAATTTAAGAAATACATGGGTGGCTGGAGAGCCAGCTCAGCAGTTAAAGCACTGACTACTCTTCGAGTACCCACGTCATGGCTCACAATTGTCTATAACGCCAGTTCCAGGGAATCTGAAGCCCTCTTCTGGCCTCTGCAGGTATTGCATGTACATGGTGCACATTCATCCATGTAGACAAACACTCATACACATAAAATAAAAACAATAAATAAATCTTTGAAAGATACTCAAGTGAACTAAAGATCCTCAAATGTCACAGAAAACTGACAGCTGCTTCATGTGAACAAGAATTAGCCCATGTTTCTATTTTATAGAATAGAGCATTATTTATAGAGAGGGACATAAGTGGCAAAAGAAATACAAGAAAGGTAGATCCCTTAGTAGGGAAATGGCACGTTGGTGGCCAGCTAAGACAGGAAATAGCTCTTATTATATGTCTCTTAAATTATGTGTATACTCCATAATCAGAAAACTCACAGACTGATTTCTGTATGTACAGTGACAGCTTCCCATCTATTATCTGGGCTCGGAGTTCAAAATGGTAGAAAGCCTTGGACTGCTTCTTTGTGCAAACACTTTTCCTTTGTGGTATCTGGCTGTAAAGGTGGAGATAAAAAGTGAGTTTTTAATAAATTTACTTATTTTGTGTGTATGCATGTTTACCTGCATGTATATCTGTGCACCATATGTGTGCAGCATGTGTGGAGGCCAGAAGAGGGCCTCAGATCCCCTGGAAGTAGAGTTATAGGTGGCTGTGAGCTGCCATGGGGGAGCTGTGCACCAAATCCAGGTCCTCTGCAAGGGCAGCCAGTGTTCTTCACCACTGAGAAAATCTCCAGCCACCCCCCAAATGTTTGGAATCTGGCATCAGGACAGCAGCAGTGAGCAGGGGTGCAGCCGACTGAGATTTGTGTTTTCACTGCTCTTGCAACAGACAGAGAGAAGTGGGAGGAGGGGGAGAGGGAGGAGAGAGATGGGGGAAGAGGAGGAGAAGGAAGAGGAGCAGAGGGAGGAGAGAGATGGGGACAGGAAGAGAGGGAGGAGGGGGGAGAGAGAGTGAAGGAGAAAAAAGAGGGAGAGACAAAGAGAGAGGTAGAGGAAGAGAGAGAAGAGAAAGAATGTGTCTCTGTGTGTGCGAGAGAGATTATGTGGCTATGTTTGTGTGTTTGTGTGTCTATGTGTATGTGAATGTGTGTGTATGTGTTTCTGCCTGTGTACCTCTGTGCGACGGTGTATACTTATCTTTGTGTTTGTGTGTATTTATGTGTATATGTGTGTGTCTGTTTGTACCTGTATGCTTGTGTTTGTGTGTCTATGCATGAATACGTATGTGTGTGTGGATGGATGGATGTGGCTGTCTCTGTGTGTGTGTGTGTGTGTATGTGTGTGTGTATGTGTGTGTATAGATGTATATATTCTGCCTGACTTCATATGTCTGTCTGTCTGTCTGTCATCCATGTACACTTACAAGTGCATCTCATTCTGTCCCCTAGACCTTCATGACATAAAACAGTTCCAGAGTGAAGACCTCAAACAACCCGTCCTGTGTCTTAAGAAAAGATCTCAAAGCAGACAGAGCACAGCACTGTGGGGCCTGCAGATGGCTCGTAAAACACAAAGCAGGTCACTGACGTGTAGCCAGCAGCCAACAGAAAATCAGCTTGTGGTTGGATGTCTCCCAGCTCTTTAAGGAAACAGCAAGAGCCTCTACTGCTGCTGAGGCCAAGGCTGCCATCTCTTTATTCACTTCGTGTTAGAAAATCCTAGTATTTACTGCATCTATGAATGCTGGAATCATCCCAAATAATTTAAAGGAACGCCAAGCCCGGTTTTCTTTCATACTGCACTACATCATTCAAACCTCTGTTCCACTGAATTTGAAAATTACTCTGTGGACAAAATTTATAGAGGGGATGGTTTGTTTCAGAGGAGGCTCAAATGTCTTAAAGCAATCATGAGAGCATTGTGTTTTTTAAGTTTAAGTGTGTCTCTGTTTAGAATCTTGTAAACCATGTTTTTCAGTCAAGTTTCCTTTATAAGACAAATGTTTTGCTGCTACAGTAAACCTCATCCTGAAATAATTCCTCTCAGGTTTGCACCTGGACGCAGCCTTACAGAACAGACCCATCCACACGCAGATGGTGCGGACTGCTTTAGCCGACCAAGGCCTCTCTCCGCAAGGCTGCTCGTGGTTCTTCCCTAAGGCAACGCCTCCTGTGGAGTCCAACCTCACAGTCACTCTGGGAAAGGGAAGCCCTCGCTCCCTGGTTCCTTTATTAATCACATCGTAGCGTCTCCATCTTCTCATCAAGTTCAATCTCCCCTAAGACGGCCTGTGCCCAACAGTCTCGGCCCAGCTTCGGGGTGGGAGTCACATTTCCTCCGTGCTAGGCAGTAAATGTCTTTAGTTCCTTTAAGTGGCTTTGGGGGCCGTTTCACTATTAGACTCCTACAGAACACCCACGTGGTAGCGCCCAACTAGGTACAACTCTTTCCAGTGGATCTGCTGCCCTCTCCTGGCCTCCTCAGGCACTGCATGCATGTGAAGCACATACATGCAGGCAAAAAGTTCGTACACATAAAATAGCTAAATCTAAATAGCAAAGCTCCACACAGCCCAGAAAACACTTCCCAGTGTCAAGGGGCACAGCCTTAAAGGAGTGGGGGTGGAAAAATCTTTGTAAGCTGCACAGAAGATAATAACATAGCTAGGGATTAATGCCCAATGTAAAATGGAATTAAAAAAAAAATCAAACAGCCAGAGGGAAAATAACCCAGCCAATGAATGGGCAAATGAACTGAACTGACACTTTTCAAATGAAGCACTGATGGCCAATAAATACACAGAGAGAAACTTTAATGTTCTTATCCTTCAGGGAGATGCAAATCAAAATGGTTTTGCTGTTCGACCTCACTGTAGTCATAATGGCTATCATTAAGAAAAATTAACAAATGTTGGCTAGGATAAGGGGTAACGTGGGCCCTTAAACATTGTTGCTCGGCGCACTAATTAATAAAGCAGGTGTGGAAGCTAGTATGGAGGGTACTCAGAAAAAATTTAAAACAGTACTGTATATCCCAGCGATACCACTTCTGGGCCCAAATCCCAAGGAATCTAAGTCAGTTTACTATAGTCCCTGCATACCCTTGTTTATCCCACCCCTAATCAACATAGCCTCGGGCCTGCATACCCATGCTTATTGCATGCGGTCCTGTTCACAACAGCCGAGTTATCAGCCTAGGGGCCCTTCAGTGGTTATGGATGGGCCTTTGTGGTTAAAGATGCAACAAAGTTACACTTGACGATAAAGAATCTAGCTGTGCCATTTACAAGAAAACGGATGGAGGGAGCAGTTAGAGCAAACTAAACAGGTCTCTTGGACAACTGTCTCATGGTCCCCCCACACACATGCAGAATTTGGGGGTGATGGAAAGAAAAAGGGGAGCAGCTGGTGGTGTGGGGGGATGAGGATGAGGGGAATTGGAAGAAGGAGTAAATATGACCGAGGTGCATACATCATAGCAAATGTATCCACAAGGCCCTGGCTACACAGTGTCTAGCACACTAATAAAAACTCCCAGTCTAGAGACGGGAACTATGGCTTCTCATTGTTCTGTCAATAAACTTGCACCATGTTTTACTCCACAAAACAGATCACGCCTTGGCCACAGCTCAGTGTTTTTAACTCATTAAACATTATACTTCGTCATTTCCCTTCCGTTCTGGGGAATGAAAGTAGGAGGGTGTAGTTTGGGTTATCTTTGCTCTCAAGTGCCTCCCATAAACAGGAAAAGATTCTCATCACTAAATCAATAGTAATTACAGTCTTTGGTGCCTTGTACTTAGAGCATATAATGGTCTCTCCAACATGGTAGATAGATCTCTCTCTCTCTCTCTCTCTCTCTCTCTCTCTCTCTCTCATGTCTCTCTCTATCTCTCTCTCCCATCTCTTTCTCCCCTGTCTCTCTCCCCCCCATTTCTCTCTCCCCATCTCTCTCCATCTCTCTCTCCCATCTCTCTCTCCCCTGTCTCTCTCTCCTCATCTCTCTCTCTCTGCCTCTCTCTCTCTCCCTGTCTCTCTCCTCTCTTTTTCTCCTTCCCTCCCTCCCCCTCTCAGTCCTCCCCTTCTGTAACATCTGGATCTTCTCAATGCCTACACCACCATTCCAAGGCCATGTTCATGTAAGTCTGTGTTCTGCTTGTCTCAACTCATTCTCCTGCCCCAGCAACCCAAGGACACCTCTGTGCTTTCCCATGAGGCTCTGCCATGGCTCTGTGACTGCCACAGTAGCATGGTGTCCCCAGGGATGCATCCTAGGCATTCCTCCTATTCAAGTCACTCTTCTGGTCTCAAGAGTGAGTTTAGGGGCTGGGGATGAGGCTCAGTGGTTTTGATAGTTAATATGGGCAATAAGACAGGATCTAGAATCATCTAAGAGACCTGCCTCTGGGCATGATCATGAGGGATTAGCTAGATTAAGTTATTCTCTGAGAATGTCTATGGGGGTGTTGTCTAGGCTGGGTTGACTGAAATGGAAAAGCCCATTTTAATTGTGCCTGGCACTATTCCTTTGGCTGGGGTCCTGTGTAACTTTATTTTTTAATGATGTTCCTTAAACGCTTTAACCTTCCTTGTAACCCACCATGCACCAGAGGTAGTGGTGAAGAAAGGTTATGGGGGAAGTGGACCTGTTTAGAAAGGTTCTTTGGAGTAACTCCCATCTGTGTTATCTCAAAATCAGTAGTTTAGTTCACAGGTCAGCATCGGCAGCTCGATCCGCACACAAACACCTCACGGATACACTAGCTGTCCAGTTCAGTAAAGTTGGGTTAGCAATGGCAGTGATGTGACCTAGCAGAGGCAGCCAGGCCTCAGCCTCAGCTCGGGTCAGCAGGAGGGAGCAACAGGAACACCAGTAGAAGTTCTTGGCTGTGCCTCTCTCAGGGAAGCGAAGATCAGCGAAGACGGGAGACCCACAAGCATTGCACAGCTCGCTGTACCAGGAAGCCAAGTCAATCACTCCGTGGAGTCCTATTTATACCCTCCCAACATCACGTGTCCTCCACGTGCCTTGCCTCAGCCGGCATCTTGCCTCACTCAGCACGTGCATCCAATCAGCATGAGTTCTTGGAAGCAGCAACAAACTACATCACACCACCAGAAGGTTTTAATGCATTTCTCTCTATGGAGTGCTGACAAATGCAGCTCAACTCTGCAGTGTAAGGCGGACCAATACATGCATGGCGTTCCCAAAGAATCCTTCCTCACATGTCCTTTCACGTGCTTGCTTTAGCAGAACATCCTCTCTCCTGTGTCTGCTTCAGTGAAACATTCCTTCAGGAGTCTGCCTTAGCTCTTCACGCTTGTGTCCACTTTAACAAAAACGTTCCTTCACGTGTGTGCCCAGCAGAAACACCACCCAAACGACTTCCCAAAGAACCTTTAAGTTTCTGCTTCAGTCCTGGACTAAAGACAAATGACAAACAGCTTTGCTTTCTGACTGTGCATGCAACGTGACTTTGCCACCATGGTGGACTGCACTGTTGAACTGACAGCAAAACAGACCTTTCCTTAAGCTGCTTCTATTGACTATTTTGTCCCAGCCGTGGATAAAGTAATTACTACAGTGGTAACGTGTGGTGTGCACTTAACATGTGTGAGGCTCCACCTGAGGAAAGGAGGAACCGAGGGAGAGAGAAACAGAGAGACCAAGAAACAGCAATAGAGAAGTCTGCAGCCTCTCTGCACAGAGCAACCCAGTTCTATGTGGTGAGCATTTACACTGTCCAGGGACCCAGCTCCCCAGAGGGACACAACCGCAGCCACCAGCCACAAACCGAGAACAAGGCTGCTCATCAGATGCTCTGTGTCTGGATCCAGCTCTCTAAAGAGTTGCGATCGGCCTGACATACGTTCAGGTAACCGATATGGCTCGTGGACCGTGGTCACTTTCAGTCCCTCGGATTCTAAAATACTGTGAGTCTTGAAGTTTTACAATCCTAATTATGAAATCAAAGATAAAAAAAAAAACACTTCTGCTCAACCGAGTCAGCAAGAAGAGAATCTCAGTTGTCTATTGCTACCAACATGTTCTACAGAGGACAATGCCAAAAATCACTCACAAAATACATGTCTTTTCAATCATCAAAAAAACAAAATGCAAGGAGTGTTAGAATATAAGGCCAAACAGAGAGCACAAACATGAACTTATACATTGAAAGGATTTAAAAAATAAATAAATAAATAAATAAATAAAGCGAGGGAGGAGTGACTTCATGGCTAAAAGGACTGACTGCTCAGCCAGAAGTCTCAGGTTCGATTCCCAGAACCTACATGGCAGCTCATACCATCTGTCAACTCCAGTTCCAAAGGATCTGATGCCCTCATCTGGACTCTGGGGATACCAGATACACCAGTGGTACCCTTACATGCAGGCAAAACACCTACGCACAGAAAATAATAAAATAATCTTAGATGCCAAGTTCCATCCCTGAGAAAACTCAGGCATTATTTTGCCCTTGTGGGAAGACAGCATGGAGTGATTGTTTGTGGACACTGGACAACAGAGGACTTAGAGGAGAACCAAACATGCGATGTCGATTTCACACACCTGGAGGCCCTTCCCACACTGCTATGCAGAGAAAGGAAGACCAAAGCAGACTCCATGATAAGCATGCAAGAGGGGGTCTCAGAGTACACCTGTCCCGGGGTAAGGAATCACTGCACTGGAATGAAAGAAAGCACATAGAAACACACAGAAGCACACAGAAGCACATAGAAGCGCACAGAAGCACATAGAAGCACACAGAAGCACATAGAAGCACACAGAAGCATATAGAAGCACACAGAAGCACATAGAAGCACACAGAAGCATATAGAAGCACACAGAAGCACATAGAAGCACACAGAAGCACATAGAAGCACACAGAAGCAATGAGAAGCACACATAAGCACATAGAAGCACATAGAAGCATGTAGAAGGCAGATGGGGCATGTCATTGCTTCTGGCCTGAAGTGCAGAAGACTGTACATAGGGAAGAAAGCTCACTTGACTCACCCGACCAGGACAGAGTTGCAAACATCAGTGTGAGTTCAGATTTAATTAATGTACATATGGATGCTGTGCGTGCGTGCGTGCGTGCATGCGTGCGTGCGTGCACACTGTGTTAACTGAGGGGTCTGAGAAATACCAATGAGAGCGTTTCGTAGCAATGGGTGTCTTCCCCTCACCCCACCCACACTGGTCCTAATCCTCTAAGCCTCATAAGGACTATCATCCCTCCCCTTCCGTCTCTGAATGTCCTGTGCACCTCACTATCCTTTCCAGAGTCCCGAGACGGTATGTAAGTTTTTCTCTCCCACTCAACAGTGAGTTTCCACTCTGCCTTTCTTACTATGCACTCTCTGTACACAGCTATTGTTGGTAGCAATAGAGAAGAGACTATACTCAAAGACTCACCCTAGTCCCTTGTCACCTTCCAAACCATCGGCCTCAGTCTGAGTGTCAGCCATGCCTCTTCACTGTAGATCACAGGGACTGCTTTTCTTATCAATTCTTCAAAATTCAAAAGAATCAGTGCCAGCAATCTGGCACTTAAGCAGGAAGAGACACAATGCTTTTAAACAAGCAAGTAATTGCTCTGATAGGAACACTACTAGCTGGCAAAGCTGGCCTCCATCAGCCAATGGCTTTGGCGGGTGTAGCCTTTTGCAGTAGTTTATTGGGCTCTTACATCTACCAGCCTTCTCCCCTTATTCCACTCTAATCCTTCCAAACGCCACCCCCCCATTACTAGGTAGGAGAGAATTGAGGTTAGAGGGAAAGGGGGTGCAGATCTTTTTAGACTACTTCCTGCTGATTAGGGCCGTCGAGTTCCTAGCAGAAAGTCCAATCTTCATTGTCAAGATATCTCCAACAATCCAGCAATCTAGCAATCCAGCAATCCAGTAATGCAGCAATCCAGTAATGTGGTAATCCAGTAATGCAGTAATCCAACAATCCAGCAATCCAGCAATCCAGCAATCCAGCAATAGCAAAGGCAGCAATGCAGCAGCAAGGAGCAGCAGCACTGGAGACAGCATGGGGTGGGGGGAGCAGCGTACACAGCAGCTGTCACAGGCCCTCTAGGGGCCCTTGCGTTTATACCTTCTCAAGAATCCCCAGAACTTCAAACATAAACTATATGCAGTTGGCAAAAATCATAACCCTGCTAGAGCACAAGGCAAATCATAGTCAGCTGCTGTAGACAATCTGAAGCAGCCCCATATCCCTCACCAGAATTAAAACAAAGATACATTCATGTAACACAACTGGGTCAGGCCCAGGGTCACACCACACCTCTTTCCCCTCCTCTATTTCCTCTTCGTTGTTTTCCTTTGCAAGCACTGAAAACTCAGAATGTGTCCCTTTAGACAACATAGAATCTCATAATGGAGAGTGAGACAGGGAAGGGAGCACAGAGTTTTGTCCCTGAGGTTGGTGACTGTGGTGGTCAACTTGACTGGATTTTTCACCTAGGAGACACATCTGTGCTTGTCTGTGAGGCTGATTTCAGAGAACATTAACTTGGGAGGAAGACTGTCTTTGAACATCAATGACCTATGAGAAAAGGAAAATGGGAAAAGGAAGAAACAAGGAAGCTCACATGGTACTCCGCATCCCTCAAACCATCAGCCAGAACAAGCCTTCCTTCCTTCAGTCTCTTTGTGCCAGGATCTTGTCATAGCAAAAGAAATTTAACTGATACAGTGCTTTTATTGTATTAGTTAACATTGTAACCATTTGTAACCACTTCTTCCAAAGGAGCATTCTGTGGTTTTTGAAAGAATCAGAAGGCTTCCACTCCAAAGACTCAAAGTTATTAATCATCATGTGACAAATTCCTTCTCCACTTGTTAGCAATCAAGAGGATGATGAAACTTACTAATGCTTTTCTGCTCTTCTTTCACCAAAATACCTCCGTGGCTTCTTGGCATTGAGGGCAACATCCCTTTTTTCCTCCTTGCAGAGTTGGTGGACTGATGCCCTAGATTATTAGACTGCCACGTATACAGCAAAGAATGTGTATGCCAAATACCTAAAGCTACCCTCAGAGACAGCCATGAACGCAGATGAGACCCAATACAATTACCCAGGCAACGTACAAATGGAAGGGTGAGCTGACCCTTCTGATAGGTCATTTAACCAGGAGCCTAGCCGGATGGCACAAATGGGTGTATTGGAGGGCAGAAGAAAAAAAATTATATTAGAAGAGGAAAAAAAGCTCCTATCAATTGATTCCATGGGAAGAAAGGCAGTATTTTGATTAAGAGTGGCTGTATATCAGACGGTGAGTTATTGGGGAGATAGGAAAGTCACACGTTTACACTGTGAAGCAGGAAGTGCATACTAGACTGTGCTATCTCTCCTGGAAGTCCTGAGAATAGGAGGAGGTGAGGTGGTGTGGAGACACAGAATGATCCAGAATGTTCTAGAATAAGCTTAGAAGGAGTCAAATCAGTCCTGGATGCCTGACCCCTCTTTTCCACAGGATCATCCAGTCACAGAGCTGGACAGAGGCTAGGGCTTGGCTGCAGCTGGTGCCAGGCTTTTCTTCCTTTAGAGTTGTTGGGGGTCTTCTCTGTCTGTTGCAGATACCAAACAACATGATTTTTATCCAGAGAGCCTCAGACTCCTGTTTCACCCTGTGGGCCACATGGACTGAAGAAGGTTGGCTTCCCAGTGAGCTCAGAGGAATTTCCTTTGATGTTCATGCATTTAACTTTTTGTTATTGTTGTTGTTGTTGTTGTTGTTGTTGTTCCAACCCAACAAAAACCAGAGAATTTTCTTTGGTCCTGCCACAGATATGAGGGACATTTTCTTTCTTTGCCTTCCCCCCACCCCCGTTTCCCATCCTGGGTAGTGGACAGGAAGTTCTTTAGATTACCTAACTTGAGGGCTTCAGCCCAGATTGGCTCTTATCATTTTCTGTTCCTAAGAGCTACTCACATCTGAGGTCCAGTTAATATCCACAAACGCGCTAATGAGAAAGTACGACCCTCCAGTCTATGCCCCAGCGCTGACTAGCGCCACCCCGACAGTGAACAAAATGCCCACATTGTCACGGTTCACGGAGTCTGAACCCTCAACTCCCTCGCTCTCCGTTCTCTCCCCCCTCTCTGCCTCTGATTCTCCCCCCTCATCATTATAATTTACTGGCCACTCTTTCCCACAAATTGGCTCTAAGAGAAAAATGTATTATGTCGTTGCAATCACTCCTCTTACACAGAAGCCTCGGGTGTTTAGCAAACTTAATCAGAACTCAGTCCCAAGCCCAAAAGCTAAGGCCGTTAAGCTACAGCCATTGAGTCTGGACTCGGAGAGATCTCTCTCAGGTATTGGAGCACTTTGGTTTCATGAGGAGGGTTTAAACACTCCTTCCAGTCTCTCTGCGGGGAGCTCGATTGCTTTAATGTTGCAGGCAGCAGGGTCACTCAGGATAAGTAATGAGAACGTTCAAACAACTTAAGCTTAAATACGTATCTGACCACAGAGTTGCCGCAGACCCCAAGGGCCAACTTCCCTGCATTGTGACCACACTGGCTTTCAGTTGCTGTTATACAATGGCGGTTTTCCCTAGTACACAAGTGATAATACCTCACAGCTTCACAGCACAGCCTAGAAAAAGGATTGAGGGAGCACCTGTCAGCTTTCTCCTGGCTCTGTGCTAATCTGGAAGCCAAGGGGCCTGTTTCTTTGGAACACATTGGCAAATTAGCAGCGACCAACAGGATGGCCATGCAACAATTCACAGTCAGAACTCTACTGGGGTGAGAATAGATTTCAGAAGAAAATAATACTCCCGTTGATATCATTGTCCAGGCCAACGATAGCCCGGACATTCCCAAACTATCAAAGTTTTCAATTAAAAAAAAAAACCACCTAGTGAGCTTAGTCTATTATCTGTTGCTGTGAGTTAAGACCACAGCCCACCCTGACAGAGGACCAGTACCTAGCACCCAGCACCCATGTCCGGCAGCGAACAACTGCCTGTAACTCCAGCCCCAGATGATCAGAAACCCTCTCTGATCTCTATGGTCACCTACCCTCGCTCGAATGCATAGGAAAAATATTTCTATTGCCCTAAATCCACCCAGAATTGGGCACCAGAGAACGAGAGACCATGTCTGTAATGCAAAGCTTCCCCACAGGGCTCAGTCAGTCCTAAATGGTGGAGGGAACCTAGGGTGAGGATGGGAGCTCAGGCCTGGGACTTCCCCTCCCCCAGCTCAGGCTTCTCTACAGAAATAAAAGAAGGGACAGTCTTCCCTCGGTGACATGAGCTGTGCATGTGACCTTCAAGCTTCAGACCTAGCAGGAAGCAGGGCTGAAACTCTGTTCTCAATCCAGGGTTAACTATTTTAATAGCTGTATAAGTCGGATAAAAATAGAGAACTCATTTACACTTCAACATCTTGATTATGGAGAAGAGACTCAGAGGACTTTTAAAAAAAGAACTGTCTTTTTTTTTTTTAACTTCTTACCAATATCCTTATCAATGGGGTATAGTTAGGGTGTGCAGATTACATGGGCTATACCCACTCACACATCTCGTCTTCAGGGTTTGGATCCCTTCCTCTATAAGAAGCTAAGAGAATCCTGGCATCTTTTCTTCACTCGGCATGGCCACCATTGGCGCCAGATTCCAGACACTAAAATAGGCAGCCAACTGGAACTCATTCCCTTCCCTGGACGAGAACACTGACTCCAGGATACTTGCTATGAGATGCTTTGATTCCATTCAGTATCAGAGACTGCCTTCCTTCATCTGCCTTCCTCCGAATCTCCTCGTAGACAAACCTCCAGGCTCAGGTGCACTCTGCAGACATTGCTTAACTAACAAGTGTCTTCCAACCATTATCACTAACTCAAAGAGTCTAGGCCTTGGCATTTCTTTAGATTTTCACAATCTTTAGCCCCAACCAGAACATACTTTAAAAATCCAGCTTCCTCTTAGAAAGTCAGTTGCTTACAATCACTCCTACTAGGAGGTTAGAAATTGTTCAAGTGTCTCATGTAAAAATAACAATTTCAACTCTGACTGACATAGGCAGAAAAGACAACTATTAAAAGGCTCAGTGAGTAAAGGAGCTTGCCACAGAGCCTGGCAACCTAAGTTTGATCCCCAGGACCCACATGATAGAAGGAGACATGTAACTTCCACACGTGTCCTCTAACCTCCACATGTGTGCGCACATGCACCTGTACACACACACACACACACACACACACGCTCATAATTAAAAATAAAACCATTAGGCCCTGAGACTTAACTCAATGGTATATCACTTGACTAGCATGAATTTGAACACCAGCACACACACATAAAACAAAAATGTCATGATCTGGGCATGGTGCACATGTCTATAGCCCCAAACCTTAAGGGCTGAAGCAGAAGTTCAAGGCTAGCCTAGGCCACATGATGAGACCACTATAAAAATAAATAAATAAATAAATAAATAAATGACAGGCATGAAATATATGCTTTTAATACCACTACTTGGGAGGAAGATCTTTGTCTCTCAAGAGAGGGGAAAGGGAGAGGAGGGGAGGGAAGAGAGAAAGATCTTGAAAAACTCCCCAAATTTTTAGAATAGCTGAAAAGCAAAATTTAGGAATTTGCAACCCAGGGAATCATGATTCAGACCTGCCTGAAAGGACTCCCCTGCCCACTGCCCCAGGACTAGAAACTGCAGCCCCTCAGGATCCTGCCCTCACTTGTTGTGGAGGAAGCTGGATATGCCAGCCGCATCGTTCAGTCCCTGAGAAAATGACTTGATTGTGCCATATTACAAATTTAAATGTTGCGTGAGTGGGTTTGTTGGTGCTGTGTGAGTGACAGGTGCCATTGCACCCTGAACATCCAGGAAAGCAGAGCAGAGCACGTCTGTGCAGTGCTCAGCTCTCCCGGGGCTCCGGCTCGCCTTTACCGAGTTTAGGTTGCCAGGTAATTACTTCCCGTTTTTCAGACTCAAGATATATATCACTCCAGGGTGTCTTAGTTAGCCATAAAATCTGATAGTGGTTGGTTCATGTTGTAAACTAAATAACAATTTATCCGCCTATATAACGAATCTAAGGTATAGTTCAAAGATAAAGCCACATATGTGCACCTTGATCTGTCCCTATAGTCAGACCAAAAGGGCACCACATTGCCACTGTAAGATCTGTGTTACCACCATGGCTCTACTGTTAGAGTGTGACAGCGCCGGGGGCAGCATGGTCATAAATACCAGCTTAAGCCACAGCAGAGCACAGCAGGAGCTGCACTCCACTGACAGAAGAATGGGTGAGAAGTCCGAGATCCTGAACGACAGTCGCTCAAGAGCTAAGGAGAAGTGCTCAGCGGTTAGCGGCAGAGCCACACGAGGCGGGCATGTAAACACAAGCTTGTGAAGGATTGTTTATGGGCTCCATTGTGCACAAGAATTAACTTAAACCTCAGCTAGAACAATGGGACCCAGAAGAAGGAAGACACAGCTTCAAATGTATCCAATGAAATGTGTCTTACTAGCATCTTACTGAAACTCAGAGAATGGGCCGGCAGGATTCCCAGCATGCACCGCGAACACTCCAGTTAGCTTGCTGCAGCTGAAGGTGGCTCAGGAAAATACCCTGTTCATTATTTATCTCTGACTCTGGCGCCATCACTCTGCTGAGGCCTCGTTGTGCACCTCATCTCTGTCTCAAATCAATCTATCTCTCTCTCTCTCTCTCTCTCTCTCTCTCTCTCTCTCTCTTTATGGTGCAAAGAAACAGATTCCAGTTTTTGGAAGGAAAACAGAATGTTACTGTTCATAGGGAAGTCCGAAATCCCGAATGATAGGCTAAGGAGCGTTCCGTGTTTAGCAGCTTAGCCACACACAAAGCACGCATGCAGACGCATAATTTAAAGTAGCAGCAAAACACACATCTAATGAGGCCCTTTCCTTCGAAGTGGCTTCACTGTGTGATGTTAAGAGAAAGGGGGAGTCGGCAAGCTTCTCGGGGATTTGTTATAAGAACCCCACCCACAGAGACCTGCACATCATAAGGGTGCCTAGCTATCGGCCACAGACCCTTCTGTAAATATCATCACCTTAGGAAATGGCCTTTAACATGAGCTTTGAGGCGATCAACATTGGCCATAGCACCCCGCTAGACTGTTAGTTATTACACATACTCTAGGAGAGGCTGTGGGCTAACGTTTATTCTTCTAGCACACTTTTCAAGAAATACCAGAATAATAGCAATGTTAATCAACTTACAGTGTTTTCCCGTTAAAGCATTCGAAGTGGATGCTGACAAGTGACGGTCTAATTAAAAGCAAAGGGTGTTCAAATAGATGCTGCTGGCAGACAAAAAGAAAACTGTAATTCACTCTCTAATATCTTCCCATACAATTTTTGGCATGGAAGGAGAAATTTAATTAACTTTTGACTTCATGAAGTTTCATTTTTGTTAGCCCCCAGTGAGTTCAGAATGGCTCAGGGGAAGAGGCTGATACAGCACTTTCAGAATAAATAAAGAAACAAACCTCCTCGAGAGGCCTCAGTGGGATTGGCAGACTGTAAAGCAGGTGGTTAGGAGTCTCAAGGTGACGGACGATTCGCTTGGCCGATCTGAATAGACTCTTTTTTTGGGGGGTAGGGGTGCAGCGAACCTTTATTGATGGTATCTCAGAGAGTAAGGAGGGCTCCCTAGGCCCCTCCTGTTGTTATCGGGGGTCCGGGAAGGAAATTGTGAGGGAGATGCTCAGTGTTGGGGACAGGGACTCCTCAGCAACCGAGGGCCTCTCTCTTGCTCTCAGTGTCCTTGCTGGTGGTCCAGGGTTTCTTACTCCTTGGAGGCCATGTAGGCCATGAGGTCCACGACCCTGTTGCTGTAGCCATATTCATTGTCATACCAGGAAATGAGCTTTACAAAGTTGTCATTGAGACCAATGTCAGCCCCAGCATCAAAGGTGGAGGAGTGGGAGTTGCTGTTGAAGTCACAGGAGACAACCTGGTCCTCAGTGTAGCCCAGGATGCCCTTCAGTGGGCCCTCAGATCCCTGCTTCACAACCTTCTTGATGTCATCATACTTGGCAGGTTTCTCCAGGCGGCATGTCAGATCCACAACAGATACATTGAGGGTAGGAACACGGAAGGCCATGCCAGTGAGCTTCCCGTTCAGCTCTGGGATGACCTTGCCCACAGCCTTGGCAGCACCAGTGGATGCAGGGATGATGTTCTGGGCAGCCCCACGGCCATCATGCCACAGCTTTCCAGAGGAGCCATCCACAGTCTTCTGAGTGGCAGTGATGGCATGGACTGTGGTCATGAGCCCTTCCACTATGCCAAAGTTGTCATGGATGACCTTGGCCAGGGGGGCTAAGCAGTTGGTGATGCAGGACGCATTGCTGACAATCTTGAGCGAGTTGTCGTACTTCTCGTGGTTCACACCC
Source organism: Grammomys surdaster (assembly GCF_004785775.1). Taxonomy (NCBI): domain Eukaryota; kingdom Metazoa; phylum Chordata; class Mammalia; order Rodentia; family Muridae; genus Grammomys; species Grammomys surdaster. The sequence goes on from NW_021604656.1 coordinate 8,273,650, forward strand.
ATCACAAATATGGGGGCATCAGCAGAAGGGGCAGAGATGATGACCCTTTTGGCCCCACCCTTCAAGTGGGCCCCGGCCTTCTCCATGGTGGTGAAGACGCCAGTGGACTCCACAACATACTCAGCACCAGCATCGGCCCATTTGATGTTAGCGGGATCTCACTCCTGGAAGATGGTGATGGCCTTCCAGTTGATGACAAGCTTCCCATTCTCAGCCTTGACTGTGCCGTTGAACTTGCCATGGGTAGAGTTATACTGGAACATGTAGACCATGTAGTTGAGGTCAATGAAGGGGTCGTTGATGGCAACAATCTCCACTTTGCCACCAGATGGAGAGCAGAAGGCAGCCCTGGTAACCAGGCGCCCAATACGGCCAAATCCGTTCACACCGACCTTCACCATTTTGTCTACGGGATGAGGCTGGCACTGCACAAGAAGATGCAGCGATCTCTGGAACAGGGAGGAGCAGAGAGCCCTGAATAGACTCTTGACCTATCTGAGGGTCAGCATTAAATTCACCAAGATGGAGGACAGAGTTGTGTGTGGTGTGGTGTGGTGTGGTGTGGTGTGGTGTGTGTGTGTGTGTGTGTGTGTGTGTTCATCTTAAACATTTTTACTACATATTACAGTTGTTTTTTTTCTTTTAGATTTTACTTTTATTTTTAATTTTGTATGTGTTCGAGGGAGGGTTTGAGCAAGAGCGTAATGTTCACAGGTGCCAACAGATGGCGTCAGATCTCCTGAGATTGGAGTCACAGGTGGTTGTGAACCACCTGATTTGTGTGCTAGGAACCAAACTCAGTTCATCTAGAAGAACAGTGAGTACTCTATACTTTTTAAGATTTATTTATTTATGTATACAAGTGTTCTATTTTCGTGTATGCTACATGACAGAGGAAGACATCAGATCCCATTACAGATGGTTGTGAGCCACCATGTGGCTTCTGGGAATTGACCTCAGTGCCCCTTACAGCTGAGCCATCTCTCCATCATCCCAGGACATTCTTTTAACTGCTGAGCCAATCCCATCACAGTTTTGAGGATAAGGTGGGACATCTTATCAGCCAAACATTAGCTTGGCTCTGCTGAGACTACAATCTCCAAGGTGATATATGCAAAAAGGAGACCAAAACGTATTCATGTCTTCATGCCAGGCTTTATGTAAGTAGGAAATAGTGTCTATACAGGATGCTTCTCAAGACAGCTGTCAGTGTGAATAGAACAGATGTTTGCACTGTCGCCATTTTTACTTAGGGCTATGAACATAAACAATTTTTTTTCCAAAATAGAAGAACATTCTAGAACATTGAAAGATAGCAAGTTAAAGCTAGAACCAAACAGGGCCTGTCCTGACATCATGTGCACCTCAGAATCCCACAGACAAGGTAAAATCAGGCACAAGGCAAGTTCTATAGGATTAAAGGGGATTTCTCCAGGACCAGAGAAGGAACTCCTAGTCTGGCTGCTATACAGGTGAGCAGGAGGAGCCCTCTTGGCTCAATTTTCAGAAAATTTAAATTATGCACAGAGCCTACCACCACCATCATCCCCCACACAGGCTAGCCCCACAGCGCCCTCTGGTGGTCACAGGTGGCAGGGCTCTTCTGTGTTTAGAGGGTTCTCCCCCAAGCCAGCATCTCAGCTCTACTGACCTTGTACTTTCAAGGTCCCTGATGCCAGCACAGCTGCTCCTGGCTCTTCTCCAAGGGAGCTGATTCTCTTTACAAGAGCGGTGCATCTAGAGGAACAGTTGTAACAGACTTTAGCACAACTGACGCCATGATGGAAGGCCCATCCAGGCCTTGCAACCCAGCACAAAGACAGCACCACCTGCCAAAACAGGAAGAAAGTCCTAGTCCATCAAAACCCAGAGTTCTGAGAAAGTCCCTAAGTGTACAAACTTTGCCTTTGACTTCCATATTTACAGTTCTGTTAACTGTTCTTGCTAACTGAGGTTCATCAACTGGGATATGTTTTTGTTTTTAAAAGCTCACCCTGAGAAAGGCTCCAGACTGCACTGGGATACCAAACACTCTGTGTAGTCACTGATAAAGACTTTCTATTGGCTTTAACCGTGTCCCAGTAGTCTTCCCTGGTGGGTAGCTCACAGCACAGTTTCTGAATGCCTGCACCTAATCTCTGTTTCTCCAGAACCCCTGTTATGTTTAAGACACCATTAGCAAAACTCCTTGTGTTCTCCCTGACACACACGTACATGGTTTTAATAGCAGGAATGCCTACAAGTGAAGTCCAGCGAGGAGTCTTCTACCACACACACAGAACCGTTTGCCAGGGAAGAGTGCAGGTTATGTAAGTGTCTAAGGAACCGGGCTCTCTGTAAACACTGCCCATCTCTTCCTACTAAGGTCAAAGCTCAGCTCTGTGGCCTTCTCTTCCCTCAGGATACACAGACGGCCCGCAGTCTTGGTGAACACTTAAGCTGGTAAGCCAGGGACAGAAGTGAGTGGCAAATGAATGAGCAGCAACAAGAAATGCACGCTCTTGGCATTGAGAAGAAGGCACAGGGGCCCCACAGTACCACTGGGAAAACCTTTACAACAAAATGCAACTTCGCTTGGATCTTTTAGTCACTCCATTACTAAGCATCTCCCATGCACTCTCAGCTCCATGATAGGTGCTGGGGACATGAGAACTAGGTTTTAAAAGATCAAAGGAATACCGCGTGCTGGTGAAGAGAGTAAAGAGGCAAAACACACACGGGTTACTCTCTTTACTGTTTTTCCAAGGGCCACAAAATAAATCACAGTTGGAGAATTCCAGTAAAGGGAATGGAAATCATTCCAAGCTTAGGGACTTAAGCAGGTGTTGTTGTGGCTGTTGTTGTTGTTGTTGTTTTTGTATTTCAAGTGTCATGACCACGCAAGCACTCTGGAAAGTTAGTTCCTCAAGATGTTCAGTCATGCAAAGGCAAGGAAGTCCAAAGTCACATCCGGACAGCAAGGCACAACATTCCCCAACAGTTGATCTTGAAGCCACTTACAAATTCGTTCACAGAAGACTCTCCCTGTCAAGCAAGGATGAAGCCAGTCACTGCCCGCATTTACTCCACAGTGTTAAAAGCTAATTGCCCTATTCTGGAAAGCAAAGATAGAGCCTCAGACTTGGGCCAGCTCTTGGGTGGGAATGACTTTGGATGGAGCCCTGGATGTCTGAGCAGAGAGTCCCCCAAGATGTACTGCGGGAAGGGAGTGGACTGGTTTGTCACTGTGTGAGCTTAGTCGTGTTTTCATAAGGTCTGCCCATACCTCCCCACCTCCATCACCATCGCTGTACAGAGATTTGGGGCCTCTAAGCTTACCATATTGGAAGAAATTTGCAGGCTTTCCTATTTTATTTTTTACCAGCCAAGTGGAAGCAGAAACGGCAGCCAGAGTTGATTTTTATCTCAGGCAAATAAAGTTTTTACGGTCGGAGTTTCATGCCCACCTGCCTTCACAGACCAAGAGCCATACCCATTACGCTTAATATTTTATTTTCCACTCTGTACTCTGCACAACTAAATAATTAACTCCCTCTATAGCCTATCAATACGTCTTTCTTTAATTGTTAAACATCTGTTAATAATTCAGAAATTGGCTGGTGACCTCCTGGCACTCTTGTGGTTTAGGCGGGCCTCAGAGCTCTTTAAAGAGGGGCTGTCACTCCTGAACTCACCATCCACTAAAAGCTTTCTGGGTTTGTCCTCCTTCTAGAAGCTTCTTACTCGCCAATAAGGTCTTGAGGTTAAATGGGAGACAGAGTTCAAGGATTCTGGAGCTCTGATTCAATTAGAGCAAATGAGCATGGGAGAACCAGATATGTCACGGTAGAGTGCATCCGCCCAGACCCTGGGGACATCTTATTTTTTCTTATTTTTTCTTTTTTTTCTTTCTTTCTTTCTTTTCTTTATTTTTCTTTTTTTTTCCAGATTAACAAGTACAGGGTTTTTTGTTGTTGTTGTTGCTATTGTGGTTGTTTTTCTATTATTATTATTATTATTTATTATTATTGGATATTTTATTTATTTACATTTCAAATGTTATCCCATTTCACGGTTTTCCCCTCCGCAAATTCTCCATCCCATTCCCCTCCCCCTGCTTCTATGAGGGTGCTCCCCCCCCCTTTTTATTTTAACTGAAATTCTTTATCGTTAAAGAGATTTCAGTACTAGGAATTTAGGTTACACTAAACTTGTTACCCAAGTTCACTCCTCTTTCAAGGAGAAAGACTGACAGCAACTGAACAGTGTAAGCAAGGGTGCCGAGAAGCTACGGAAGTGACTGAGCCACGCGCCACGCGCGTGAGGTAGGGTTTTGTGATAGATACAAGAGAGAGACTAGCCTAAGCTCTCTGGAGAAGTCCAAAGCAGCATGGTTACCCCTTTGGGACAGACTTTCAAGAGCCAGAACTAGCTCTCTTGGGAGCAGAGAGGAGTGAGAATAGGAAAAAGAACAAGCTTCGGGTGAGGGAAGGAGCCTAAAAGCTTCAGTGTGAGGGGAGGGGCCGAGGGAACTGAGACAGCCCAGAGTTTGCAGCCGCAGGCAGCAGCTTGTGGACCGGGTGGCTTTGGTGTGCACCAGAGGTTATGTGTCAATGAAGAAGTGGCTCTTCCTGGCAGACAGAAGTCCTTTCTACAGGTGCCTGGGGATGATGGGAGTGGGCAGCTGCAGTCCTTCATTAATTCAGCTTGAACCGAGCCAAGACTGTCAATGTGGTTCTCCTTGGACCTGGCAGGCCGAGTAGCTGGATATAGGATTCCCTTCAGGACAGACAGACAGACAGACAAAGAAACAGACCAAGGGGAGAGCTGTTTTGGAAGTTGCTGGTGGCCTTTTTGGTGTTTCATGATAAAACTCAACCCTCTAGAGTCCAAGCTGTCTCATAAAAGGCTATCAGGCCTTTGTCAAACGTATAGACTATACATAAAAGTAGCAAGTCTTCTCCGCATGGGTACAGAAATTATGGGCAGTTCTTTCCGAGGGCAGTTGGCGTGAATAAAGAGATAGCTGGGACGTGGCCCGCTGTCCTCGGCTCTTCAAAGCTCGTCGAACTGTCTCTTCCGTGTGCTAAAAGCTGGGTCTCAGAGCTCTTTTATTTATTTCTGTTTATTTATTTTTGCTTGCATCTATTTTTTTTTCTCTGTGGCATTTTGGGAGCCTCCCAGTAACCACACATCAGCAGGGAGATTATTTTAAGCTGAAAAATCTTGGTATTCATCAAGTTCTGAATATCATTAATCCCCATATGCTCCAGCGACTGTTGCATGCCTGGCATGCGTCTTCATCCTTGGACCATTTTCTTCTGTCCTGTGCTAACCGGGCCAGTGTCGCCCCTGTAGGTCAGATGTTCTGTTGCTTTAGTGTTCTCCTGATCTTAAATGACAGGTGACGTTTGACATCCGGCTTCTGTGCCTGCTGCATGGATGGCCATGGCCCAGATTCAGTTTACAGCTTTCATCAGATTGCCAGCCTTTGAAGTTAGGGTATCCAGTGTCACTCATGTGTGATGTCACTGCACTCACAATTTTAGAAATAAAATGCTCCAGACATGGATGGCAGGGAGCACCTTCACTGGGTGATGAAGACATCAGCCATGTTGTTGGCTGCTGAAACAGAGAGATGCCCAAATCCAAGGGTGTCTCCAAGTGGGCCAGTGATGTGCCTCCTGCCACGAGGCTCACATTCTTGCCCCTGGTGTGGGCAAGACACGGTTCAGACAGTGTGGCCGTAGAGTGTTTTAACTCTGCTGTTCCAACTAGCCGTGCCCTTTCCACACTTGGAGACACAGACACGGAAGAATGTAGCTTGCCTATTTACAGATCCTAGCAGAGTGTCAGAGATGCCAGGAGAGGGCTCACCTCTGGGTGAGACCCAGTGTGCTCCTCCTCCGTGTCAGGGTTCAGCCCCTCCCACCATCGCAGGTTTGATTGCTTGGGAACCTACTGCTAAAATTAGCATCCGCTATTATTAGGCTGGTTTCTCTCTGTACTTGGCAGCACCTTCAGCTTCCTATCCTTGCTAAATGAGTTTAATCGCTTGGGTTTCTTTTTATTTCAAAGTTCCTTTGGAAGGCATGGGGTCTAGGTCACCGGTGGATTTTAAAAAATGCAATGGGACGCATTAGCCCCGGCCTGTTTTCAACTCTTTGATTCATGCTGAGCATGAACGCCCTTCGATCTCGTGCCCACGAGATAAGTCTACCTGGTTGGGTTGGCAAGCTGGTTGGGGTTAGTGTGCCATGAGACTCCTGGCCAGTCACCAAGGTGGGGCAGGAGGGCAGGGGGGAGATGACAGAGAGGCATGGATTCCCACTCCGGCCAATTTGGGCGCTTGCTGAAGCTGAAGGGAGAGCCAGGTTTGGACTAGAGCGGCCTCATCTGCATAGAAAGGTTTCTCTTCAAATTCACTCATTTTAGAAACATTTTAAAAACCCAAGGCTAAAGGATCCTGAGTGTATCTTACTATCTTACTGGCCACAGTGTGAGATGGGCCCAAAGGAGTGGTGTTCTTAGGGCATAACAGGAAGACCACCTGCCTCCACCTCAGTTATATTCCCTTGACAAACATAACTTCTACTCTATAATTTATAGATTCTGTCTTCCTTCTTTCCCAGTGCCTTCTCATCTCCTACTCTCTCTCTAGATAGAGTCAAACATCAGTGAGATGGACCATGGGTAGCCTTGGTCACAGGCCTGTGCATCTCAGAATTCTAGGCCATCTGGCCAACTTAGGATCCAAGCGTCAGAAACGGCACAGGTCTCCAATACGCATGGCTGCAGCCTGAAGAAGTTCTTTCCCAAGAGAAGTATCTAACCCAACCAGCAAACGAAAAGTCACAAATTCCACAAATTCATTTAAAAGCATCAACCAAACTTGGGATGAGGGTGGGGTAAAAAGTTGATAAATTTCCCACATTCAAGCCATTCTGATTAGTCTGGATAAGGCGACTGTGTCATTTGAAAGACATGTTTTAATGGCTCTTTTACTCTTTCAGAGGTTCGTTCAGGTCTCCCCCACTTACACCGTGCATTCGGTGACACAGAGGTGGTTCTGCTAAGGAAGAGGACAACCTCCGTGTGGCCCCCAGCTGCATCTGGACCTTCCCACACATTTTATCTGCGGTAGAGTGAGTCCCCTTCCCCCTGAGAAGTCATGAGTGCCCATATCCTTTTAAGGACACTTAAAGTGAGCAGAAATTGAATAATCTTTGCAGTTTACTGTGGCTATTTCCCCCTGGTATAGAACGCGGTCAGAGACGCAGGGAGCTAGAGCGCGACGGAGGAGCCCAGCATCATCGCCACTCTGTCTAAGCACCCACCTTCAGGCCAGATGGAGGGAACATTATCTACAGATAATCCGTATGTCTTCTGAGAATTCAAGTCTCTTCTATGAAACAGATGGAAGAATGAATGAATGAATGAATGAATGAATGAATGAAGCAAATCACTGGGGTGAGGAGCCAGAGGGAGGAGAATCATCTGTACCACTGAACTTGATGAGACACAAGCCTTCTCCTGGAGCTTCCCTCGCCTTTCACATCCCTGACAGATCCTCAGCAAAAGGCAGCCTCTCTGCTGTAGTGGTATATTTCCCGCTATATTAAACTCGGCATTTTGGGAGGAGCTAATGTGGGAGGAGTAAGGGGAAGGAAGAGGAGGAGCTAGGAGAAAGGAAGAGGAAAGAGGGGAAAATGGCGGCGGATGTACGCTTGTGTCCAGCATTGGGTAACACATCTAATTGTGTGGGCTTCTTGTTATTTGACCATTACCAAGTATATACAGCTATTGGATAATCTTTAAACATTAGAGTCTCATTTCTACCGGGTACTGCGTGGATGGCAGAATGGTCAGGGCTCAGCCCAACCTTGTAGAGACAGTGTAGAAGATTGGTGGAGCCATCTCCAATGCTGGCGTCTCGTGGGTGTCAGGGCCGGTGTTTCTGGCTGGCCATTTCTAGCTGTGGCATGCTTATGGCCTCTCCGCTTCCAGCTGTGGAGCACTTGTCTTCAGGCCACGGAGCATGGCGTCTTGAGCTAGGCAGAGCTGCAGTCTCTTAGATGGTCGACCCACACAGCCCCATTTATTAAATATTAACAGTAACACTCTCCTACACAGTTCTAGGCCATTCTGCTTTGAAGGAGACGGAAGGAAAGTCCAGATCTAAAATGTGACAATGGCTCTAGGATTTGGAGCTCTGGCGTTTTTAGCTAAGTTGGCTACTCTATTCAAACTGAATAGGACCTGTCACATCTCCACTTGCCTTGGGAGAGTGTGGGTCAGCCCTGGGCTCCCAGATCTCCACTTAACCTCCACCACCAGAAAGTCAGATCAAAACTGTAAATTTCTCAACATGATAACGACTGGCTCAAGCTCTGTGACATGAAAGGAGTTATTCTGATCCCGTACCATGACACCATCCAGACTCGGAAGGGGAGCTGTTTATATGCCATGTGGCTCTTTATGCATAGCACTGGGCAGGGTGCTGTACTAACTAAATTAACCCAGTCTAATCCAGTCTTATTCTGAGGAGCATGCGGTCTATGGTGAACTCAGGCGTGTGCACTCAGTTAGGAGTGTCCCACCAGTGACCACTTGTGTCCTTGACTTCTAGTTTCCTGCAGTTATCGATATCCACTCTGCCCACATGTTCTGACTGTAAAGCAAACAGCCAGTGACCCACCTCAGTAGAAGCAGCTGGGTCTGCTACTCCAGCTCCATTATGAAGCGCACACCCTCACTATCTCTCGGTTTCCCACAGGTTCAAGCAGCAGTTATGAAGTGCAGCAGCTGGTTGCCTCCCCATCCCCCTGTGGTATACACTTCCCTAAAATGTTCCCCACAACTCCAAAGCAAAAATTCTTAGCCAAAAGCATAGAGATAATTTTAAAGAGTTAAGTGGAAAGTAAATGGTGTTGGGACTGGGCACACAACCCCGTGCACTTATCATGGACAAGAAAGTGGGTCCTCACCCAAGTACCAAAGAGAAAAAAAAAGCAGAAGGGAAGTAGCACTAAGAAGTCAAGAACCTAAGACTATCGTTGTAAAACTCCAATTAATCTCCTCAGGAGACTTTGATAGTGCTTCTTAAATAGCCAACTGGTCTACCTAAGAAATCACATACCTGTCCGGTCAAACCTCCCTTTCCTTCAAAATCCAAAGACCTTCCTGTTACAGCTCTAAACATGTTATGTTCTACTTCATGTCCCACCTCCCACACAATAACAATAATAGATGATATATTTACTAGAGTTAATGCATACCTTTCCAAATGTCTTGCACACAATAACCTATTTATTGATCATCCAATCCACACACCAGAGTAGGAGACAGTACTGTTCTTCCGTGGAGCCCAAGGGAACTTAGCAACTCTCCTGAGCTCCCATAGCTGCTAAGTGCTGGAACCGGGAGGGCAAAGGTCTGGGATGCACCCTCCAACTGCTATAAAACTGCCAATTTTTATCATCTGTATCACACTCGCTACTGCCATGTTTATATTCCCCCTCACTCTTTAGGCATCTCTACCTGCTTCCTGGAATAAGCCTTTTGAAGATTACATAAGATTAAATTTTACACGAGACCCCTTTCACTCTTCACTTAAAACTTTGATGTGAAAGATTCCTGTGTCAAGACCCAACTGTTCTCCTGAATTTAAATTCTTCAGTGACTCTCATCCTAAGGCCTTGCTATAAATACTTTACCACAGCCTAAAATGCCCTGTAGGACCTGCGCTCAGACGTCTGTCCAGGCTCTCCTACCTTCCTCAACATCAGCCGCCATGGCCTTCATTTCAAGAAAGCAGTCAGCTTCCTCCTCCTATGATGTTACCATAGAATGGATGTTTAAGGAGGTCTCCTGGAGCCAGGTTCTCCTCATTCAGAGGAGGGCCTTGGCCTCTCAGCCTCAGCAAACACGTCCCAGACTCAGCTCTCATTTAACAATGTTAGGTTATGATCAGGCACACAGTGAGATTGCTTGTCTAATAAGTCCTAGGACAGTCTCTGCCTCACCTTTGTGTGACATCTTTCATGTCCAAAGTGATACTAAGTGTTCCTTAGGACATAGTGAGTGCTCTTTAGCACAAAGTGAATGTTCCTTAGAACATGCTGAATGCTCCTTAAAATATAGTGAGTGCTACTTAGCACGTGAGTGCTCTTTATCACATAGTGGGAGCTCCTGTTAATATACTGAGTGCTCCTTAGCACACACTGGGTGTTCCTTATCACATAGTGTTCTATGTCTACTGAACAAATATCCAATGCAGGAAAGGTGATTAATCCATTCAGTCAATAGACCTTAACATTTTTATTACTTAAATGAAATAAAGTCAAATAACTAGACAACTGAGATAAGTCAGGAAAGCTACTGAGCCTTCTTAGACCCTGTCCAGGGTCAACCTAACTTTGGAGCTCATCAGTGTATTGCTGGCCTCTCTTCTCTGAAGGATAGATGGACTGGATTGGTAGCAGTGGAGAGAGGGCAGTGGCTCTGAACAGCTAGTGGGGACAAGCACTGATGGCGGTGGCCCTGGCTGGGCTCATCCAGATCTGTGATCTGTTCAGGGAAGCTGATTGGTTTGAAGAGAGAAGCTGGGGAAGGGGCTTCTTTCCTTCCTGAACATTTCCTAAACATCCTGAAACATCATAAAACTGCAGACTGAACACAGCCCACGTGAGATCAGACCCCGGGTGAGAAAAGGGATTGGTGCGAGTATGCCCTTGCACTCTCAGCAGTAACTCAATGGCCAGAGGGAAACTGAGGAAAACAAAAGTTGTCAGGAAGGTAAAAGCACCCTTGAGGCTGGACAGCCTGAGTTTTGAAAAGCTAGACTTTTTCAAGAACATGTATTCTTCCTTTTTCGATGTCTTCCTCAGTACTAGTCACCGCACTGTCTCTCTTCATTTCACTTCCAAACCATGCAATGGCACCCAAGGCAGCAAGAAGAGGGGAGAGACGCAGTGTCACGTGGGAATGAGAGACTGTGCAGGCTAGCAGGTGGCAGTGAGGGGCAGACACATGCAAAGATCCTGACATTTAAACAAGATGGTGTGGGTAACTGATCTGAACACTTTAATTCACATTTTTTTCATTGCCAAATACGAGGTGGAACCCAGATGGTCAATGGGGGTGAAACGGTTCTGGAACTGATGAGATCCAGTATAGAGAAGCTCTCAGGGCATCTCGAATCCTATGATGTTTAGCCAACTGAGTTGGCTATCTCTTTCCCAAGACCCCCCAAGATGACTGCACAATCATGCCGGGTTGTTTCTTTCCCCCCCCCCCCCCTTTTTTTTTTTTTTTTTTTTTTGTCCCTGGAGAAGGAAGGCATTTCCCCATAGGCCACACTGACTTTATTTTTCTGGAATTCAGATCCTCTTCATCGGCTCTTGTTTTCAGAGGAAACTTCTGGAAGGCCCTCATGGAAATGCTTTCCCTAACCTCAGTAAGTACTGTTGAGATGGAAGAAAACCCAAGGAATAAACCACAGGTTTGGCTCACAGGTAAACAGCTTTTTAGCACCATAGCTTCTGGAAGTATCTGTAAAAACCAAAGCATGTATGACAACACAGAAAGCTGGACTTTTGACAAGAGATCAGGAGACCTTGCATACAAACTTGCATTTTAGCATCTCAGTTCCACTGGAGAACACAAACCCCCGACGGCTGGAACATAACACTCAAGAGTCTATGCCTTCCTCTCTACTGAGTGGAGACACTTCCCGGAATATTCAGCCCTAAGTTCTAATAACCTGGTAACACACGAACAGTGTTGACAAGTGTCCTTATTTGCCCCTGAGGTGACTTTTTAAAACTATATATCAGGGCTCTAGCATTAAAGAGATGAATATACACACGTGCGAGAGTGTATGCGTGTGGGAGGTGTATTAGAATAACTTCCGTATGTCAAGAATTTACTAATATCCTACCTTTGGCAAAGCATTTACCTGACATTTGGGAAATGCATGATATCAATTGCCATCACTGCAGAGCCTCCTCTGACTAAACTACAAAGGAACACTAGGCATGCAGAAGGACCCAGCTTTGCTGTGTGTCCATACACACATGTGCACATGTATGTGTGGAGGCCAGAAGTTCATAGCAGGTGTTTCCACTCTCGTTCTCCACATTATCCTTTGAGGCAGGGTCTCTCATTGCACAGGGGTTGGCAGCTGGCCACACAGGCCAGCCAGTGAGCTCCAAGGAGCTGTCTGTCTCTGCTCCCCCAGCAACAGGGCTACAGATGAGTACATCATGCTTGCCTTTTATCTTAGTTCTGAGAAACTGAACTCAGATCCTTGGGCTTGTGCTGTGGACAGTTTACCTGATGAGCCCATCCTCAAAGCTGTGCTTTGATCTTCTCTGTCACATGGTACAGGCGCTGATATTCAGAATTCTCATTCCTGGATATAGATTATTCTGAAAGACTTCTAATCAGAGGGGTCAAAAGTAAGACAGTCAACCACAACCTTATCATTTACCGACCTCAAAATAGCTCTTGAGTTTTAGGTTGATGGTGGATAAAAGATTTTCCCCCTGGCTAGAAACATGCCTTAAGAGGGCTGTCTCAGACCTACTGAGGGGAAGGCTAGGATTGCAAGAATGAGAGCACAGAAGCCTTTGGATATATCAAGGTGGGTTGGAACAAAAGGATGATCCCATTCCCTGCTTGCATTGGTCAGACTCTGAGACCTGGGTCAACGGCACGTGGTACGGTGTCTCCACTGTGCCAAGCTAGGTCCTTGGACCCTGGGTATAGTAAATGTTTGCCAGAGCCTGCTTTCTGCAGAGTCCTTCCAGTGCCTTCTTGGATTCTCTCCATTCTCACCCCACTCCCTGCTCAGGAGTCTGGCTCTGTATCCCTTACTGGAACTCGCATTGGAAGAATAGTATATTAGCAATGTTACTTCTTTCCAAATATAACCATTGCAATATGGCAGTGTTTATCTGTGAAGAACACGGTGTCCACTCTCCCAGTGGCCGGCCCTAATTTGCCATATCCAAGCAAAGTGGGATTTTCACAGCTGATGAAAATGTGTCAAGTGTTCCACTTCTTAATTTTAAAAATTTCTGGGGTCTAGAGAGCCAGCTCTGTGGTTAAGAGCACCTGAGACTCTTGCAGGGGACCCAGGTTCAGTTCACATTACTCAGATGGTGGCTCACAATTGTCAGTAACTGCAGTTCCAGGGGATCCAGTGCCCTCTTCTGACCTTTCTGGACACCAGACACTCACATGATACACATACATACATGTAAGTAAAACACTCAAACACATAAAATAAAATATAATTAATAAAACAACAAGACATGTGTACTATCACACTTGTGAAAATGAACTCTCCCCACACCTCCTGTACAAGTTGCCAAACTCCTAATTAGACACCAATAAAATAGTAAGCAGGGAGTGTGGTCTGACAGATCAGGAAGCCTCATTCCTGATAAGGTTAATCATCTACTTTCCAAAACGTCTGTTAGTAACTCCCAAAATGTAGAACTCAGAGACTCTTTTCTCTGGTTCATGGAATCCCCCAGGATTTTCTCTGCCCATCCATGAAGTGGAATTTTTTTGGGGGGGGTTTCTTTGGAGACTCTGTTGTGTCATGTGATGTTTTTCTGGAAATTGTCTTATGAGAGGATATTTTGCTGAGAACAAAACATGTTATGTCTGTCTGGAAGCTGCCTGGTGAAAGGGCATGTGGTGTTTTGCTGGAGCAGATGCTTGTGGGGACACGTGATGTTTAGAACGTATAACCTGACAGACAGTAGATGATGCCCTGGCATTGGTTCGCCTAGCCACTCTTTGCTGGTTTTCACTGGCCTTTGCTGATGCTGGCCTATGCTTATGACACTCTGGCATTGCTTTGCCTTGCCCCATGACGCTCATCTGTGCTTGTTGTGACGTCATAGAGAATAACTCGCCAAAGACCTTCTCATGATATTCTGGATGCTTTTTTGCCACTTTGGTGACATGGATCGATGGGCGGAGCCTCGTGGTTTCTTCTGGGTCGAACTGCCATTGCTGATTCATGAATGGTGTTTTCCAGTGGATCGACCTGATTCATGAGAACTGAACTGATGATATCCTGACAACAAAGGTTGGAATTGCCCCCAAAGAACTATTTCTAAACAGGTCCAGATCCTGCTTTGCCCTATTAACCTCTCCTTTCCACTGTCTCTGGTGGATGGTGGGCTAGAAGGGAGGTTAAAGCATTTAAGAACTCTTATTAAAGGGGGTTTTGAAAAATCTAAGACTACAAACCCATTTTCCCCTTTCCTAAGTCACATCTACCTACATGACAGCCTCTTCTGAATCAAGACCGGAGGTGATCCCGGGAAAATAGAATACCCTCTCAGGGCTCTTAGTCTCATTAATGAAAAACATTTTGAAATGGGCTCAAAGGAAAGCTCAAGGACAATTTTATTAAAGTTTTAAAGAAAACCCTCCAGGCAGGTAAGCTGTAAATCTCAGGAGCCTCTGAGGAAAGGAGAATGGAGAAGAGGAAGAGATAAGGCATGCCACTCACGTTAGCATGGAGGTAAAGGAGTTGTTAGAATAGCAGCCATCTGCCAGGGATAGAGGTTTAAAGAAAGAGTAGGGAGACCCAAAAGAATTGGGGAATACCAAAATTTTAAGGAAAGCATGCTTAGGAAAGCTGGGAAGAGGAAAATGGACTTAAGCACCTGTGCGGCTGTGGCCTCTAAGCTCTACATTAAGGGTGGGATTCTGGGAAGGAAAGATACAGGCTCTCATTAGAGGAACAATTAGTCTACACATCTCTTCAGCATGGCTAAATCATCCTAGCTGTAGTCCCTTGACCAGGTGAATCGCCAGGCGGTGGTGGCGCACGCCTTTAATCCCAGCACTTGGGAGGCAGAGGCAGGTGGATTTCTGAGTTCGAGGCCAGCCTGATCTACAGAGTGAGTTCCAGGACAGCCAGAACTACACAGAGAAACCCTGTCTCGAAAAACCAAAAAAACAAAAAAGACCAGGTGAATGAATGTTACATCTCCACCCAGGCCAGAGATTTCAATCTCTTGACCATAGAAGTTTTCCTTTATGGGCCTTGCTTCGCTGCTATCACAGAAACTTTAAAAACAGGACATCAGGATGTGCCTCTCAGTGTTTGCCAGTCTGGAGAGCTGCATGTCCTCCAATGTGCTACAGGACAAGTCCACTGGCTGACTTATCCTGGCTGAAACACGTTCTCCAGTTTGAAGTTCTTTGAAACAAAGTAAAAAAAAAAACCAACAAGGTTGACTGTAGCAGAGATGCTTCACACAGAGGACACACAGCTGGTGCTCAGGGGTGGGGGTGGGAGCAAGAGGCTTTGCAGTGAGCTAGCTCCGGGCCTCTTGCATGAAAGGATAACAGGAGTATACAGAGGACCTAGCTCCTTCCTCTTAACCACCCTCAGGAGCAGGCTCTGGGCAGTGACTGTGAACAATGGGCACAAGTGAGAGAGGCCTCCAGGAAAACAAGCCAGGGTAATAGCTGGGATTGGAGAATGGAGAACAAAGGAATCATATGTGCCCGTCAGCATCAGAGAATGGTTTTCCTGAGTAGTGTATATGGAACCCAAGACATACCCTGATTTTAAAGCACCTAAACAGTGATGTTCACAGAGGCGCCCAGCCCCGGTGTCCATGATAGCATCTAGCAGTGTGTATACAACGTGTGCAAATGTAGTCACTGTAAAAATGTAACAGTATTGGTCTTAAACCACCCTAATGGCTGTTTTACTAATGTAAATGACAACACAATATGTTAAAGTTGTTTCCTGGTTTCTTCTACCAAAATGAATTGGAGACTTAAAGGACTTAATTGTTTAAAGACCAAACTAGAAGTTACAGTGAGTAAATTATAAGGTCTGGGAGTGGGGCTGGTCTTCTGTTCTGGCAACAGTGGCAGGGATTGCAACAGTAACATACTACCTAAAACCAAACACAATCAAGCAATGTAAGAAGACTATAATAGCCTCCAAAATCATTAACATAGTAAGCAAATGTTCAAAGCCTAAGGCCAACAGCCAGAACAAATGACAACACAGCAAACAGTGAAGATATTTAAGGTTCAAATGTATTGAAATAAGTCAGCTGAGATGGCATACTGCTATAACTCTATCACTGAGAGGTTGGGGCAGGGAGATCACAAGTTCCAGGACAGCCTGGGCCCCATAGGAATAATTTTGTCTCAGAAAGAAAAAAAAGAATAAAATCATTGTGAAGCTGTTCCCCTCACATAAGAAACAGGCAAAGAGCATGATCAGCAGTTCACAAGAACAGAAAGACAGACAGACAATAAGCTTGTTTCTGTTTTAAGAAACAATATCCCAAATGATCAAAATAATGAAACTGTTTAAATAGAAATAACTTTTGTTGTAGTTGGCCATTTAGAAAAGAAACAGCAAAAATATAGGAGATCAATCAATACCAATTTTTCCAATAGATCATTTCATTCTGAAGGGGTCAGCTCAGGTGCTTCCTCTGGTGACTGAATGTCCAGTCTGGCATTGAAGTGGAGCAGAGTCGAAGTGCAGCCTCTGTTGAATGCATGGCTCTCACACTAGCACCAATGGAATGTCAAATCAAACCAACCTGAGTTGAGGAATGACCTTCAAGTGGTAACTTGCTTTCTTTGCAGTTTATAAACACATAATGAGCTTGTAAATACAGGTTTGTTAGGTAGGGTTTTAAAAGTTAACAAAAACATATAACAACCAACCACAAGGCTTAGGTTTTTGCCACCAAACAAAATGGCTTCCGCTGACTATTTCTATAGTTGAGGCTGCGCCCTCTCTCTCTCTCTCTCTCTCTCTCTCTCTCTCTCTCTCTCTCTCTCTCTCTCTCTCTCTCTCTCTCCCTGCATCCAGCTCTTGACAATTCCCTTCCCATCATGAAGGAATTGTCCAGAACCCCAAGCTCAATCAATTTACTCCCAACTTCTTCCTTATTCGGTATTCAATTAACATTGACTCATTTTAAGTCTTGCTGTTTTAAAACCCGCTTTTCTTAATCCATCTGTTTGTTCACTGGAGGCTCCCTTTGTCCTTCTGAGGCTTCACCCACATCTGAACACAAGAGGATGTCTGTGAATAAGTATTATCCACAGAGATACGTCCACCCCTCCAGTGTTTTTCCTGTGAACCGTTAACTGGACTAGACAGAGGATCCCACCTTACACCAAGGTGACCCAAATTCACCAACACACTCATACTGAAATATTGCTTAGATATAATCTATGTGGCTGTGGCCTAGGCCAATGTGGGGCTCCTGAGGTGGTGTTACAAAACAGCTGAATTGTCCCAAGTGTCAGTTTCATGGTTTCCAAAGTATCGACACAGTATCTAAGATAACTTCTGAAAATAGAGTACAATGTTTCCTTCACAGCTCAAATCATATTGTTCTAGTAAATCACTCAGGGTAGGTCACAGCCCAGAACCAGCACAAAGGTTCTTCCATAGCTGTTAGTCCATTGAAGTAGAAATTTCTGGTGTCTTAATAACTCAGTTGTGTCACATGACGTTTTTTCTGGAAGCTGTCTTGTGAGAGGTCATGTGATGTTTCTCCTGAAAACAGACACTTGAGAGGGTGCTCGATGTTTAGAAAGAATATAAATGGAACCCCACAAACAGTGAGTGAGAGGATGTTCTTATATTGGTACTCCATGCAAAGTTTCACTGGTCTTTGTTGGTCTTTACTGTTCTTCGCTGGTCTTCACTGGTCTCCACTTTGTAGAGAGAAATGCACTAAAGAGCTTCTCGTGGTATTCTGGGTGATTCTGGCTACTTCTGCTGACTCACCGTGCCTTGCTGCAAGCTGCCACTACTGATTTGTGTTTGGGGTTTGCTATTGAACTGTACTACTGGTATCCTGACAACAAACAGTGGAATCGCCCTAAGGAACTCCTTCTAAACATGTCCACAATACTCTTTTTACATCAGCCTTCTTTTCCCCTACCTCTGGTTGTTGGGTTAGAAGAGAGGTTGAAGTTCTTTTTTTTGGGGGGGGGCGGTTCGAGACAGGGTTTCTCTGTGTAGCCCTGACTGTCCTGGAACTCACTCTGTAGACCAGGCTGGTCTCCAACTCAGAAATCCACCTGCCTCTGCCTCCCAAGTGCTGGGATTAAAGGCGTGCGCCACCACCGCCCAGCGAGGTTGAAGTTTTTAAGAACCTTAAATAAAGTAGATTTTAAAAAAATCTAAGTCTGCAGTCCGTTTTAAAAGTCATTCCACTGTCTGTTGGATGTCATGAGTAATGGCTATATTCAGTAATTTCCTCTGGGTTTCTCTCACCCTTTATCTTCTCTCCCATTTCATCTTCCAATCAAGGACAGGCTTTTTATTTTCTACCCCAAAGAAGCTAATTATTGGCATTGTTTTCTGCTCATATCACAACTTGTCACTCCTGATATTGTCCCAAGGCCCTAAAAACAGAAGAGCAAGAACTACAGGAGATGCCACCTAAGAGACCTAGGATCCGGTACCTTCCTATAGTCCCTGCCCTACCCCCCACATCCAGAACACAGCAACACTAACCCGAAACACTGGAGAGGGGCTGGAGATACGGTGCAGTTGATAAGAGCACTTACACGGGACCTGAGCTCAGTTCCAAGCAGCTACATGGTGACTCGGCCATCAGTTTTACCAGTTTCAGAGGATCCGGTGTCCCCTTCAGCCATGTGCAGGCACTGCACACATGGGATGCACATGCATACATGCAGGCAAAAACACTCATACACATATAACAAAGATGATAATTTCAAAAAATAAAATCACTGGAGATGAAGGGGAACTGGGTCAGCAGACAGTACCAGGCAAACACACTTCTGAGCAGTTTCTCTGGGTGGCAGTTTTTCAAAAAACTAAGTACATTACTTGACATGTGACCTAACATGTATGAACATTTATGACAGAAATAGAAGTTTCACTACTCAAAAGCCTGTACACAGTGTTCTTAGCAACTTTGTTTGTAATCACCAAGTAAATCACCCTGTAAGCCGTGGCCCCTGCTGTGGGCAAATGGTTAGACAAAGCTATGCCAAGACATCCTGCTGGGTAGGAAAAGGACAACCAGTGGACCCACGCACTGACCACAGAGGGCTAAGCTGAGCAGCAAAATTAGCCACCTCACAGGTTGCACGTGTGTCTGCACCATGTCGGTGAGATGGCAATTTTGTGAGAAATGGCTGGCATAATTTGCTTCTCGGTCACTGTGGTAAAACGATAACCCAAGCAAGCTAGGGAAGAAAGGGTTCATTTGGCTTGTCGATCAGACCCCATCACTGAGGGAAGCCATCAGGAACCTGGAGGCAGGAGCTGATGCTGAGGCCATGGAGGGGTGCTGTTTACTGTCTTAGTCTCCAGGTTTGCTCAGCCTGCTCTCTCATACAACCCAGGACCACCAGACCATTCTCCCACACCAATCATTAATCAAGAAAACTCCCTACAGGCTTGATGGGGGCAGTTATTCTTTCTTCCCAGGAAGGTCTAGCATTGTCTCAATGGGGAAAAAATAACTAATGACCACCAGGAAGGGAAGGATACAGGCATACTGGAGGGGGCTGCCCTGTATCGTCATCATGGCAGCCACAAAGATCGCACGGAATAAAATCACATAGAACACTCACACACAAATACACATACACACCACACGCATATCACATGCACACACACGAATATACATACAAACACACAGAGACACACACATACACACATACACACAGACATAGTAAAGACAGGTGTGCAGATCTGATGAGACCCAAACCTAGCCGCTACACTGCACAGCTATTGATTTCCTGGCTCGAATATTGTACTGCAATCATGCAAGGCCCAGGGAGAGGGTGTGGGCCAGCCGGACACACATGCAGAGTGGAGACCTAAAGAATCTGCCGCAGTGTTGGATTTCTCTACAATCCTGTCTTGTCAGAGAGAAACACAGATCTCTCCCCCATAGTCCACTGCGTTTCCTGGAATTTTAACGATTCCTTTTCTGTGTGTTGCCATGGTGATGTTTAAAGAGGTGAGAATTGTGCAGTGCTGTACAGAGGCTCCAACTCTCTCCCAGAGGCTCAAACGGCATTTCCTCAGAGCAGCAGATCCCCCCCCCCCCGTCTCCCACCCACTGGCCTTGCGACCTCGCAGGTCACCTGCAGACTGTGATGTCAGGGAACTGACACTTAAGGGGCAGAGAGCAAGAGATGAAGGATGGAGGCACATGAGGGGTGCCATGTCTGCCTCCCTCCGGCTATTATGAAGCTGAGGTGCTCTCGACTCCATCCCCTATAGGACCTGTAGACCGGAACCCCAGGTGCCCTCAGCAGTGACCTGCTCACAGTCAGACTCTCTGGGCCCTTCCTTTCTTCCTGTCACCCTACCCCCTCTCCCGACTCCACTGCCCAGATGAAGCCAATGAACCCATCTCTGGGCTGACTTTTTCCAGGCCTGATTAATGGAAGGTTCCTAAGTAGGTTCTGGGGTCCCATTCTTCCACAGCCCAGAGTTTTGCTTTTCCTAATCTATGGTAAACTCAAAGACACTGCGTGAAACATCATGGAAATTTAGCAAAATATACTTTTAAATTATTTATTTATGGCTGATGGTGATGACCTCAGTTCAGGTTTAGGCCCTCTGCAACATCTGTTTGCCTGGTCACCGACATGGACATGGATTTTAAGCTGTGTGTTCAACGCATGGCTGAAAAGCCGTATTAAAACAGACACAGTCTGGGGCTATAGGGACAGCTCAGCCATTAAGAGCACTTGCTGCTCTTCAGAGGAACTGGTTCCATTCCCAGCACCACATAAGGCAGCTCAGAATCTCTAAACTCCAGCACCAGGTGATCCAACGCCATCTCTGGCTTCTGTGGACATTGCACACAAGTAGAGCACAGATATGCTTGCAAGCAAACACATAAAAATAAAGCTTTAAAACACAAAAGACAGACTCATGGAAGCCACCCTCAAACGCATTCTTCCTAGAAAAGTGATACACAGTCATGGGCCACTTGGCTCAGGTAAGCATAGACCACAAGTACCACAAGTCCCAGTGCCTGGAGCATAGAATGGAGATGAACCATCCTTTGTCTAGTGACATGGTAGCCATGGTAACCTCACATGCAGATGACTCACCTGACTGAGGATGGAGTGTAAACAAACCTATTATGCTGCCTGGAGGGAACTGCAGAAAGGACATCTTTAGCAGTTGGTGAGAATGACCTGCAAGTCCCCCTCTGCATGCGGTTACTATTTTAGGGTTCTCTCCATCTGTATTAAAAGGTGCACTGTGAAGCAGCGTGCTGTGTACTGACTCCTGCCTGCCTGTGTTTACCAAGTCGCTTGCCTGGAGGTCACGTGGTTGCCCTCAATGCAAGAATGCCGCCACGGCCTCGCTGAGACGCCTGAGGATGTAAGTCTCAGAATGGCCCTCCATTAAATGACATCTCTGCTGTGGTGGGAGAGGCGATGAGACACAACCAAAAGGCCGAGTGTTGAATTTCCAAAGGACAGCATGGGAGTCAGTCAACCTGAAGCAAACTGGTAGGGCAACAGAAGTAGCGGGTTCTGAAAGCCAGTCTCGTCATGAGCTGCCTAGGTGACTTTTTAAAAATATCTTTATTCTTTGAGAATTTCATACAATGTACTTTGCCCATATTCATCCCTACTCCTCCTAGATTGGTCCACAGCTTAGAACGTTTACAGCCTCATCCCGTTTCCGGTTTGCTCTCTGTTTCATCCTTGCACCCTGCCTCCGTGCCTCCTCCATGCCTGCCTCCGCGCTGGCCTCCTGCTGCCCCCTGCTGCCTCTGTGCTTGCCTCTACAGCTGCCTCCGTGCCTTCCTGAGCCTGCCTCCTGCTGCCATGTCTCAGTACTACCTCCATGCCTGCCTCCACTGAGCCTGCAGCCTGCTTCCTTCATGCTTGCCTCATGTGCCAGACCCAAAGATCCAAACCAGGAAACACGCTCCCGCAGAAACACACACACACACACACACACACACACACACACACACACACACACACACACGGACAGGAGATTCACTGCAAAAGCATGAGATTTATGATAATAATAATAACCAGTTCACTGGGGTTCTCTCACACACAGGCAAGAAGAACCCCGAGCCAAAGTTGGGAACAGTTTTTATACAGAGTTCATGAGGACAACCACAAAGACTGACCTTCCCAGGTCCGGTCTCTAGGTGACTCAGATTTGCACATTATTTTTATGACAATGAGTGTCTTCCATTTGCCCAAGTTTACCTGTTAAGGGCCCAGCTTCCTGATTACCTCCCATCTTGGTTCTCCTGGAATGTGTCTGCATGCTCTGGGCCTTCCTCACCCGCAGGTGGGTTCCCTCCCCTGTGGTCTGAGGAATGTTAATCAGCCTCTCCCTTCTTCCTCTGAATGTTAATCTAGCAAGTGTCCTCTGACTAAGGAATGTGCTCCTTCCAGAATGTGTCCTGGGACAGTGGGATTCATTCAACTTTAAGTTGAAACTGAGAACTGAAATCCTACACACGCTTGCCTCCATGCCTGCCTCCTGCTGCCCCCCTGCCTTCCTGAGCCTGCCTCCTGCTGCCTCCGCACCTGCTTCTGCCCAGTCATAGGGACTCTTATCCCTCTGGAACCACTAGCTAAGATGAAACTTCCTTTCATAAGTTGTTTTGGATCATGATGTTTTTCACAGCAACATAAAAGGAACTAATACACTGTCCTTGTAGGAACTGTAGGAATTCTCACATAGCCATTGGGAATCTATGTGAGAATCCAGAAGTGGAGGTGGGGGGTAGGGGGGAGCCCTCCTTTAGCTCTGACTCTAGGTGTCTGGTCAACAGAGAACACGTGTAGAGCAACATTCAGGTTCCACTCAGAGTGACCAGTACTCACTCACGGCTGGCCTGCACTGGCTGGCCATGTATTTAGAAGTCCTTTGATTCATCAGAAAGGGACAACCCCAGTCCCTTTGGACTTAGAACCAAAAATCTTTGCTTTGCTCTGTCGTCCTGTCACAAGCCAGCCAGTGTGGTCAGACAGTCACATTGATAGAGCTTTGTCATTTACTCCCAAGCAATTAAACCCAGTGTCCACCTAGGAAAAACCACAGCACATGGGACAGACAAAGCTAATTGGAAAGCGGTGATGAAGTCGGAGGAGCACATTACGTGTGCTCGACACTTTCTGAAGTCACAGATCCCAAGACGATCTAATGCTCGCACAAAAATAAAACTATGGAACAGAGCAGAGGCACCAGGGACAGAGCACACAGATGTGGAGACATAGCTTTTGGCCCTGCCACAAAAGAAGAAAAATCATTCAACAAATGGTTCAAGAACTACCAGCTCTGTACAGGTCAAAGCAAAGAATTCAGTTGAAACCTCAACTTTAAGTGGACCAGAAGCCCACAGGTGAAATGTGAACCATCGAAGGGGAAGCCCTGAGGTCTTGGTTTAAAGAACGATTCCTTGGATGTGATACCCCAAAAGTGAGTACAAGACAGGTTATTGAATTAACCATGGTTAGAATTTAAAACTTTTGCTCTCTGGAAACCACCGTTAAGAGAATTAAGTACATAAAATTACAGACTACAAGAGAGAAGTTTACAAAGCCAACAACAAGAAAAAGTAAAAGCTGGGCAAAGATGTGTATATGCCCTTCATCAGCAAAGACAGAGAAGGTCCTCTGCATCAGTGATTAGTGGGAAAACGTCAATCAAAACCATAACTAACCATAACTAGACTTCGGTTCTAAGTCCCTGCATACCTGTTTCAGTGGCTAAAACTCAAGGTCTGTCCAGATCAGCCATTGAACAGACACAAAAGAACCAGAATGCTTGCACATTATCAGTAGGAAAATTTAAAAGGTGTGATCATTTTTGGAAATCTAGGAAGCTTCTTTTTAAAGCTAAACATGCAAAATATGATGACATATGCCTTTAATCCCAGCTCTTAAGAGACAGAGGCAGGCAGATCTCTGTGAGTCCAAAGCCAGCCTAGTCTACATAATAAGGTCACTCTGGGTTACATAGTGAAACCCTCAAAGGAGAAGGAGGAGGAAAGGGAGGAGGAAGAAGATGAAATAAAAGAGCTATGTGCAAGGTTCAGCTGTTCCATTCCAGATATTTACCCTGAAGAAAGCCAAGTGAATGTGTTCATGGCAGTTATTTGTGTAAGAGCTACAGACTGGAAAAAGACTGAAATCTGAGACGTGAGTGGATGAGCAAACCGTAGAATGTCCATAGAATAGAAACCATTAAGCATTTAAAAGGATTACTGCTGCATGCTGTAACATTAGTGATTCTCAGAATACTGATGCTGAAGAAAAGAAGTCAGATGAGAGAGATAAACTGTGTAATTCCATACATATGTGTGCATGAGCACACACACCCCACTACTTATACACATATATACATGTATATGCACATATACACATACACACACACCACACATACACACATACCACACACACACATCACTATATATACACACATAGCACATATACACACATACCACACACACATCACTATATATACACACATAGCACATATACACACACCACATATACACACAT
>NW_021604656.1:8298211-8314300 GCF_004785775.1 Grammomys surdaster
ATATATACACACATAGCACATATACACACACCACATATACACACATAACACACACATATACACATACCACACTACATATACAGACATAACACACACACAACACATATACACACATAACACATATACACACAGACCACATATGCACACATAACACATATACATACAAAACATACACATCACTATGTGTCTATGAAGACTGAAAAGCCTGAAACATACACATTTCATCTTTGTACACTGAGGCAGAAGGAACGTCAACCACTACTTATCCTTTTCTCTAGAGTTGAAGAAGCTGGCTTTTCCAAAATCATATGCTCAATAGTGCACAAGAAGGAACAGGGACACTAGAATTCTTGATTTCTGCCTTTAATTTGTTGGACACTCACCACAGACTGATGGAGGCTTCTTCCTCTGAAAAGCAGCTGGGGACTCACCTCTGGGGTGTAGCTTATCTGAGGTGATTCTGAACAAGAGGAAATGTTGGTGAGCACAGGCCAGAGACAGGAAAGAGGAAATGTAGGATCACAGCTTTTCCCTCCTGATCTCTGGGTGAGAGGCTGGCTCAGGCAGCTTTGCTGAGCGTAGATGAGATTTCCATTCCTGCTGAGACAGGAGGCCTGGTAATCTCAAAAAGGCAGAATCTCTTCAGAGACTCTGCCTTGGCCAAGTGTGTGTTTGTCAACAGTTGGGATTTCACCAGATCCACGAGGTTCCACAGGAATAGAAGACTCCCAGAAGGATCTCTATGGGGCAGAGGATGTCAACGATAGTTTTCCCTAACGGGGGGCATGTGCTAAATTATTTTAGGGGGCTTGGGCTCACTCTCAACAGCAGTATTACAAGATGACAGTAATATTTCTTGTTTACAGTCACATATGAGATGCCCAGGACTCTGAAAAGCAATGGTACATGTATGTGTTTGTGTGTGTATCTGACTGTGTGTGCATGTCCATGTGTGTATCTGTATGTGTATCTGTGTGTGAGTGAGTATCTATATGTGTATCTGTATTTCTCTGTGTGTGTGTGTGTGTATTTTTGTGTATCTCTGTATGCATCTGTATGTGTGTATCTTTGTGTGTGGATGTGTGTATTTCTGTGTGTGTCTATGTGTCTGTGTGTGTGCTTAAGTGTGTGCATATGTGTATTTCTGTGTGTGTATCTGTGTGTACATGTACATATGTGTATCTGTGTGTGCATGTGTGTATCTGTGTGTACTCATATGTGTATTTCTGTGTGTCTATGTGTCTGTGTATGTACATCTGTATGTGTGTATCTGTATGTGTGCATGTGTGTATCTATGTGTCTCTATGAGTTTGTGTGTAAGTGTGCACATATGCCATCTATGTTTCTCTGTGTGCACATGCATGTATCTATGTGTCTATGTGTATTTCTCTATGTCTATATGTACATGTGTGTATTTGTGTGTGTGTGCATTGTGTATTTCTGTGTGTGTGTCTTGTTTGTGTATATATGGTGCATGTGCATGTATGTATCTGTGAGTCTGTGGGTATCTGTGTGTGTGTATATTTCTGTGTGTGTCTATGCATCTGTGTGTGTGCATGTGTGTATTTCTCTGTATCTCTTGTGTGTGTGTCTATGTGTGGATCGTGCGCACAGAGACCACAGGAGAACATCAAATGTCCTGCTTCATCACTCTTGGTCCCATCCCCTAGAAATAGGTTCTATCACTGCATCCGGATCTAAGCTGGCAGGCTCACAAGAGCAATCTTTCTACCTGCCCTCTCAACCCCGACGCCTCAGTGCTGCTTTCAGGCAAACTCACTGTTTATATACATGTCAGAATCTGAACACCTTATGCTCACAGAGTGAGCACCCTTCCCTCGTGAGCTATATTTCTAGCTCATCAGTGAAGCTGTTTAATGCTGCAAGACCATTTGTTCTGAGATCTGGGTGAAGGCTGGATGAGTCTCAAATGGCTCTTTCCCTCCCAGGCTGGATGGGTGTCAGGAGGAAACCCTCCAGCATCTACTCCTGCCTTGCTGCAACAGTCAGCACCTAGGTCTCCCACAGTGTGGACTTGGGAAGGGGAAGTGAAACTCTACTCTGCCTGAACCACTGGACCAGCTCCTGTGAGCTGACCTTTCACCTCTGGGAACTTCCTTTGTAAGAAGTGTCTGAATACATCAGTCTTGGGCCCCACACAGTTTATGTAACCAGGAGACTTAAAATGGAGCCCTTGGGCCACTGTACATAAGTTGGGCTGGGCAGGCGAGGGTCAGTCACTCAGATACTGCCTGTTCACATCCATACACCAACCATCCCAAGAATATCCTTGACCTCAAGGCTTGGGGAAGTCCCTGATGAGCAGAGATGTGTATGTTGCCACACACCAGAGCTGGGAGAATCCAGCATTGTCCACAGAAGAGGACATGCCTGGCTCCTGTGGGAGAGTCCTAGGAGTTCCCTTCTTTAGTAATTCTAACCTTTAACCTTTTGCCCTTTACCCTAATAAACAGTCACTGTTACTATCATGCACTGTACAGATGTTTCTGGCAAATCATGAGACACGTGTGTGTGTGTGTGTGTGTGTGTGTGTGTGTGTGTGTGTGTGTGTTTTACAACCCCTCGTAAGCCAGTCTTCCCTACTTCCAGACAGACCTCAGCCCTAATGACATCTGAGGACTAACTCTGTCTTGTCCTTTTTCCTGATTCTCTGTTTTCCTTTTCTAAGACCTTCTTAGTGCAATCCATTCTGCAGTAGCCCTCCCCTGCTGTGTGTCTCAGATATGACCCCCATGTAACAATAATAATTAAATAAGAGGTCAGGAATATCAGAAGGAGCAAAATGGAGGAGAGGTGGGGCACAGAAGCATGGTGATACCAATGCATATCCTCAGAAATATAATTATTAAAAAAAAATAAAAAGATACTTGCAAGCAGAGAAGAGGATAGGATTCGCCTCCAGACATGTATCGTGGAATCTGATGGGTTAGCCCAGTAACCATCCTGTCCTCCTTCCCCAGGCTAGAACCTACACCAGCTGGACAAACAGGTAGCTAAAGATTAAGGGGCCAGTCTCTGATGCAGCGTGAAGTGGCCACTGGTATGAAATAAATGTGTGATGTGGGTCTTCTGGGGGACAGCTTGAAGGAAGTAGGAACATGGACAGGAATGGTGGCATCTGGCAGCTTCTTGCTTCACAAGAGGAAGTCGTAACCCAAGGCTGGAGGAACAGGGAGACCAAGGAAGTCTGGCTTCCTGGAGATTCTCCGAAGTCACTGCCAGGAGTGGGCTGTCTTCACATTTCCTTCTCAGAAGGAGCAAGTGACCCAGAATTTTGAGCTACCGTTGTTCTGGATTCTCTGGCCCACACAGCTGGGTCTTTCCTAACCAAAGCAGGGGTGTGTGCTGCCACCTCCTGAGGGACTGAGTGGGGCTCCCCAGCCCTCGGCAGCAACTCAAGGATGATTCATTTAAAAGCCTTCTATTCTGGATACTACCCTCTCCGTTTCCTACAAACCCAATTACCAAGAGAACAATTGGATTTTTCCAAGTCCCTCAGAATGTTCTCTTTAGATGTTCTTGGTATTAAATAGTAACAGAATTTAAATGGCATCAACAGAACACACAGATATGACGTGGTGATGAGTTACATAAATGGGGGAGAGAGAGAGAGAGAGAGAGAGAGAGAGAGAGAGAGAGAGAGAGAGAGAGCACTGGAGAGCACTGGCACACAGGAGCCCAGGGACTGTGGCCAAGATGGAAAAGAGGCAGAACACAACAGGCTGACAGATCTGCCTCTGGCTTCCGACCGCCTTCTTGCACACAGACCCTTCTTTGGTTTAGGCCAGGCTTCTCTGGGGGGGGGGGAGTAATATTAAAGGACCAGGACCATACTTCACTGTTCTGAGCGCCAGGGCTGACAATGAGTGAGTCCATGTTACCGCCCTGTCAGTCACCAAGGTGTGGGTCAGCCAGCACTTTCTCTTCTGTCTTGGCAGCAGCCCTGTGAAGTATGGCTGTTCCCACCATTGCTTTACCCGTCAGTAAATGATCCGGAAAGAAATTAAGCCTCATCCTCAAATTCCCCAGCAACCAAGAGGCAGGGTGGGGACTTGAACCCAGCATGTATGACTCCAGAGTCTGTGCACTCAGCCACACTGCATTGTGAAAGGTAGATGCTGTGTCAGGCAAAAAAAAAAAAA
This sequence comes from Grammomys surdaster, assembly GCF_004785775.1. Lineage (NCBI taxonomy): Eukaryota > Metazoa > Chordata > Mammalia > Rodentia > Muridae > Grammomys > Grammomys surdaster. Next base: position 8,302,375 of record NW_021604656.1, read on the forward strand.
AAGAGGGAGAGGGAGAGGAGGAAGGATGAGGAAGAGGAGAGGAGGAGAAAGGAGAGGAAGGATGGATTAAAAACAAAGAAGAGACAAGAGAAGAAACCAACCAGTACTTGATCAGCACAAACTTTTCACACAGAGGACTAGGACAGGATGGATTCTGCTGGTAAGACTGGCCAGGGTGAGCCCCCCAGGACACAAACTACTGCACATGTCTGTGGCTTGTGCTCGACACAGACACATGGGACCTCTGAGCTTCACATCTACATGACAGGTGGAAGAAGCAAGGAGAACACAAAAAATGCCTCCAAATTTCTAGCAGACAGCCTCTTGTGGCCACTAGTAGTAGCTGCAAGGGATTCTGGGTAAGTGGATATCCTTACTTAGTGCATCTGTTGGTAAGGCAGGGCTGGCGGTTGAAGATTGGGTTGGTGGGGCAGATAATCTGCATTACAACCTTGAAACTGATTTCTCAAGCTCACCATCCTCCACATAATTTCCAGGACACTGCAGTCGCCCCCAGTGAATCCTCTCACCCTGATCCCAGACTTCCTCTCCTGCCACCCACAACAGAGGGACCCCAGAACCACACCATGACCTCCACTATCCACCAGGCTTTCAGAAAACCATCAAAGAATTTATATCCCAAGCTACATTTTTGGAGCTTTAGTGAGGCTTGACTTTTAAACTAGAATTTGGAAAGAATGTTCCAGAACACAGTCTTTCTCCAGCTGAGTGTGAGCCACAACTTAAGACTCAAGTGGTTACAGTGACCTAGATATGCCTTCAGCCATCTTGGAGATACCATAAAAGATATAGAGACACTTCAACACAGAGTCTATAGAAACTTAGTGTGGAAAAACAAAAACAAAAGCAAGCAAACAAACAAACAAACAAACAAAAAACCCGTTTAGAGGGAAGTGTATTCCTGACTGTGAGAAGCAGCCAACAAGAGTCATGTTCTGGGGCTGGAGAGATGGCTCAGTGGTTAAGAACACTAACTGTTCTTCCAGAGGTCCTGAGTTCAATTCCCAGCACCCACATGGTGGCTTACAACCATCTGTAATGGGATCTGATGCCCTCTTGTGGTGTGTCTGAAGAGGGTGACAGTGTACTCATATACATAAAATAAATCATTTTAAAAAAAAAAGAGTCATGTTCTAGGATGACAGTTAAGGGCATCAGACTAGCCATTGCCTTTGGACTCCAAGTTCAAGTTGGATCTTTGTGACTTGCTTTGGCTTCTTCAAACAGCAGCAAGATGAGTTAAGAGGCTCCTGGGCTCCCAGCAAATGGAATCAAGAATCAACAGAGTCAAAAGCTAGCATGTAGGAATGTGGGGTAAACTCATCTTGTAGTTGAGTAGGGTAAACCCTAGATGGTTCTTCTGAGCACCAGTGTAGAAATTCAAAAAGCAAATCCCCTAAGGAGAGGGGCTTCTCAGAAGCCTTGTGAGAGTTACAGGTAGGAGCTTGGAGCTGCAGCTCACAGCTTGAAAGTTAATGGTGTGGTCAGGGGAGATGTGCATACTGCTATCTATAAGCAAAAGAAAATAAACCTGCTTTCTCCTTCAAATAGGAAAATCAGAAGATAAGAAGAAGAAATTTCACTGAAAAGTTAATGCTACTTTGAAATTTAAAAATCTTAGCCCAGTGGTTTTTTAATCCTAGAATTTCTCTAAAAAGGTATGGAAGGCCCTACCCACAGTAAATCCAGTTAATGTTCATGCTGCACGCGTACATGCTAGACGCTTCTGGGCATACTAACCGCAATTAACATTTATGTTACATGAGTGCATGTCGAAATCACAAGGACTATTAGGGAAAATGCTAGCAGATAAATTCTCCTTTTAGCTACCAGTATAGCATTTTGGAAATAACAAGTCATGTGTAGTAGATTGATTGGTTTCAGTACAGTACGAGTAGGTCCTGATTGGTTTCAGTAAAGTAGTGACTGGGTCCTGTAGTCACTCTGTCCTGTTACTTCCCAAGATAGGAAGCCAGTTTTCCTCCCATAAAACCCCGGCTGGGGTTTCTAGCCAAGAGAACGTCTCAGAAGAGCAAGTTTGCCAGATCCAAGTCTAGTCAGGGGACCTTTTCCATCCCAGCTTTCCAGTGAGAAGCACCTCCACCAGAAACAAGGTTGGTCCAGCCTATGTAACAATGAGCAAGCGAGCCTAAGAAGGAGGCAGCATTTGTCCCAGCTGAGGTCTTCCAGACCAAGCAGCAGGAAACCAACCTCTAAATATGGAAGCACAACCAACAGAGAGCAGCTACACTGCCTGCCTGCCCTGGTGCTTTGGCAAACTCCTTTCAGTTCTTAGGGATTTCTTTAGGATGTGAAACCGTTCTTCTTTGCGCATCCTCTAAAAGCATACCATGATTTGTCAACTCCCTGTATTGAGCCAGTAAGCCCTAGATGGCTTGTCACACAGCCTCTATCCATGTGGTCTCTCCCTTGTCTGTATGTCCAGTTCTTTTGCAGACAGAATGAAGCATGGGAGTTGTCTCCGCCAGGATGGAAGATTCATGGCTAAAAGAAACGGAAAGGTCATTGACAAGCTTTCAGTTTCAAGCCAGTTTCCTCATCTTCTTTAATAAAATAATAGCCTGGAAGACAGTCTTTGTGGCTAGGAAGATACTTCTAAACATGAGATGATAGCTGATATTACTGGACTCTTACGGATAACACCAGCATACAAACACCAAAGACACCCAGGACTAACCAGTGGAACTTTAGGGGGAGAGGAGCTATTATCTATAGCAGAGACTAGAAGGGGCCCAGGGGTCATTGGCTCAGCCCTGTCTTCTATGTGCAGTCATGTTAGCCCAACCAATCCTCTGCACCCCTGACATCATTCTGAGGAGACCTAAAGAAGGAAGGAAATAAGATCATCGGAGTTATACCTTCAGGGGATGAGTGGACTTTACATACCTGGATTGGACTCAATTTTCAGGACTGGAGTAAATTCAGCTTTTCCTTGTTTCTCAGTGAGTTGTAAACTCAAAGGAAAATAGAACAGTTGTAGGAACTGCTATTTCTTGGAGGGCTAACTGTGTCTCCCCAAAACGGTATTTCCTACTCGGAAATGAGGTCTTTACAGGCATGACTGCCTGAGATGAGGCTTTCGGTGGGGAGATATTGATCTATATGACCAGTATCCTAAGAAGAGGAGACAAAAACACAGGAATGGATGAATGAAGAGCGAGATCAGAACTGGGTAAGCCATAAGCAAGAAGTACCATGATCGCTAGACACTCGAGGAGCCGAGAGAAAGGCCAAGTCTCTCCTGGAGCTGCTCCCAGATCAGCTCTTCCAACACCTTGGTCCCTGACTTGCAGCCTTCATAACCATGAGAGAATCTGTTTCTACTAGTTATTCTCCAGGATCCCGGTGCTTTACTCAAAGCCTAGTAGGACAGACATAAAGTCTCCTGCATTCAAAGGAAAACATTTACACCTTGTGGTTGCTAGAACAAAGGTTATGTGAACACTGCCCCTCTTGAGCCTCAAAAGCAGTCCTTGAGAGTCCCTTGAATGTCGACAGGAAGAGGAGCCCTGCCCTGCCCCCTGGGAAGGTAAACAGGTTTGGAGGCCCCAGATGGAGCATATTTTGGTGTTCTAAAGGCTTCTGCCACGGATTTGGGTTTTGAAGAAAGAAGACTGATAGGAGACACATTGTTAGAAGAGCCTACATTTTGGGGGTTTTAACTTGGGGATATTAAAATCACCCTGAGAATATGATGACAAAGACACCTGTGCTGATTGGGCTTGTTTGTTTGTTTGTTGTTTTTGTTTTCAAGTTGACACAACCTAGACTTTTTAGAAGTAGGACCCTCAGTTGGGTGGGTGGTTTCCTCTATCAAGTTGGGCTGCGGGCAAGTCTTGTGGGGCATTTCCTTGACTAATGATTGGTGTGGGAAGACCCAGCTCACAGGAGTCACTGCCTCCCTGGGCAGGCTTGCTTCCCTGAGCAGGAGGCCCTGAGTTGTATGAGAAAGCAGGCTGAGCAGTGGGGGAGCAAGCCAGTTACAGCTTCCCTCCTTGATCTCTGCTTTAGCTCCTACCTTGGCTTCCTTAGATACTAGACTTCAACCTATAAGCAGATATACACTTTTCTAGGACAGTGTCTGACCTCCATCCTTAGAAAATGAAAGTCAAGATCTTGTGTCTTAGGGCCAAGGGTTTGCTCAGTGGTAGAGCATGTACATGCCCAAGGCCCTGGGTTCAATCTCAAGCATGGAATGAAGGAAGGGAAAGAAGGAGGGCTGGAGGGAGGGAGGGACAGAGGGATGAACAGAGGGAGGGAGGGAGGAAAGGAGGAAGAGATGGAGGGAAGAAGGGAGGGAGGGCATGAGGGAAGGACAGAGGGTGGAAAATCTTTAACAAGTAGATTTTAGAAAAGAAAAAAATTAAGAAAATAAAAAAAGGCAAAGAAATAAATCACTGCAGAAGCCATGGAGAGGCCCCCCAAAATTTTTTTCAGGTATTGTTTTTAACATTCCAGGGTTTTCTTTAATTGGTTATTTTATTTATTTATATTTCAAATGTTGTCCTCTTTCCTGGTTTCCCCTCTGCAAACCCCCCATTCCCTCTCCTTCCCCTTGCTTCTATGGGGGCGCTCTTCCTCCTACCTATCCACTCTTACCTCCCCACCCCGGCATTCCCCTACACTGGGGCATGGAGCCTTCATAAGACCAAGGGCCTCCCCTCCCACTGATGCCCAACAAGGCCATCCTCTGCTACATATGCAGCTGGAGCCATGAGTCCCTCCATGAGTACCTCTGAGGGGTCTGGTTGGTTGATATTGTTGCTCTTTCTATGGGGTCACAATCTCCTTCAGCTCTTTCAGTCCTTCCCCTAACTCTTCCATTGGGGACCCCAGGCTCAGTCCAGTGGTTGGCTGCAAGAATCCGCATCTGTATTATTCAGGTTCTGGCAGAGTCTCTCAGGAGACAGCTATATCAGGCTCCTGTCAGCAAGCACTTCTTGGCATCAGCAATAGTGTCCGGAGGCGGGAGGGGGGAGGTGTCTGGAGGTGATATGGATCCCAAGGTGGGGCAGTCTCTGGATGGCCTTTCCTTCAGTCTCTGCCTGCTCCATTTTTGTCTCTGCATAGGAACAATTCTGGGTTAAAAATTTTGAGATGGGTAGGTGGTCCCTTCCCTCTACTGGGGTCTGGAGACCCCAAATTGTGTCACAAAACTCCTCACCTGTGAGGCCCCAGAGAAAGGAAGATGCTGAAGAATCTTCCCCAGCGCTCTAACTGTTCAAATGAAGACCCAGACAAGACCCTGGGAGCCTGGCGTCCCCTGGTGGCCATTCACAGTTAGCTTCCAAGTGCCTAACAATAGTATCCTGACAGTATCCCAATTCCTCTACCATAGCAAGGTAGCTCAAGCCAACACATAGCTTATTGTAAAATTGCTTCAGGGGTGATAAATATGAAAGAAGGTAGATATATGAGATGCTCACACGAAATGACAACTCCATTTTATGTGCCTTAAATTTCAAACCAGAAGAGAAAAAAACATTCCAATCTAAAAAGCTGGAAACAGGGCCTCTTCCCCCCCTCCCTCAGGTCTATTTAGGAAGAAAGCAATACTAAATTGTAGAATACAGACAAGACTTGGGTCGAGCTGGAGGGATTGGAGCCATTTGGAAAAGTTCTTTGGAAAGAAATTCTGGGTAGAATTTTTTTTTTTTTTGAGAACTAACTCTTGAGAAATTTAAATTAAACAAAACAGATTTCAAAATTCATTGGATTATTTAAAGCAGCAAGTATCTATCACAAATAAATTTCTTTCTTCTTCTAGCTGTGTTCCACAGCTTAACTTATAAAATAGAAGCAAATGAACCCCCAGAATTCAGTCCCCATACCTAATCAACCCCTATTGTTTACGGGCATCTGTGTCTCTGCACTAAAACAGTCCTTTGATGTCGCTAAGAATGTATGTGGCAGGCGAGCCCTCTGCATTAGTTAGCCATAATTATTAGAACAACCCCACAAGGTAGGCATCACTAATCGCACTTGTCAGCTGAGTACCAGAGCGAGTAAAGAAAGCAATTAAACAAACCCATTAAGGTTAGGCTCTGGAATGAGAATCAGTGTTTTCCCAAAGCCAATCTCTAACTCTTCCCTGAAGAAAGTGGACCAGCTCTTAAACCACCATCTCCACAAGGAAGATAAATGCTGGACTGAGAATTAACATTTATGTGGGTGCGGGACACCTCACTGAGGTCCAGAAACTATTCCAAAACTGGGTTTGTCATGACCGTTGTATGGCAGTGATATGACAGTTATCAAAATCACCCAGTCAGATTTTGTACTTAAAATGGATAAAGATGCGGTATCTGAATTCTGTATCAGTAAGCAAACAAGCACGCAAGTCACACAAAAGAATAATAGTATGCCCAACCTAGACGTAATGGTGAGGATCACAAGGTACAAGAACTAAAGATGTCTGGTAGGGTGACTTTCCATCAGCCCGGGATGGCTCTGACACAGAAGCATCACCACAGTGGAGCCCCAGAGCATCATCACGATGATGGCCTTAGCACCTCCAGGCTTTGCTAGGGCTGACTCTCTCCTCCTGGTGACACTTCTTACATCAGTGTCCATAGAACATCCTCTACATCCCCTTCCAGCCAAGACCTGTTTGCAGAACTTTTGTTTGCCTTGGTGTATAACTGATGGTTCATATCCAAACAACTCTTTCTAAAAAGGTAATGGTATGATTTTGAGACTAAAATTAGGGGGGACACACACACACGCCTAAATACTGGGTTTTTGGAACGATTCCATGAGTAAGGGCACTTGTTACCAAGGCTGATGACTTCATAACCTGACTTTAATCCCTGGAAACCATGTGGTGGAAACAGTTGTTTCTGCAGATTGTCCTCTGACCTCCATATGGCTCATGTGCCAGACAAAAATAGATAGATAGATAGATAGATAGATAGATAGATAGATAGATGATAGATGGATGGGTGGATGGATGGATGGATGGATGGATGGATAGACAGACGAATAGATAGATAGATAGATAGATAGATAGATAGATAGATAGATGATAGATAGATAGATAGATAGATAGGCAGATGGATAGATAGATGGATGGATGGACGGATGGACAGACAGACAGATAGATGATAGATAGATAGATGATAGATGGATGGATGGATAGATGGATAGATAGACAGACAGACAGACGGACGGACGGACGGACGGGCGGGCGGACGGACGGACGGACGGACGGGCGGACGGACGGACGGGCGGGCGGATGGATGGATGGATGGATGGATGGATAGATAGATAGATAGATAGATAGGCAGGTGAATGGATGGATGGATGGATGGATGGATGATGAATGGAGAGACAGACAGATAATGAAGTAAGAAAAAAAATCAAACCTAAATGTCTCATCTAGATGACTGCACTATTTTAAAATCAAAGAGAAATTTTTCAGCTTCTACTCATTCTAACAAAGACCTCTCTATCTCTTCCCCATTCTCAACATACCTACCTCAGCTTCCCAGCCATGTTGCTCTGACTCTAGGCCCATCTGCTAACATGGGTCTCCACCAACTCATGAAGTCTCCCAGCCTCAAATACTTTGGGTATCCCAGATATTATGACCCAGCAGTTCCTGGTTAGCCCGAGGTCGTCACATAGTGTTTATTATTGTTATCTTCTCCAGGCCCCGCCTCCTTCCCTCCTGTGCCCTGCACCGGTGAGACAGGAACACCAACCTTCTATAGGCCCGCTCTCCTAGCATGTTGACAGGACAACAGTCTCATAGCTGCTGGAGGTGGCTGCCTGCTCATGGGCCTCTGCTGACAGGTGGCAGGATGTAGACAGCAGAGCTGTGATGTGGGTGCCCAGCACACAGCGTAGCATGCTGAAGTGGGCAAATGTCTACACTGCTAGGAAGGTCCCAAGTCACAGTTACCTTCCCATGAAGAAAACTTGAAGTAAATCTAAGAATCCAACCTAGACAAGGCCTTGAAGGGCTATTTCACAGACTGCCTGTGACAAATGCAAACAGAGACAAAAGTTGTTTTTAATACTTGTCTTAGTTACAGTTTTACTACTGTGAACAGACACCATGACCAAGGTTGGCTTACAGGTTCAGAGGTTTAGTCCATTATCATCAAGGCGGGAGCATGGCAGTGTCCAGGCAGGCATGATGCAGGAGGAGCTGAGAGTTCTACATCTTCATCTGAAGGCTGCTAGCAGAAGACTGACTTCCAGGAAGTTAGGATGAGGGTCTTACAGCCCATGCCCACAGTGACACACCTACTCTAACAAGGCCACACCTACTCCACCAGGGCCACACCTTCTAACAGTGCCATTCCCTGAGCTGAACATATACAAACCATCACAATCCTGATGGACAAATCTAAGCACTCTGCAGTGTGTTTCCCAGAGAGACTTACACTGGAGTCAGTGTACAACCTGCGGTAACCTGCCCCACTCCAGTGCAGCCTTAAGTTTCCTCGGCTGCCAGAGCCAGGACATCAATACAACATTGCTTTGTATATGTTGAGCATAGGGTAAGACCAGAACAGGTAAAAGAGGCCGTTTAAGAAACTTTATATCAAGGTACAATTATCAGACAGATGTTCCCATTAATTTCTAAACTCAGCGTTAGAGCATGCTTATGGCCCTCCTTGAAAATCTGACTTGCCTTCAGAGTTTTCTCAGCCCATGTTTCAGTAACTGTTTCCGAGCAGCACTTTAAAATTCAGTCACATTTTCCTGCCAGTCCAGAAAAGCGATAAAAATCTGTTGATTTCATTTCTATCTCCAGAGATTCTAAAGACTTTAAAAATACAAAATGTAGCCCTCTATCTGATATGCCCGCTGGGCATTGGGGTTTCATAGATGTATTTGCTGATATTCAGCACCCCCCTTACACCCACAATCCAGCTACAGGCAAAGCCCCATGCTCGGTTTTCGTTTGGACGGGGTTTGCATTTGGACTGTATACACTTCTTTCCTGAATAGCTTGCACACTTGGGTTTCAATCATTCTTTAAATTACTTACTAGATCTTTTTCCCTAAAACTGAAAAAAATTAAATGTGTGTGTGTGTGTGCGTGTGTGTGTGTGTGTGTGTGCATGTGCATAAGAATGCACAGCAGGTGCCCAAGGAGACAAAGAACAGGAGAAACAGCTCTAGAACTCGAGTTATAGGTAGCTGTAAGCCACTATATATGGATGCTGGGGACTGAACTCAGGGAGCGAACGTGGGTCCTCTGGAAGGTAATAGCATGTTTCACACTGAGTCTTCCCACTGAGATCTTAAGATACAAAAAGAGTATGCGGTGGTCTGCAGTGCTCACACACGCTCGGGCTCGAGGGATCAACAAAGGCCCAGAAACGTTAATGTTTGTCCAGACTCTACTACGGAGGAACGCGTGACTTCACATACCGCCAATAAACATTATGCTGTTATGACCGCTCCATGTTATCCTTGTCACCATTGATACGCTGTGCGGTTAATTTATAAATTAAGCTTGGTTGTGAGCACGCTCGTGTACGTAGGAGAAAACGTAGCACCAATATGGCTTGCCGCTATCTGCAGCTTCAGATCACCTCACAGTGGCTTCTCACCAAGAACCCACACACTGATAGATTACTTAGTGCTTATATAGTGTGATATATCCACAGCCTAGCGTGACGTGCTGACCTGAGGCCAGGCAGATCTCTGACAGCAGTCAGTTTGTGCACAGAAGAGCATCTTGGTCTTTTGTCAAACACTGAAGAAGGTTAGAGTCTAACTGAGGAAATTATAGTGGTAGACAGAACACTGCTCGTGAATAGGGACGGGCTCTGGGCAGGGTGGGAGCACTCATCCTTAGAAACAAGGGCTGGGAGGAAGGGTGGATCAGAAGGGAGCCAGGATCAAAGGAAGTGAAGAGGAGGAGGAGGCCATCAATAGTCATGGTGAGAAAAGGTCCTGAGGAATCTGGCTAGTGTGAGAGAGGCCACCAGCCAGCGTCAGCATCTGGAAGGGAAACGATGCTGGCTCAAGTCTGAAGTGAAGTCACAGGTACAATATGTGTAGAGTTAATAGCAGATGTGGTACCGCTTTCTAGATGAGGGAATGCCCCTGGGTGAGCAACAGTGGGGAGCTGTCACATGTCTTAAGCTCAAAGGGACCCCTAAAGAGAGCCACCTGCTGGCACCCACAGCCTCTGTTCTCAGCCATCTAAGGCAAGAAGCCGAGACCTAGGAAAGATAACAGTTCTGGAGGAGCTAGAACGGTCGCTCCAGCATCTGGGGTATGTTCCATGTATAGGAGTAAACTCACTATCCCTCATGAGTAGTTAGGGAAAAAAAACCAAAGTGGCCAGACTCCTGGACAAGACAGCCAATCAGGCCTCTTGTCTTGCAGGGCCTTTGCAGACGTCAAGGAGCCCTGGGTCCTAATGCTGCTTGTTGTCACAGCATTCTCTAATCGCCTTGTGCCCTCCACTGTAAATCAGCATATACCTGTGACAAAGGAATTTCCCGGGAACATAGGTCTTAAGAACAACCCAATGGGGTCCCCACCTGCTAAAATCTAGACTGAAAGTTAGCGGGGATGGAAACAAAACACGCAGTCTCCAGTATGCTGAAACCACGTCCATCTTAGCTGGAGAGCAGGGCTCGAAACAGGGGTGGGGTGAGGCAGGACAACTGAGTCACCAATGACTGGCACTAGCGTGACACTGAAAGGTTCATCTGTCCCTTTTCGTGGAGAGCAAGAGAAAGCCATAGCTCTGGTAGACCAAGCATTACCCAAGTGCCTGGCAAGTCAGGAGTCTTCCTGTTGGAGGGTCCTGCGCATGTGAATTTATGCAGCTCCCAGTTCCTGGGGGAGGAAGATCTGACATCAAACGATCGGTCAGCACCGCCGTTTCAGAATCCCTGCATGATGCGTGGGTTGCACAAAAGCTACGGGGCACCGATTAGCTCATCTCTGATTATACGGGATTTACATTAGACAGCAAGTTTATTTTGGAATGCTGCAATAAGATGCCAGCAGTGGCGAGGATGACGGGGCGGAGCTCTGGCTTGGCCTTTAGAATATAATGGCTTTGTTGTTGCCATGGAAACCAGCGCCCTGTGAATTCTCAGGCGTCTTATTCTATAATTATAAGAGATCTGATCGGGGGGTGGGGGTGGGATAATTTTTTTTCCTTTATAAATTGTATTCAGTGGCTGAAAATAGAAGGGCCCGGAGAACGAAGCTTATTATTAACCATCCGAAGTACGTCCCTCAAGCTCTGGATGTGCGCAGAAAGCCAGGGCGCAGCCAGGACCACGTCCCTCAGCACGGGACACCAGTGGGACAGACACAGCTGGATGTGGCAGCCAGGAGAGATGCTAGGCCAAATCTGAGGCTGTTGCTCTCGCCCACCCCTGAGAAACTCACAGTTTACAAGTTCTCCCCTTATTAAGGGACTGTGAGAAGCAGAGCCGGGGCCTCCATGGCCGGCATCCATTCTTGGTCGATTATTTAAATAGACAAAAGACATTGGAGAGCAGAGAAAGGACGTTTATTCAGTGAGGTCACTTGAGGAAGAGGAGCACTGAGGTTCAGTGACCCACACTCCTCTCCCAAGTCCATTTTCTTCCTGGGTTCTTTCAGTTCAAACAGAGGGCAAGAGGCATGCATGAGCAAGCAGCCCTGGTAGGCAGGCTGTGGCCCCTGACATCACTGTCTAGGTTCCAAACTCTCCTGCCAGGTGGCTGACAGCTGTAAGAATTATGGGAGTTCTCTGTTCCTGAGACAAGCATGCCCTTCAGTTGGTGCCCTCAGCCATCTCCTCCCAGCTGTTAATTCTGGGGACAAAGAGAGGAAGGCAAACATCTCCAGAACACCTCTCTCTCTCTCTCTCTCTCTCTCTCTCTCTCTCTCTCTCTCTCTCTCTCTCTCTCTC
>NW_021604656.1:8314310-8319313 GCF_004785775.1 Grammomys surdaster
CTCTCTCTCTCTCTCTCTCTCTCTCTCTCTCTCTCTCTCTCTCTCTCCCAGATCTTAAGTTGAGGTAGGATCCCAGCCATTCTAGCCAAGAGCAGATAGGAGAAGGTTTAAAGGAGGAGGCAATGTCACACACAGCAGGGCTGTCTCTGGATCTATACTTGCTTTAGGAGAAAAATCATCATTCTCACCAAATCCAAGCACTGGTTTCAGGCTCACCTTAGGAACAGAAAAGCCCATGCTTGCAAAAATGTTACCTTTCACCTGTGGAATGTCTGCACTGCCTCCGGATACTTTGTATGCTGTGTTCATGTATCGAGCACTCTCTGTGCTGATTGGTTGATAAGGAAGCCCTGACAGTGTGGGAAGGTTAGTCTAAGGCCTTTCCCTCTTTAAATGGGTTACAGTCTTTCAAAAGCGAAGCAAGCAGTGTGATGTACAGCTGTGTGTGTTAGGGGTACCGGCACCAAAATCACCAGCAGCTATTTCTAAAGCTATTCAAATACTGCGTCTAAAAAGAGTTCGTCCAATTGCTGCTGTCAAAAGCCAGGAGGTGAGGGAGAAGAACTGAGACAGCACCACCACGCTGTTTGTGGCCACGGCACCCTGTGGCCACAGCACCCTGTGGCCACAGCACCCTGTGGCCTCCAGTTACTAGTCCTTACTCCATGTTATCTGCTGCTGTGTGGGATTCGTGTGGTTACAGTTATAGAACTTAAAGGCAACCACTGAATTGAGATTAACCATGTTTCTCTCCTGCTGGGCATGGTGGCACACGCCTGCAGTTCCAGCACTTGAGGACTGAGGACAGAGGATAACAAGTTCAAGTCCAGCCTGAAACTCATAGGGATGTGCTGTCTCAAAAACAAATAAATGGGCTGGAGAGATGGCTCAGAGGCTAAGAGTACTGACTGCTTTTCCAGAGGTCCTGAATTCAATTCCTAGTAACCACATGGTGGCACACAACCATCTGTAATGGGATCCAATGCCCTCTTCTGGTGTGTCTTAAGACAGCTGCAGTGTACTCATATAAATAAATAAATAAATAAATAAATAAATAAATAAATAAAATAAATAAATAAATAGGGACTGGGAAGGTGGCTCAATGGTTAAGGCCACTTCTTGCTCTTGCTGAGGACCTGGGTTCAGCACACAGCACCATGGAGGCTTAGAACCAACTGGAACTCTGGTTCCAAGAGATCCAATACACTCTTCTGGCCTCCACAGGCACCACACATATGTATGTTTACATACATGTAGGCACTCACATACATACAACAAACAAAAATAAAATAAATTTATTATATTCGTATATACACACATGTATACAGTGGATGTCTTTCTACCTATATCACATACACATGCATGCATGCATCATATATACATGCACTCTAGGTACACAGTATAGAGGATAAGAGGACCCTCTGAGACCCAGCTCTCCTTCTGCCTTCTCCATGACTTGGTCTCATCCTCATGATTCACTAACATAGCTACAGCCCTTCTTCACAACTGTGTCCTGCTTCCACAGAGCAAATCTATACACTCCCCAAAGCCAGAGCATAGTCACATGACCACCTTAGCAAGCAAGGTCCCGCCCACTGCTGGGATCACCATCTCTTTAAAGTCCTCTGGTTACACTGTAAAAATCTGGATTTTTCTACTTCTGACCATTTTCCCAGCTATCAAAGAGGTTTTACAAATAAAACCTCTCAGGCCAAGTCAGCTTCTCTCTTGAAAGTTTAGAGATAAAACTTGGGACCAGAGATAAGTCCCATTCCTCCAAGCAGAAATCAGGGTCATGGAGTTCCATCCTTGGAACTTGCACCAGATTCTTGACTGTGGAGCAAGAAATACAGCTCAGTGTCCTCCAGCCCTGGTTATGTCCAACGAGCTACCCAATGATAAGACTAAACACAAAATAAGACTAACTAGAAACAGCTGGGCGATCACATAGACACTGGCACGCAAGAAAGAGCTAGGGCAATGGCTTGGTATGTGAGAGTCTGCTGCACATGCACAAGGACCTAAAAGCTGGGTGCAGTGCTCACCTGTAAACCTAGAGCTTGGAAGACAGAGACAGGAGGATTCCTGGAGCTTCCTGACCAGATGATCTAGTCAAACGGGCAAATGCCAGGTTCAATGAGAGGCAGTCTTTAAAAATAAGGTGGAGAGTGATTGCAGAAAGCACCCAACATCAACCTCTGGCTTCCACATGCATGCACAAACACGCACACACGAACACACACACATACTCACACACACACACACACACATGCACACACAATTTAGGTCTTAATCTAAAACATAACCTAAGGCCATCTAAGATCATGGTTTACAACTTACTGAGGCCCATCACAGACAGATAGACAGACACTCATACAAACTCACACTCACTTACCCTCACACACACACACACACACATACATACACATATTCACACTCTCACACATAGTCATACATATTCATATATCTCTCCCTCTTCTCTCTCTCTCTCTCTCTCTCTCTCACACACACACACACACCACACACACACACACCACACATTTTCTCAAACACATTCTCCCTCCTCTCTCTCTCTTACACACACACACACACACACACACTTTCTCTCTCTCTTTCACGCACAGATACTCACACACGCACTCTTTGTTGATTGCATGCTTTAACCACGAGTGAACTAATGTGCTCACCACGAGCTCTGGGCTTCTCACCCATCAGCCCCTTAAGAGAGGCACTGGCCAAAGCTGTCTCTAGGACAATCATATATGCTTAATAAACACATTTCACTATGAGTAGCATGTAAGTGATTTCAGACATGCTGCTATCAGCAGCCGTGAGCATCCTTGTGCATGTCTCACAGCACACATATGTACGTCTACAACACATGTCAGCACACATATGTATATATACAACACATATCAGCACACATATGTATACCCACCTAACCACATTAAGCTGAGGCCTGAACTGGCTTCTGCCTCAGGGGAGAATTGCTGAGTTATAGGGCATGCTGCCTTCTACTTTATAGAGAACATGTTTCTAAAAATATTATAACAGAATTGAGAGGAACTTTTTAGATGTCAAAACAGATGCTATGAAATAATACAGGAAAGATGAGATAAAAGAAAGTTGGTTATTAATCCAGAATTTGACAAGAATTTAAAAAGCCTAATCTCACTTATGAATATAAATGTAAAATTCATAAATGAAATATAAGCAATTCAAACCTAAAAGCGCATAATAACACACCATTACCAAGATCTCTTTACCCTGGGGATGCAAGCCTGAAAATTAAGAGAAACGCATGTAATTTACAAAATGAGTCAAAACATAAAAATAGATGAATGTCTTAATCAGAACAGAAAAGACACTGAGAATATTCAGAATTGATTCCTCTTCGTAAAAAGTCCCTTCACAAACCAATACTAGAAGCACAGGTTCCTAACCAGATGAAAACTATCCACATTAACTAACTTAAGAATAAGAAAAGATGACTTCAAATACACTCAGACTAGCTCTGAGAGTGGGGTGTAAAAATTAGAACAACACAAAGATTAGAAAAGATAAAAGCTACTTTTGCAGAATCCCAAATGACTTTTCACTTAGAAAACATAAGACTAAACACCAGCATCATAAAATCAGAACTGACCCACGCCGCACAGCATCATTGTGTACCATTCACTCTCTGACCATCACAGGCGCCCTGAGGCATGGGAGTTGGTGTTGGTGATCTGTATGAGGAATAGTAATTGTTGACACAGGCCACCCGGATGGTTAGAGTTGCCAGCTCCACCTCCTGACTCTGAGAAAGTAGGTGGGTAGAATAGGAAGTGAAGCTATCATTTACATCTCTCCCTTTGCCTCTTTCTTCTTCCCTTTCCTCTGCCGGTGCAGACGTCTGAACTGTGAACCTCATGTAGACTCTCGCACCACTGTGGATTAAACCTCCATCTCTTGTGCTCACATCCAGATACAGCTTATTTTGCTCTGTACATATTTGATGTAGAAGTCAGTCTGTCTACTCATCCATCCAACTACTATCTTCTAACCCCAACATGTTACTAAAACAAGAAAATTAACCCCCGCTGCAGCCGGATGAGAGATACAATGTTGCCAGTAGGCAAGCCTTCCCTAAGCCGCTCTTCTAAGCATCACCAGACACAAACTGCTGTGTGTAAGGATAGAGAAATCAGCTGGCTGCTCCTGAGGTAGATCTGCAGGCTGAGATGCTAAGCCACAGGGCCCTCACTTCTGCTTCTTGTCTCCTTCACTCTGACTCTGCCCAGATGGCTTCCACCTCCTGCCTTAAATTGCTATTCATTATTAACAGTATTTATTTTGTGAAACTTAAAACCCATCACACAATCACTTTTGGCCCCCAAGCAGACTTACTATAGCTTTTCTTGTTTACATTAAAGCCAAGCTCTTGAAACAGAAGACAACTAATACTATTGCCCAGAATAAAGAATTATTTTATCTCATTTATGTAAACAAAAATCAACTGTTTCTACACATCAGCATCAATTTGTTAGAAAAGTCAAAGAGAAAAAATGTCCTCTCACACGACGACTAAGACAAATAAGAAAAAATGAAATTGCCATAGAGATGTTATGGGGCTTCTAGGACTTATGCAAAGAAAAGTACAAGTTCACAGAGGATGCAAAAGATTTAAAATAATGTCTTAGGGCAAGACAGAGCAAGGGCTCCTCTAAGAGAGACAGATAGTGCAAGGGCTCCTCTAAGAGAGACAGATAGAGCATGGGCTCCTCTAAGACAGACAGAGCAAGGGCTCCTCTAAGACAGAGAGACAGACAGACAGACAGACAGACAGACAGACAGAGAGACAGACAGAGGAAGGGCTCCTCTAACACAGACAGAGCAAGGGCTCCTCTAAGACAGACAGACAGACAGACAAAGCAAGGGCTCCTCTAAGACAGACAGACAAAGCAAGGGCTCCTCTAAGACAGACAGACAGAGCAAGGGCTCCTCTAAGACAGACAGACAGA
>NW_021604656.1:8319323-8320244 GCF_004785775.1 Grammomys surdaster
TAAGACAGACAGACAGAGCAAGGGCTCCTCTAAGACAGACAGACAGACAGACAGACAGACAGACAGAGCAAGGGCTCCTCCATCTTGTATTCATGCGGAGGCCGTTTCAGGTTTAACTAGAATCCGACGTCCTTGAAGGAGAAGCCATAGACAATTCCCTAGCTCTGCTCTTGGAGCTCAAGGTCAAGATGTCCTAGCGAGCTTACCTCAGCTTCTGTTAAACTCCCTGCTGGTGAGGACCTCCACCTTCAGCCGCAGAGATGCCAGGATGTGGTTGTTGCCTTTGAAAGGCTCTTGCTCCAAATGCTCAGAGCTACACTTGGGTCCCCAGATACCTAAGTGTAGCCCCAGCCAGCTGGAATAACGACTTCCAATCAGCTCTAGGCTGTGTCTGAGTGGCCATCTCTGGTGGGTTCCCTCCAACAACAGGAGACCTTAGATGGTAAATGATGCAGAGCACAGGCAAGAGTAAGAAAGTCTATAGATTTCTCATATGCATCTTTAAGTTCTTAAACAACAAAAATAAATAGACTAATACTTCCATATCTGGGAGTGAGGAAGACCTTATAAGTACACAGTAGACTTCAAAGCTGTAAGTAAAACTGCAGTAAGTTATCCTATAAAGACATCAAACTTGGGTGCTGGAGATGGGTCAGCAGTGCAAGCACCATTCCTCCAATGAACCTGGGTTCAATTCAATGCTCATGTCAGGGGGCCCACAAATACCTGTAACTGCAGCTCCAGGGAACTCACATGTACAACACACACGCATACATATACACATGCATACACACAGACACACACATACATATACACATGCATACACACAGACACACACACACACACACATACATATACACATGCATACACACAGACACACACACATACATATACACATGCATACACACAGACACACACACA
>NW_021604656.1:8320254-8336413 GCF_004785775.1 Grammomys surdaster
ACACACACACATACATATACACATGCATACACACAGACACACACACACACACATACATATACATATGCATACACACAGACACACACATACATATACACATGCATACACACAGACACATACACACACACACACATGCACACACAGACACACACACACATACATATACACATGCATACACACAGACACACACACACATACATATATACATGCATACACACAGACACACACACATGCACACACACACACATACACACACAGAGAGACATGCATGCACACACAGACACACATATGCACAAAGTCACATACAGATACACACATGTACACAGACACACACAAATACACACATGCACACACACAGACATACACACATGCACACACACAGACACACAGACACACACACAGACACACACAGACACATATATACATGCATACATACACACATGCACACACACAGACACACACATGCACTCACAGACACACATGCACACACATGTACACACAGAGAGATACACACACATGTACACACAGACATACACACACAGAGAGACACATACACATGCACACGCACACACATTCATAATCAAAAAAACAAATCTTTAAAAAAATCTATAAATGTTAACTTTCTGCATGACCATAAAAAAGAAAGCAGCAGGAAGATAAGAATGTAAAAAAGCTGGTGTCCTGCATTCACTGTCTGTCCATAGGAAGGGGTCTCGTTGGCAAATCTGTTTTTAATCAATAAATGGGCATTTAACTAAGACTGAAGCTGAAAACAAACGTGAAGAGAACCCAGATGGCCAATAAAAATGGGAATGTTATCCAACACCCAAGCGATCAGAGGTCTCAAGTATCTTGACATAAAACTTTCTCCGACTGCCAAGGGAAGTCTCCTAAGGTGAGTATTGTTAGAGCCAGGACTGCCCATTCTTACAGTTGTAGGAGGAGAAACCCTCACAGATGTTTTGCTTGGTTGGTTTCAGGTGATTTGAGAAGCTCTCTATACGGCCTAGAACCCTTGGTCCCTGCCTCAGCCTCCCAAGTGTGGGGGTCACAGGCCAGAGCTACCATGGCTTCTGGTAGCTTCTTATTTGGCAGTGGATACAGAATCCATAAAGTGAGGCTAGCATCTGAGTGGTCCTTCCAGAAAGATCGTGTCTAAGGAAACACTTCTGTGAAGCCCGTCACCGTGTGAACAAAGGGACCTTGATCATCATGAAGAGCGAGCATTAGGAAGGGCTTTATAATCCACCTAGAAAAAGGACTGGCCAAGCTCCCCAGGGCCATCACTCACAAGAAAGAGCCCATGCTGGACTCCCAGAAGTTCACAACAAACCTGGGAACCCAGGTTTGCAAAGGCCTACCTGGGCTGCAGGCCAGGGTCAGCAAATTGCTTGCCCTTGCCCACAACAAGGACAGCCAAGACCCCAGGAACACAGTTTGCTTTCTGTTGCTGTGATAACATTGATCAAATGGTTTTAATTAAAAGTCCAGGAAAGAGAATTACAGGTTAGATCTATCACAGAGGGAAGCCGAAGCAAGCACTGAAGGAGAGGCCCTGAGGTTCACTTCTTACTAGCTAGCTGCCTTGCCATCTCTTACTCAGCCTGCTTTCTTATACCACCCTGGACCACCTGCCTAGGGCAGGCACAGCCCACTGGGAGCTGAGCCCTCCCATGTCAACTAGAAATCAAGAAAATACCCCAAGTGCATGCTCACGGGACAATCTGATGAAGGCACAGCCTCTCATTTCCCATGTACACCTAGGTATGTGTCAAGTTGGGAAAAAAAAAACCAGCCAGCACTGTCAGCAAAGGAATCCTGGGCCATCAGATGTGAAGGGGGAGAGGAAGAAGTCACTAAAAGCGGAGAACAGAACAGCCAGGGCCCCTGGAGGAAAGTGGTTTTGTGTATATACACTAGGTAGTTCCCATGGGCTCTCTCGCCTGTCTTGGTTAACTGGATTTTAAATGCAAATATTTCAGAAGCTCTATAAAAAGACTGTTAAGAAAGAAACCTAGTTGACTCTGTTTGGACTTGTTTTAACATATATAGTTGTGTAAATGTCTTTTCTTGAAAGATGGCTTAGGTAGGGGTTCATTGCTGTGAAGAGACACCATGACCACGGCAACTCTTTTAAAGGACAACATTTAACTGGGGCTGGCTTACAGTTCAGAGGTTTAGTCTATTATGGCCATGGCAGGAAGCATGGCGGCATGCAGGCAGAAACGGTGCTGGAGAAGTAGCTGAGAGTTCTACATCTGGATCCACAGGCAGCAGCAAGAGACAGTCACTGGGCCTGGCTTGAGCTTCTTAACCCTCAAAACCTACCCACAGTGACACATTTCCTCCAACAAGGCCACACCAACTCCAAGAAGGCCACACCTCCTCATGGTGCCACTCCCTATGGGCCTATGGGGCCATTTTCATTCAAACCACCACAAAAGGTAAGATCCAGTGCTGGTGTTTATTGCTCTTCAAACCAAGCCAGACACTAAAGTAGGATAGTGGTCCTGTCTTGTGCGTGTATTAGTTTGTAGGCTAAAGGAGGAGCCTCTACCTGAAACACTTTGAGATGCAACGTATGATTGTAATCATGTTTTTAGCATGTCTCAAATGTTAAATTGCTTATCTGAGCTATTCATGTTTCGTTGCAATGTGTATGTGCACATGTGTATGCAAATGTGTGAGTGCACATGTGAATGTGTGTGTATGTCTGTGTGTGTGTATATGTCTGTGTGTATATGTCTGTGTGTGTATGTCTGTGTGTGTGTGTGTGCGCGCATCTGTGTCTGTATGTGTCTGTGTGTGTGTATGTATGTGTGTGTGTATGTATGTGTGTGTGTATGTATGTGTGTGTGCATGTGTGTCTGTGTGTGTCTGTGTGTATATGTATGTCTGTGTGTGTATGTGTGTGTGTGTGCATGTGTGTGTGTGTTGACAGAAGCCACACTCAAAGCTTTATCATACTAGGTTAGCACTCTCCCACTAGCCCCATGTGCAGCCCAGAGAAACAGATCACTAAAATGTTGCCGCCCAGTCAGGTCTCCCCAAGTCAAAACTGGCTTCTTCCTGTGATGTCTTAGGTATCTGTGTTCAAACCATGCTACAGCTTTGCCAGTACTCCATGACAGATAGAATTCTTTTATTATGTTGCAACTATATAAAAGTCGACCATCAGTAGGGAGCTGGAGAGATAACTCAGCAGTTGAGAGTGCTGGCTGCTCTTGCAGATGACCCAGATTCTATTCCCAGCACCCACGTGCAGCTCACAACCATCTATAACTCCAGTTCCAGAGGAGCCACGTTCTCCTCTGATTCAGCAGGAACTACACACATGGCGCACAGACACACATGTAAGCCAAATACCCATCTCCATACATTTAAAATAAAAATGAGTTTTTTTTAAGCCTAATAAATTACCTGTATCTTATGGTATTGAACTTGTTCTCTTTCTAAGGACGATTTTTCTTGAACTTTACCTGAAGTAACAGACACTGTTTTAGAACAAGTTTGCAGCCATTTTGTAAAGGAGCACTAGTACTTTCATAAGAACCGTGCAGACTGCTCATACGGTCTTCGAGAGGGTCAGATTAAATATTCATTATAAAGATGATACTGCCTAGATACTAATTTAGTAGCCTCTGGGATATGTGTTTTTCACGGGGTGGTTAGCCTTCTGATTGCTTGGACATGCATGAACTCCACGGTGAGTTCATAATGTTCCATTAGTACCACATACACTGAGTTGAATCATTATTCAAAAGCCTTTTAAAAGATTTCGCTCCAGCCAGCATTGAGACAAAAATCATAGAACTTATTCTCAGAGATCCGAAGGCAGAGCAGTAGAGTTGAAATTTCACATCACCGGGGCAGACACTCGTCCCTGGAAGAGTGAGCCGCAGTGTGCGCTCTCTTAGGAAACAAGCCAACAGTAAATGAGATTGCAGGAATGAGATGGCTGAAGAGGCTGAAGAGAAGGACTGCCGCTGCACAGAGCGCGATGCAAGTGGAGAACAGGTGCCATGGTTTGGATAGGATCTGAGCATCCTCCCCAAGGGCTCATGTGTTGGATGGTGGTGGTTTGACAAGCTGTAGGACATGGAATCCAATGGGAAGTACCACTGACGGGGGCAAGGGGTGGCGGGGAGTGGCTCTTATCAAAATAGAGCGCAATCCTGCTCGCCTACCTGAAGGCATCCGGCTTCTGGTCTCACTGTCTCACATCCGGCTTCCTGTCTCACCACATCAGCATCATTTCTCCTTCTTGCTACGTGCTCCCACGATCGTGGTGCCACGTGACCTTCACTAGGACTGAGACAGTGCTCCCACCATGTCCCTGAATCACCAGAGAAGCAAACAAACCTTGTCACAAAGCACCCAGCCTCCAGTATTTGATCATTATAATAAAAACAGACTAGTATAGTATAGTGTAGTATAGTATACTGGCGTGCCACATTTCAGATAGTCAGAGGAAACATCAAATCACACAGAAGCTGATTATTTCTCTATGAGCCAGGCCTATATACAATGAATAGACACTAATTAAAGTATTTTAAAGAAGCTGATGACATGTACCCATACATCACAAGGGTATCATGGAGGCAGGGCACAGTGGCTCAACCAGGAGCTGTTTTACCTCCCTCTGTCCTCTCCTTTCTTCTTTAACATCGCAAATAATGAGGCATGAAAAATTAATGACATCTTATATTCGAGGAACTATAATCTCTTTGTTAACACAGAAAGTCATCTTCACAGATTTTGAGCGATTTTTTTTTCCAGGAGCACGCACACTAAAAATGGAACGTTTCAGAGAAAAATCATCATAGCCCTGGGTAAGGGTGGCGTGTGATCTTGTCAAGGGCTCTGTGTACTTCCTGTTTTGTAGCCTGTGTGAGTCTCTGCCACGTGTTTCAGGGCACACCTGCATTCTGTGTACATGTCTTGTAAGACTGCCATGCTATAGGAAGGTGTCTTTTGTTATCTTTATGCTATTCTATGCCTGGATTATTTTTACAGTATGTTACTGTACTTAAAGACAGAATAAAAGGACAAAGAGCCCGACTCTCATTTTAAGAGCAGAGTGTACCTTAATGCACAGCATAGGCTGAGTCTCAAGTGACTACAACACCCATGAGTAGAGGAGACCTTTCTTCACGTTCACATCTAGATTATGCATAAGGGCATCCAGTGAGGCCATTTCCCTAAAAATTAAGCTCCAAATCCCTCAGGTACTACTGCCTGGGCAATTCTTGTCTGCTATACAATTGCTAACTACTGTAAACATTAATTATGTATTGGGTTGCAAATTAGAATACACTTGGACAATTCATGGATGAAGATGGAGGAGAGGGATTAAGATTGACAGGAAAGCTGGCTTCATAACTTGATGTCACTCCTAATGAGACAGTCAAGATCTGAAGGTAGTGATGTTTCAGACGTGATCCTGACAGACTTGAGCATATCCAGTTAGTGTGTGCCGGCTGTCCAGCGTTCCTCCCAAGGTTCCTCTGGTGTCTGACACTCAGAGGGATGTTCTGAAAAATGTGGTGGGGGTGGGCACAGCCGTGGTCAGGCCGAGCTGAGGTGGGCACAGCAGTGGTCAGGCCGAGCTGGGGTGGGCACAGCAGTGGTCAGGCCGAGCTGGGGTGGGCACAGCAGTGGTCAGGCCGAGCTGGGGTAGGCACAGGAGATCCATCTGCTCTTTTTCCCTAGCAGTAATAGTGGAGAGGTTGCTAGAGGATCAGAGTCCCACTCACTCAGAAAAGAACATCTTAGGAGAGGTTTAGTGGCACTTAGCCAGAGGCTGCTTGCTTGCTGAGACCTGGGGAAACATGGCAGCTAACACATCAGGAAATCCTCCAGGGGATGTCTAGAACCCACAGCTTCAGGACACAGGGTCTGCAGGTCTACTTGTCTGAAATGTAGCTCTTTGATTGTCTTGTGAAAGAAATCCCAGGTCTTCAACGTCGCACTGATAAGGGTAATATGTCCTGCTTCTCAGGCCCTCCTTGGGCCCTCAGCTAAACTCCAAGCTCCCAGCTCCTCTGCAATAGGCTGCCCTATTTGTGCTCGGCTCTGAGCTGCAGGTGGGGAGAGTTGGGAGAGCTGGGAGAAGGTAGTTCCTCTTGCTAGAACATAAAGGCTCTGCCACCTCAGTACCCCACCCCCATTTCCACTTCTTCCAGGAAAGACTTGAAGTCCAGGCGTGAAAACAGTACACAGAACATCGACAGGAGCCTGACTGTGAGTCCCCACATGAGTGGCCAGCAACCACTCTCTTCCTGCAGGCCTGCTTTGAGATGGACAGAGTCCCTGCTTCTGGGCTATCATTATGAGGATGCTTCTGGTTACAGCCACAAGCATCACTAACCCTGGCTAGTGTACTCGACCATGTATGACAAGGAATGAGCATGGTCCATCCAAGAAATAGAACCGAGAACAGGGTGCGTAGGTGATGCTGGCTTTTCCCCTTGCAAGCAGTATTTGACTTACAACAGTGTCTTTACATAATTTAGATAAAGATATAAATCACTGATTTAAAGGGGGAGGTGGAGGCTTGCAAGAAAAACAGATGCAAACATGGATGATTACAGAACGCACGGCCAGTGACTCACTCCACTTCTGCTTGTTCTGGTTGGAGATGTGTTGTCCCTGGAGGGGTAGAATGCTTGGGAATAGACTCTCCTTTCTTCCTCTTTCTCAGAGGCAAGATGATATTTTAAACTGTAAGTGGCAGTGGCAGGAGGCGGAACTTCAGAAACTGCCATCTCTCGCAGATCCTTTGTGAAGATATTTTCCAAGCACTCTATTCTGGAGCCAATCTGGAGACTGCCTCTCGTGTACTCACCTTGCTGAAACGAGATGCTTGGCTGACATCTGGTGGATAAGTGTCAACATAAATCATCAAGTGAGATCTCCTATCTATACAGCAATAGCCCATCCTTCCCTGAACTTTGCTCCCTACAATCCCGGGCAGCTCAGCTCACACTTTGGGATATTCCTTCCTGGAGTATCCACTGGCTGTTCCAGACCCACAGATCCAGGTCCTGAAACTGAATCCACCTTTTGTGCTCCCCATACTCAGTGTGTGTGTGTGTGTGTGTGTGTGTGTGTGTGTGTGTGTGTGTATTTTCCTGTTCAAAATATTCCTCCCTTGTCTTAGTCAGAGTTTTACTGCTGTGAACAGACACCATGATCGAGGCAACTCTTTTAAAAACAACATTTAACTGGGTCTGGCTTACAGGTTCAGAGGTTCAGTCCATTATTATCAAGGCAGAAGCATGGCAGCATCCAGGCAGGCATGGCTCAGGAGGTGCTGAGAGTTCCACATCTTCATGTGAAGCCTGCTAGTGAAAGACTGAATTCCAAGCAGCTAGAATGAAGGTCTTAAAGCCCACACCCACAGTGACACACCTACTCCAACAGGGCCACACCTTGTTGTAATAGTGCCACTCCCTAGGCCAAGCATATACAAACCATCACATTCCTCAAAAAAAAAAAAAAATAGTTTTCTAATTTCATGGTTTGTTTTTCATTTTGTGCATGTGTGTTTGTGAACATCCCACAACAGGTGTGTGGAAATGAGAAGATAAGGTTAGGAGAATACCAACCTCCTTCCACTGTGGGTTCTAGAGATAGACCCCGGTCATCAGCTTGAGCTGATGCTTTGACAAAGTGAGCCATCTTGTCTGTCCTCTTTCCTTCTACTGATCTAATGACTCAGGGGCCACAAACATCAGCTTAGGGCTTCCCTTACCTAGAGCTAGCTCCAGCCTCTAGCTTGTTGCTGATATAAATGTTCACTGTCATTGTCCTGGTGTGTGTGTGTGTGTGTGTCCTATCCCCCACCTTCCCTGTCACATCCCTGTCCCCACCCTAACTTTCTCTGCCTCACCCCCACCCCACCCCTACCCCCATGCAGGCACAGGCTCTGTGGGCTTTTTGGTGTGAAGCTGCTATGTGAAGTTCTTATGGGCAATCAAAGATAGGTTCTTGCCCCAGCCTTGAGTCTCACCGGGAGGATCCCACCCTTGGAACTCTATTCTCCAGGCTTAAAATCCACGTCCTCCATGGCTGCCCAGACTATCCCTGAGTCCCAACACTCAGGCGGAGGCTAGAAAAAGCTGTGTTTTGAATGTTGAGCTTATTTTCAGGTATGTTATAAACTGATTCAGAAATATAACAAAGATAAAGAAGCCATATTGAGATCCCTTAAAAATATAAGAAATGATATTTATGAGAATCCTGGTTTTAATAATGTTCAGTGACATTAGAATAACCTACCCGTGTCAGTTACTTTTTGTACGGCTATAGCAAAAAGCCTGGCAACTTATAAAAGACCAGTTTATTCTGGCTCATGGTGAGAAAAGCAGACGGGAGTTCATGACATCAGGGTTGTGTGGTGGATGCACCTTACATCCTGAAGACCCGGGAAGCAGAGGGAGCAGGACCAGAGTAGGAATCAGCCATAACTTCAAAGGTCAATCCTTAGTGGCCTACCTCTGCCAGAAAGGCCTTATCCTTTTAAAGGGGGTTCTAAAACCCCCTAAGTCACAGCCACCAATGGAGGGCCAAACATTCAAAACATGAGCCTACAGGAAGACACTTCAGAGTCAAGCCATAATAATACAATTATGAGAGATTTCGACAATTAGAACATCGGAAGTCAACAGGAAAATTATCAGCGCCCCTCCCCTCTTGGTGCCTCTGCCTTGTCTACCAGACAGCGAGCACCAGAAATCTCTGTGATTTCTCCCAAACAGTTGAGCACCAGAAGTCTGTACCTCACCCAGGGTTGCTCAGTGGCTTCTCTGTTAAACAACCTAACCAGAAGAAAAGGGAACATTTAAGTGTTCTAAAAATACCTCCAATTACATTAGAAATGGGGGTGACTTGGGATACACTGGGAAGGGATTGTGGTCCATATTGAACGGAATGTTGCATCTGCTGCTTTACAGCTGTGGCCATGGCTCTCTTGGTCCCCCCAGGTCACAGGCATGTTAGCACCTGATCAAATGCAAAAATCAAGACTGCATAAGCATGGAAATGAGCCGTCGTTACACGGCACCTAGGTCGCTTTAGAATTAAATTGTTGTTACTATTATGCTCAGTTCATTTTTATAGAGCCTGTATCAGGGTTCCAGGCTTCTATCAGGGTAATTCAAAGAATACCAAACAGAAGAACCATTTAAAAGTTCACCCAGAAACCATGCGATACTGTGTTGTTCTTTGAGCTAATCTGGTGGAAGATGGATACTAGGAACTCCAGGTCTGAAGGGCACAGCACAGGAGAAATGATACAGACAGAGAAGAGTCATTTTGTGAGACAGAGTCTGCTATCAGTGAGTAGAAGGAAGCCAAGGCCACACGGAGTCAGAAGAGACCGGCCCACTTCAGCGTGCTTCCTTCCTGTTGGCTGAGGCCAAAGCAACTAGAAGACACGGAGGCCCATTGGTTCAGCCATGCCATCTCCATGGTTTACAAGCACAAAGTAGAGGTGGGAACAGGACACTCACCAAATCAGAAGACTGGCCCAGCTCCTCAGAGCCCCCTCCCCCACCACACCCTCAGAGAGAACGCGGGTAGCAGGGTACCAAGCAAGCAGAGGCACCCGCATCGCCAGCCGGCTCTGCACCAGGGCTCTCTCCGGTCCTCTGCGGTCCAGCGCCAACCGACATCCTTAACAACTCGGCTGAAAGCAAAGATACTGGTAACGGTTTGCTAAAACATATTTACAACGTCAAGACAGCCATGATTTGCAAATAGTAAACAGGCTGTTAATGAAATGTTAAAACTCCACTAACTCATTTATTTATTTATTTATTTATTTATTTATTGGTTTTTCGAGACTCCACTACTTTATATAAAAAAAAGTTATGAAACATCCAGATAAGACAGCGGATTGCGAACCATGGCAGAACCATCGGCAGACTGTTGTTTGGGGAGTAAAAGAATTTTTAAGATTTTTTTTTCAATTTCAAAATAAAAAAGAATAAATGTTGTGTTGAGTATTGTGCAGTGTGGGTCACTGTTTGGAGCTGCATATAGCTGGTCACTAGAGTCTGTAGGTCTGTCACCTTTCATGGCTGCCTTTTTAAAACCTACAGGGGGAAAAAATCACTTACTTCAGGACATTTTAAGAAAATACAATGCAATTTTATCAATTTTAGCCCTCACATTATATGTTAGTTCTCTAAAGTTGTTTTTTTTTTTTTTTGGTTTTTCGAGACAGGGTTTCTCTGTGTAGCCCTGGCTGTCCTGGAACTCACTCTGTAGACCAGGCCGGCCTCGAACTCAGAAATCCGCCTGCCTCTGCCTCCCGAGTGCTGGGATTAAAGGCGTGCGCCACCACAGCCCGGCTCTAAAGTTGTTTTTAACCCTGAATAATATTCCTATTGTTTGTGAGAGAAAATCCGTCTATTACTCAATGAACATGCAGGTATTTGCATATCTTGGCTATCTTGAACAATGCTACAATGAACGTGGGAATTTGTTACTTTATAAGATCCTGATTTCTGCTCTTTTAGGAGGGCTGGCTCCTGTGGTATTGTATTTTTAACTCTTTTACAAACTGCAATATTCTTTTCCAGAGTGGCTGGAGAAAATACTACTTTTAAGGATAAGGCTTTTTCATATATTGTAAAGAGAGGAACAGTCCGATGGCCTGAGACTCATTATTCAAGATAACCAACTGAATACAGAACATATTTTCCTTTTCTTCCTCCCAGAGTCCACTGAAATAATAAAAGAAATCCAAATAATGAAGACAAATCCATAAACAATTCCCATAAGCCAGAACATTGCACTAGAAACCCAGACTCTGATGAACTCAGAGATGAAACAGGAGGGAAGCAATTGGTGCCAAACTCTGTAGATGCCAACTGCCCAGAGCCAGCAGAGCATTCTCAGAGGTGGCTGCCCAGAAGGGCTGAGGAATCTCAGGCCAGCAGGAGAACCAGACAAGGGGTCATTAGGGGCCGAGAGTCCACAATTGGTTCTTTCCAAAATTGTGCTTCTTCTGAGGTGGCAGCCCCGGGGGTGCTGGGACCACCACTGCTGACTTTTATAAGAGAGTTTTGGATGTCCTGGAGGGGGACTTACAGAAGGTTGTGAGCAGCCCGATATGAGTGCAGGGAACCACACTCGGATGCTCTGGAAGAGCAGTACGCACTCTTGGTTTTTTTTGTTTTTTTTTTAAAGATTTATTTATTTATTTAATGTATATGAGCACACTGTCCTTGACACACCAGAAGAGGTCATCAGATCTCATTACAGATGGTTGTGAGCCACCATGTGGTTGCTGGGAATTGAACTCAGGACCTTTGGAAGAGCAACCAGCACTCTTAACCATTGAGCCATCTCTCCAGCCCCAGTACGCACTCTTATCGGCTGAGTCCGCTCTCCAGGCCTTGTATTAACCCCTACGAGGAGCACTTATACTTTTTGAAAGTACTAGAAGTTGGGTACCGTTGGGCCTCTTTCCCAGAGCAGAACCTAAAGGACAATGGTCTCCCATGGCTCTGGGCAAAGATCTAAGATGTAACATCAGACTGAGGGACCAGAAGCATGTCGGGAAGCTTGCCCTGAGCCCAGGCTCCACTTGCACATCACAGCCCCAAAGACCAGAAAATCGCCAGCAAGACTGTGTGTGCTGAGTCCAGATGCCAACAGCCCACACAGCTGTGGACACCAAAGCCCGAGAGTGTTGCCAGGGGCAGCAGGTGGTACCCTGTGGCACCGGAGCTCACTCTGACACTTTTAAAGACTGATCAGACCACAGAAGGTGCCATATCTTCTGTGCCGTGCCAGCAAACTGGGGTTCAGTACACATGCATCTGCAGCTCTGGGCCTGAGGGTCCCTGGTCCTGCATTTGGTCAGAATTTGCAGAAAGCATCCTTACCAACCATCATTACAGCCCACAAGTGTCATTCTTTGAAAAATAAGGGTCAGGGGACATGGTGGATGATTCTGGGAATCTCAAAGAAGTGGTATCAGAGGAACACAGATCTTGCTGCAGACCTAAGAATTCAGACTTGTTTGAAGTCCTGGTATCTGGGATTTCAAATGTATATGTTCATCTCATTTGTTCTCTCTCTGGCATAGTGCTCTCAAGCTCTGTTCCTGCATTAGAAGGAAGCTAGAAGAAGAACTCTCTCTCTCTCTCTCTCTCTCTCTCTCTCTCTCTCTCTCTGTGTGTGTGTGTGTGTGTGTGTGTGTGTGTGTGTGTGTGTTATACATAGGCTTTCATCTATAAAAAGAACTGTGTATACAAAAATATATAGGTATTTATATATAAAGGACTGTAGATAAGCGTCTATGCATATGTATGTCTTTGCATACGTTACCATGTATCTCTCTGTATATTACCATCTATCTTTAACTGTGTACCTTTGTTAAGTCTTACTCCATTCCTCCACAATGGATACCCCTCAGTAACTACTCTGCACACCTCCTGTTTGTTTTAATGCCCTCGATCTCCTGTCGGATATCTCCATATCAGCCAACGGGGAGCTCAGACAGAACTGCACTTGGTGAGATGCTGATATCAGGGACCTCGAGCTCCAGGGATTTAAAACCACAGGCCAGGAGTATATCCCTGGGCCTGAGTCACTGGAAATGAAGCAGGGAGCCAGGACACCCAGAATGACTACCTACTTAATGACCCACAGAGACGTGGAACCGAGCTTCCTTGAGAGTTTATAATAGGCCCACGGCCATGAGAATTCCCACTAGCTTTGAATAGACTTATATAAATCTGATGAATCTTATACCCTAGGAGTCTCTTCCTGTGTTTCTCCTCAGGGAATCAACACGGACTTTCGTAGACTGTGGAGCAGAGGCAAGGTAGCATCTGTGCTCTGTCTCCTGGCATAGCCTCTTACCTGTTCCTTCCATGCACAAGATGATAGCCAGACCAGCGGCAGCTCCTTGATCCTCCACTGTCTCACCCCACCCTGCGCCAGATGCCTGGGCCAGATGTTTAGCTTCATGATGAAGGTCTGATGTCACTAAGGCCAAAGGTCATGAGTACTATTAGATTTCACTATTCCCCGGTGACTTCTGCTTCTGCTGAGCAATCTAGCTGGCCTTGAATCCCTAGTCCCCTCTGTAACTTCCCATCCACACTCTACGGGACATTGTCATCTAACCTGCTGTGTGCCTGACTATCAAAAGAGTAGAGTCCTTAAGGACCATACGCAAAGAGAGAAACGTGTCTCAATAACCATGTCTTCAAGAAACTTGGTAGACAGGAAAGCAGCTTGTGAGAGGACGGCTGAGGGAGCTATTCCTCAGAACTGCCATTGGAAGGAGGTTGGTCCAGGAGACACGAGGTCCCCCAGAAAAGTAAGGAAGTCACGTGGGCAGATGCAGGCAGGACTCTATTGTGGGTCTACACGAACAGAATTGGTGGAGTACAAACATGCGCACCTTCCAAGCCAGTGGGTCAGCCAGGTGAGCCCACGCGCCTGCTATGGAGCTTTGGGATGGGAGGAGCCAGGAAGACTGCTGAGCGGGAGATGGTGCCTGAGGAGACCGAGTGCGCCGGTCATCCAAAGCCTCACGCGGCTGCCCTCTCCACACAGCCAAGCTCCGGCGGTGCGGCCAGAAGAAAATCGCTTCAAAGCAGCTTTGTTGGTTCTGACAATAAGCTGAAGTACACCAGGAAGGGAATTCTGGCTCAGCCAGGTGGAAGCCGTGCTGTGCAGCTCAGGTGACACTCCTGTCTACTGGAGCCCTGAAGGTACCTCTGCCCGTGATTGTGGCCAGCAGAGCAACCTCGAGGGCACAGGTCCAGAAGGACATGTTTTGTAGAGGCTACCTTTACGGAAAGCTCAGAAGAGCCACTTTGAATTAATAATAATAATAAAAAAAATCCACTTGGGGATTCTGCAAGTGAGAGCATTTGAAACAACTTTTGAAAGTAGAGTCGGGTCCCAGTGTCACAGCTCAGGGACTGCTTGCTAGCCACCGGCTAGTGTGAAATTGTGTTCTTTGGTGATGCTACAAACGATTTAAGAGTGGAAAGGTAACCAGGGTCACCTTTTGCCAGCAGGTCCAAAGCACAGTAATTGAGAGGCAGGTGAGGATTCACAGCTGCTGTGGTCTGGATATGGTTCAGGCCCTCTGAGATTCCAGTTGAAACTGGCTGTGCTGCCAGTGTCAGGGGCAGGGCCCTGAAGCTCTTCCACAGGCTGAGAGAAAGGGTTTGTGTCAGTCCAGGAATTCTAGGACAATGAGAAGAATGTACTGAGAGCTCCACCTCGTTTTAAAAAGAAATAAAACCAAGCCAGTGGTTCAGCAGCTGGGTTGGTTTGATGGAGATGCGCCCATATTCTTGGGTATTTGAATTCTTGTTGGCACTGCTGCCTGGGGAGGCTTGGAAGGTGTTCCATCCTGGAGGAACTGTGTCACTGGGGGCCGACTGTGAAGCTTAAAGCATCCCATCATCCCTGCCTCAACTTTCTCTGCTTCCTGCTTGCAACTGGAGATGTGTGCTCTCAGCTGTTCCTACCTCCACCGCTGCCTACTGCCATGTTTCCCCTATAGCATTCAAAATGTCTGGTGTCTCCAGAAACTGGATCTTACCATAGTTATACTGAGCAGACAAGGGCAGTAGCAATAGCTTGTGTTGTTTCGGATGCCTCTGGGGTCTTCCTGACCCATAATTCATAGCTGGTACTCCATGCCTTGTGTTTCAATTTTCACTTACTAGCCCATATTTTCTTGGAGCAAAATTACGCCCATGCAGGGTAATTTCATCCAACCTTTTTTCAAAGCTGTATGTGGCTTAGTTTTATGCATCTTGTACATATACCAAGTATTCTTTAACCCTCATCCAGCTGTGATGGTGGCACTGTGCATGTCTGCAGAAAGTGATGGCCGCTTCACCCCACTGAAGGCCTGCAGCCACTCATGCTCCTCAGCTGAGGTCTTACACATGGGCACTAGCTTCAGGCTATGATTGCCTGTGCTGTAGCCGAGACAAACTTTTAAACAAGGAAGATGCAAGGCAAGTTTGATCCAGGGCAAGTTTGAGGCTAAGAAGGAAATCGCCAGGTCACAGGATCCTAAATCCACAGTGCCCTTCTCTGCACAGCTTTGTACTCAGGTCAGACTGGCTAAGCCCAGGAACTAAAGTATACTGTGATCGTTTATACACAGCCAGACAAAATAATGCCACACTAATTCCACCAGACAGGGAAAAAAGACTACAGCTGAGAAAAAGCAAGAGGTTCATGCAAGAGGTCTGCCTTCTGGCTTGGACACTCTCCACTCTCCTATACTTTCTTCTGGTGTGTCTTCTGAGTGGGGAGGTGTCCTTGATTCTATCTTTGGCCACAACCAAGGATTCCCACAGGATGCACGGTGTGTTGCAGTAAAGACCAGTAGCCTCTGGTAGATTTTAATTGAGACCTCCTGTGTGCAGGCACCAACCTGGGTTCTGGGACTAGGATAGACCCTGGGACTGGGTGGCCATAGGATCCAGGAGACTCATATTTGAAATGAGACCTTGAAATGCTAACCCTGGAAGAACGAAGAAATGTTCAGGGTAAATATTAGAAAGGTGGTGGAGAAGACAACCTGGGGCTCTCATGCCTTAAAGTCAGCAATACTTCACAAAGTCCTTTGTGAAAACCCAGAAAACTTAATAAAAAAAATCTCCAAGACGAATAAAAAGGAAATGATAAACAGAAATAGTGGTATTTTCTCTATCAACAATTATTTTAGAGTTGAGTAGACTGAATTCCCCAGTGCAAAAAGTCTAACGGAGGAGCAGGCTAAAGACAAGTTTCTAAAGGATGGAAACATTTGCTGGAGCAGTGACTCACTTGACATTTAAGACCCGAGCAACAGCTGAGAAAGAATAAAGCAGACAAAGCAGACCTCGGGTCAGAACGGTCACAACAAAGGACAATAGATACTGAGAAAGGAGTCAACGTAGCAGGAAGATATAACAATTAAAACACATTCACTCAACATCAGGGCACATGAGTACAGAAAACAAATGACAGCCGAGCTGAGGTGAAACCTCAGTGACTCACTCTCAGTCACGGGTAAAAGAGCAAGGTCAAGATCAGTGCGCTGTTACCCACGAGGCGCTGTTACCCTCGAGGCGCTGTTACCCAGGAGGCGCTGTTACCCAGGAGGCGCTGTTAC
>NW_021604656.1:8336423-8339125 GCF_004785775.1 Grammomys surdaster
GGCGCTGTTACCCAGGAGGCGCTGTTACCCAGGAGGCGCTGTTACCCTCGAGGCGCTGTTACCCTCGAGGCGCAGGAGACTTGGTGCTCTGCATCTGCTGGGAAGATGGGGTGCTTCACTGTCAGCAGCAGGACGCACACTCTTTCCCATTCACATGGGATCGTCTCCTAGATAAGCTAAATGTTAAAACACAAAACAACTCTGGACAACTTAAGAAGATTAAAATACTACCAAGCACTTCCCGAGGCACAGGGCAGGGGAAAACTCAGAAGGAATGTGGGAAGACATGTAAGCATGTGGAAATTAAACAATACGCCATTAAAGTCATTGGCTGAGAGGAACAAAGAAGGAAGTTTTAAAAAAAAAATTCAACAAATGAAAACAAAACACAGGAAACCAAATATCATGGGATCCAGCACAAACAGCACGGGGGAGGTCGATGTCCACCTCAAAGAGGAAGAAAGGTCTCAAATAAACAATCTAATTTTCCATCTCAAAGAACCAAAGAAAGAGGGAAGAGCTGTGTCTGATGTTAGCAGAAAGCAGGAAAATAAACAAAACAGAAAACAGACCATGAAAAAGATTAATGAAGCCAAGAGATTTTTTTTTAAATTGGCAAACACTTGGCTAGACTAACTAGAAAAAGAAAGGCAGAAATAAATAAAATCAGCAGTGAAAAAGTAGACTCGCCCTAACACCGTAGAAATCAAAAGGACCACTAGACGGCAGAGGATAAGCAAATCCACGAAAGTATGAGCGCGGCTAAGTTCCCGGATGTACGGACATCCCTGTGCTCCCAGGAGCAAGCCAGAAAGAGCTGGTCTGCAAGGAGCTCTCAGGAGTCAGGAGTCAGGCTTGAGAACCTGCTGAAAAAGCCCAAACCAGGCAGCTCTCTCTGGATTCACACAGATGTTTAACCCTTTCTAAGTAGCTGAGGAAGAGGGACATTACCAGGACGGTTCTTTGAGCTTGGCAGTAGCCTGGTACCAAAGCACAAGAGAACAGCAGACCAGCATTCCTGGCAGAAACATTTGAAAATCCCCCAACAGAATAATATCAAATGAAGCCTATCAGCATATTAAACGGATCTTTCACGAGGCTGGTGAGATGGTGAGTGGATAAAGACACCGGCTGCCAAGTCTGACAGCCCCGAGTTCAACCCCGAGGATGCACATGGCAGAAGGAAAGGAGAAACTCCTGACAGTTCTCATCTTACCCCTACATGCACACCACAGTCCATGTGTGTGCCTAGGACACACACAACACACTAAATAAACAAACAAACAAATACATGCAATTTAAAAAAAAAACTTTTTTAATGTTAGGAAAGATCATATACCATAATCGGGAAGACGGTTTTCTTCTGGGGTGGAAGGCTGATCCCACACATAAAAATCAGTGCCTGTGGTATGCACCATCAATACACAAGCTACTTAAAACTTCACATAGCCATCAATTGATGCAGAATTTGGGATCATTCAACATTCTTTCAAAATTCAAAAAAAAAGAAAGAAACTCTTAAAACACTGAATAGGCAAGAATCAGCAGGAATAAATACCACAAGAAGTTCTTTGGGGCATTTCTCTCTATGAAGTGAAGACCAGCGAAGACCAGCGAAGACCAGCGAAGACCAGCGAAGCATTGCACGGCATAGCAATACAAAAGCATCCTTTCACTGCATGTGGGGTTCTATTTATCATCCTCCATTTTCCTGATTTCTTTTTTACAACAAACAGGGGAATCCCACGGGCTGGTAGACTCTTCTATGTGTTGAGCCTCCAGCTGCTCCTGTACCTGTTGTTCACGTGCCTGCAGTTTCTCTTTTATTGTGGGCCACTGTTGTTGCCACACAGGTCTGTTTGATGACCACTTTAGGGGCAAAGCTATTGGTATATCCACAGTGGCCCCTTTTATAAATTTGGAAACTCGATCCCTGTGTTGTCCTGTGTTTGGACCATGAGCATAGCTTGTGATTGTTCTCTCTCTCCCATATCAACGCCTTCCCCAGGGTCGTCTACCATGTCACCCCTAATTTCCTCATTTGCTGTCCCCAGAGTTACAGGAATATTAATTTGAGTACCTGAGTACCCCGTTTTTTAAAAGATTCCTTCCCCATACATTTATGGGTATGTTAGCCACATAAGATCTCAACTTCCCTGTTTGTCCTTCTGGTCCCCCACTGTTAATCCGTTGGACACTTTGTCTTACTTGTGATAATTTACCATATAAACTGTGTGTAAACCTTCTGAGATGTTCAATCGATCTCAAGATTTTGGGGAAAGTATACTAATGTGAACTCCTGTGTCCACCAGACTGTCTATTTCAACACCGTTCATTTGTACCATTAATTTGGGTCTCTGATCATCAGCCATGCTTGCCAGAACACATGTTTTCCAGTATTCCCTGAAGCCCCTGCTCTTTCTACCACAGTGGCCTTGCCCTTGATGTTAGGGAACTACAGAAGCTGAGCAATTCCGTCCCCTGCATTGACTTACGTCTCCCTTTTCACATCAGCCACCATTTTAATTTCTTCCTAGCTATCCCCATGGACTATCAGTGAAGACCACTGAAGCACTGCACAGCTAGCAAAGACCAGTAAAGACCAGTGAAACACTGCAGAGCTAACAAGGACCAGTGAAGACCAGTGAAGTACTGCACAGCTAGCAAAGACCAGTGAAGACCAGTGAAGCACTGCACAACTA
>NW_021604656.1:8339135-8341596 GCF_004785775.1 Grammomys surdaster
AGTAAAGCACTGCACAGCTAGCAAAGGCCAGTGAAGATCAGTGAAGCGTTGCACAGTGTAGCACTGCAGGGGTGTCCTCTCACTGTCTCTGACGTTCTCTTTACACTCTTTCCAAACATCATGTGCCCTCTCAACTGTGTGCTTCAGCAAAACATCCTCACAAGACAGCTTCCAGAAAAACATTGCGTGACACAACTGATTTCCGGAGAAACCAGACATTTCCACTTCAGATTTCATTTTTAGGAGGTTTTCTAGATTAGGCATAGCCATAGGGCAGTGGTTCTCAACCTTCCTAATGCCATGACCCTTCAATATAGTTCCTGTGTGGTGACGCCAATCATAAAATTATTTTTGTTGCTACTTCATAACTGTAATTTAGCTACTGTTGTGGACCATAATGTAAATATCTGTGTTTTCCAAAGGTCTTGGGCAAGCCCTGTGAAAGGGTTGTTCAATTCCCAAAGGAGTAGGGACACTTAGGATGAGAAACACTGTCATAGGGGTCTGTTTATTTGTCCTAACCATGGAATCCTAGCTTTTCTACCAAGGAAACTTCTCGCTCTAACTTCCAAATGCCCGGGGGAGACGGAGTGAACTGACTTACAGACAACCTCGAAAGTGAACTTCCCAAGTAGTGTTCTCTGGAAGATCACTGATTGCCCCAGGGAGGGAGCCACACTGCAAGATGGTGGCACCTGTGTGGTGACAGGTGATAAGACCTTGTGAGGCCTCTAAGCAAGAACAGAGCGCAAGAGAGTGTCTGTTGTAGGACACAGAGCACCTCACATGCCAGCTGAGACAACCGTGTTCTCAAAGAGGAGATGAATTCCCAGCCTCCCAGAAGCACTGCTGCTGTACAGAAGGGTAGACTCTGGGAGCACTGGTGCTGCAGGGAAGGGTAAACTCTGGGAGCACTACTGCAGGGAAGGGTCGATTCTGGGAGCACTGATGCTGCAGGGAAGCGTCGATTTTGGAAGCATTGCTGCTGCAGGAAAGGGTAGACACTTGTGGATTCCAGACCACTGAGCTCTCAGTAGGATGAGTTCCAAGAATCGGCGTGTTGCCTGATCACTTTGTAACGTCAAAAACATCATTTAAATTATCTCTGTCTCTGTTTTCTCTTCTCAAAGCGGAATATAATTCCAACCCAACAAGGTGAAATGGTGCCACGAAGTCCTCAGTGGTGTGACTGGCATAGGGCGAACGAGGTTTGAACAGATGAGGGAAACCACAACCACACCATCGTGAGATCCATCTCTCAAGGCGTCGCTTTGAAACAGAGCTGGGTTTCTCCCTGTTAACCTAGTCCACTTCCTGTACCCATTCTACCCCATGCAAATGTCTCTTTTTTTATTCCATTCTCAAGGCAACAGTGATAAGAGACCCAGTTGCAAGTTGGAGGTACACCCAGTTACATTCTATTGAGATATAATTTTTTTCGGGACCATCTGCACCCTGCTGTCTTACCTCCATCCCAAATAAGTCTCATGTATGGAGCTGAATTGACATCTGCCCGTCAAATGCATGAATGCCCAATTTCCCTGAGAAAATGGCTAAGCAGGAAGGTTTAGATGCTAGGGTGAGTCTTCCACAAGAGCTTCCTGTAACGCTCAGACTCCCTGTACCTCTCAGCCTTGGCTTTCCCAACTACAACAATAGAGATTTGAACTAGATTCTGTCTGTCCACTTGAGAAGATTTACAATTTGAGAAAATAGTTAAGGATCCTACAATTCGGGACCAGTTTAGTCACTGAACAACAAAGCTGTAAGCTCCCCAGAGACCAGAAATCTAACCTCTAATTTGATTTATTTGTAACCCTCCCTGTTGATATCTATTCCCTAACTGTCAATATAGACGACATGACAGCTTCTCTGAACTGGGCATTTGTCTATTAAACTTGAACTCAGAAGCTGTCATTTCTAGTTAAACAGCACCAGGTTGAATCTATGAATTCATGAACCCGTCAGGAAGGAACCCGAAATGGGTGATGTTATCTTGATGCCATGGGGCATCTCATTATATGAGCTGGTAGCTTCCCCTTTAAATTGGCACACTTCATTGAAACCTTGTTGAAACGGGTTTCCATTACCTGCCAACTGAAGATGTAGGCTGACTGGAGTCAAGCACTTGACATTTCAAAGGCACTTGCCAGTCAACACCACCTTGTCAGCCACAGTCCAACCAGGGCTCATGGCCATACTCCAAACAGGGATCATGGGTACATGATCAACGGCTAGACTAGAGCATAGGCTAAACACATGTAAAGTTCTCTATTCTATCCTAAGACCAATTTTTTAAAAAATTGCTTTAAAATGTAGAATTCAAAGAATATATCCTTTTCAGGTCATAAGAGCAACACAGACCCATGCAGCTCCTTTATCTCATGGTTGCTGGAGGTTTTACATTTTAGATGCTCTACCCAGGGCTCATGGCCACACTCTACCCAGGGCTCATGGCCAC
>NW_021604656.1:8341606-8342907 GCF_004785775.1 Grammomys surdaster
CTCTACCCAGGGCTCATGGCCACACTCTACCCAGGGCTCATGGCCACACTCTACCCAGGGCTCATGGCCATGCTCTGTGCCCTTCCCCCAGCCTTAACCAGGCCTGAGAGACTAGACCTTGTTTACCACAATAGACCAAACAATAGGACTCCGGAGGCATTGCCTGCCTTGGCGCCTCCTTGACTGTCTGTAGCCTGGTACACAAGCTGAGAAGAATAAACTGCCTGCTGAGCTTGCTTTGAGACATCTCCGGCCCGCAATTAAGTATGGATTCCCCTCACTCCCAGCAGGATGGATTCCTCTCACCCCCAGCCAGCTGAAGCAAGAAGGAACTCTGGGGGTGGGGGGTGGGTCATCCCCTTTAAATTAGAAGCTGAACATTAAAGCATTGAGCCTCGATCAGAAACCTTTGTCCTGGCTTCATCTCTTCCAACCCTCCTGTCCCTTCTTCCATTCCCAGCCTCTCTTTCAGGTGAACCCAGTCAGCTGTGGCCAATGGCCCCCAACAATGCTCTACCCAGGGCTCATGACCACACTCTACCCAGGGCTCATGGCCACGCTCTACCCAGGACTCATGGCCACACTCTACCCAGGGCTCATGACCACGCTCTACCCAGGACTCATGGCCACGCTCTACCCAGGGCTCATGGCCATACTCTACCCAGGACTCATGGCCATACTCCACCAAGGACTCATGGCCATACTCTACCCAGGGCTCATGACCACACTCTACCCAGGGCTCATGGCCACGCTCTACCCAGGACTCATGGCCATACTCTACCCAGGGCTCATGACCACGCTCTACCCAGGACTCATGGCCACGCTCTACCCAGGGCTCATGGCCATACTCTACCCAGGACTCATGGCCATATTCCACCGAGGACTCATGGCCATACTCTACCCAGGGCTCATTACCACACTCTACCCAGGGCTCATGGCCACGCTCTACCCAGGACTCATGGCCATACTCTACCAAGGGCTCATGACCACGCTCTACCCAGGACTCATGGCCACGCTCTACCCAGGACTCATGGCCACGCTCTACCCAGGGCTCATGGCCATACTCTACCCAGGACTCATGGCCATATTCCACCGAGGACTCATGGCCATACTCTACCCAGGGCTCATTACCACACTCTACCCAGGGCTCATGGCCACGATCTACCCAGGGCTCATGGCCATACTCTACCCAGGGCTCATGGCCATACTCCACCAAGGACTCATGGCCATACTCTACCCAGGGCTCATTACCACACTCTACCCAGGGCTCATGGCCACGCTCTACCCAGGGCTCATGGCCA
>NW_021604656.1:8343307-8350948 GCF_004785775.1 Grammomys surdaster
TCTACCCAGGGCTCATGGCCACGCTCTACCCAGGGCTCATGGCCATACTCTACCCAGGGCTCATGGCCACACTCTACCCAGGGCTCATGGCCATACTCTACCCAGGGCTCATGGCCATGCTCTACCCAGGGCTCATGGCCATACTCTACCCAGGGCTCATGGCCATACTCTACCCAGGACTCATGGCCATGCTCTACCCAGGACTCATGGTCATACTCTACCCAGGGCTCATGGCCATACTCTACCCAGGGCTCATGGCCATACTCTACCAAGGGCTCATGGCCACGCTCTACCAAGGGCTCATGGCCATGCTCTACCCAGGGCTCATGGCTACACTCTACCCAGGGCCCATGACTACACTCTACCCAAGGCTCATGGCCACACCCTATCCAGGGCTTATTCAACAACAAGAGGAGACCTCAGAGACACCCTACAACATACAAGTGGACCTCTAAATGTTTTGCTAAACAAAAGGGGAAACAGAATAAGACAGAATATTATGTGGTCCCATTTATGTCACTGTTCAGAAAAAGCAAGGCTACAGAGACAGTGTAGAGTAGGGGTCACTGGAGTCTAGGAAAAGGGGGAAGACCTAACAGTAAGTGTGTGAAACATAGAAGAGTCACAAGAAGGGGCGCAGAGTTCCAGAGGTCTGGGTTTGATTCCCAGTACCTCTATGATGGTTCCCAACCATCTGTAGCTACAGGTTCAAGGGATCTTATGCCCTCTTCTGGCCTCCACATGCACTGTACAAATGTGACACACATACATTTATGCAGGCAAACACCTATGCACATAAAATAAAAGCAAATATCTTTAAAAAATCATTGGATTGTGTACTTGGAGTAGGTGAATTATATAATGTGTAAAATATACCTCAATAAAATACTTTTAATTCCAAAATTCTCAGGCCTTGTCTAGGGCAGCCAATGAATGGCTAGAGCACAGGCTAGGCACATGTGAATCTCTCTATATTATCCTAAGACCAATTTTTTTTAAAAAAATTGCTTTAAAAATAGAATTCACAAGAATATATCCAAAATCCTTCTCAGGTCATAAGAGTGACCCACACCCATGCAGCGTCTCTATCTCGCAGTTGCTGGAGGTTTTATGTTTTAGATGCTCAAGTTTCAGGTGCTGGCTGGGTCCATAAATCCCACAAGACTAACCCAGAAGCTGTAGGTATTTTTAATGGTGATGTCTCTGTCCTTTACCACCTGCTGGTGCTCTGACTTGTGTGTGCCTGGTATTGCTTGATTGTATGTATCATGGTCTCTTCCATCTCTTTCCAGAGCTTCCTAGAAAGGAAAAGACAGAGAGAGAGCAGAGCAGTAACTCAGCCAACAATCCTGCATATCTGTTGCACGCAGTAGAAGCCCTGTGTCTGCACTGTGTGTGGGAGCCAGGGCACTTGCATGTCATTTGGGAAGCACTGGTGGCCCACCGCCAACCACCTCCAAGCAGAGAAGCTAGCCAAGCCCAGCCACAGTGAGTCTAGGTTGTTTACGGAGGAAACAAACAATTAGAGTAGATAAAAGGCCCAACGAGATAATTAGAAACACTGTCTTCCACACTGTTCAGCTGCTGAGGATCCCACCCTCCCAAGAAGGAGAAAAGCCACCAGGCACTGGTTTAAACCAGCCCCACACTCCATTCCAAGGCATTGGATTGGCTTTGGTTTCTCTGCTGTGGAACTTATGTTTCCCGCTGTGCTATTTGTTCCTCTTAGCCTGCTGGTCCCAGGCCCCTACCCAGAGCTGTCACTGATGGTTGACAGCGCGCTCTGTATGCTCTCCTTTCTCTGCTCTCAGGGTGGGCCTGTCTGATAGCCAACGCACAGCAGCTCTGCACATGCTCAGTAAGATGCCCCTCCCCACATCTGTTCAGCCCATCATCCCCTTGCAGGACCTTCAGCATCCTCTTTGCTGCCATCTTTCTCTTCGTTCCACTGGCCCCTTAGTTCACAGACTAAAAAGACACATTCTGCTGACCAGGCCTCCACCACAAGATACTTTCCCTCCTGTCCTCCCTCACCAACACTCTTCCTGTCTCAAAATCCTTTTGTGTGAGACTCTGTCTCTCAGCATTAGAAAACTAGAGAGCGAACCACACAGCAGCATCACCTGTGTTGCTCTGTATGTGAAGAGGTTTGGCATACAGGAATCTCATCAGCTTTGACATTGGGTCCTGCCTGATGAAAATTTGATTCTTCTTTCTCCAGAATCTCCGTGGGAAGGTGGGGATGAGGCAGGAGAACCAGAATCAAGGGATACAATTCTCTCTCTCTTTATCAAAGCCAAGTCCTAGATCCAACCTGTTCATGCCTGATGTCTCCAAGTATCCAACCTCTCCCTCTTCTCTCTCCTTCTCTTAGCGGTTCTCCCAGCAGGCTCAAGCCAGCCGTGCAACTGTGCTCACAAACATGCAGCACGCAGTCTCATGGAGAAGAAGACAAGAGGGAGAGGGAGATGAGAAACTGGAGGGGCTGTGGAAACTTGAAGTGGGGGAAGCTGTCACATCAGCATGCAGTGCTTCCCTGGGCGTCTGCCCTGTGTGGTGTCTGAGGGGGGTGCAGTGGGGTGAGGGGTGCTGTCACACCAGCATGCAGCGATTCTCTGGGCGTCTGCCTAGTGTGGTGTCTTCAGCCATCATTCCCAATGGCTCATCTCAGACCTGCAGCTCAGTCACAAGCCATTCTCATCTTTGTCCTCTCTGACAGTCCTACAAATACGTGTATCTCCTGAGCTTTCTCTTCAGTTCATCACTCTGTGGTCATCTGGTAGCGCCACCATTACCCACCTGTGATGTGTACACACTCAAGACCCCATATTGTCACCAGGATCCGTCTCCACAGCAGGCCTTGGATTCTCCCACCTCTTCTGTTTTTCACATTTCTGAGCCATCTCCCGATCCTGTGGACTTCCTTGTCGCGTTTAGGCCTTAGCACTGATGCAGGAGTAAAGAGCATAACTTTTATAAAAGTAGCAACATACAGAAGTCAACATAAAAATCAGAAACTTTTCAAAATATAGTAAACTTGCTAGCAAAGAGATCAGGGAAATAATCCCATTCAAATGCTAAGAATTAAAACTCAGCAAGGAGTCAAAGATATTAAAGGATAGATTGGGGGAATGGGATTCTGGAAATGACCTGCAGGTTTAATGCCGTCCGCATCAGTACCCCAGTGACACTCTCTCAGAAATAGGAAAACAATCCTAAAATTCACAAGGAAGAATGAAAGACTCTGAGTAATCCAACAGTCCTAAATTAGAAAAAGCAATGCTGGAGGACGCACAGTACCTGATCTCAAACTCTACCACAGAGCCATAGTGACAGAATCAAATGTTACTGGCACAGACACAGATCATAGACTGAGGGGCAGGGGTGGTGGGGGGTGGAATTGAGGAACCAGGAAGGAAGCAGCACAGTGATGCCCACCTATGATTTGACAAAGGCCTTTAAGATAGGACTAAGTCACAAAAACCCCCACCTTCATAAAGCCCCGCCTTCATAAAGCCCCGCCTTCATAAAGCCCCGCCTTCATAAAGCCCCGCCTTCATAAAGCCCCGCCTTCATAAAGATCTATCTTCAAGAGTGATCAGCACCCTTGCATAAAGGTTTGGGAGAGGCCTCCCTTGCCTTCCATCCCTCCCTGTAAGGGAGGCAAAGCATGACCTGGGTATCTTCCCTATGACTCTCTGCCTTAGGACCTTGAGACAAAGTCTCTTGCTGAACCAGAAATTCGAAGCTCAGCTGGCTGACCAGAGAGCTCTGGAAATCCTCCTGTCACCAAGCCCCAGTGCTAGGACCCTAGCTACCACAACCACGCCTGGCTTTTCACGTGAGTGTTGGAGATTCCAGCTCAGCCTCCTGTTTTGTGTGTGTGTGTGTGTGTGTGTGTGTGTGTGTGTGACAGAGTATTGCTTCGTTGCCCCATAGCTCAGGCAAACCTTGAACCCATGATTAGTTTCCTGAATAGTTGGGACAGGCCTGCCCCCATGTCTGGCACATGGGTACCGTCACCTTTTTATAAAACCAGAACTCCCAAAAGGAAGAACAATAAAAACAGCCATGCTCTCCTGTACTCTGTACGACACCTTCCCATGGCCATGTGCTTCCTCCACAACAGGTCAGAGACACCCTGCAGACCCTTGTCCCATTTGTTCCCCAGTTAAATTAGGGGTATCAAGTGTGGGAGTTCATGTTTGCTGGCTCATAGCACAGGTGGTATACCATTACACTGTACAGCTTTCCTCCCCTGCCTGTCAACACCATCGTCTTCTGACATGGGAGTCTAGTTCAAGCCCTAATCCACCCAGTATCATAACTGATCAGTTTTATAGATGAGGTAACAGA
Source organism: Grammomys surdaster (assembly GCF_004785775.1). Lineage (NCBI taxonomy): Eukaryota > Metazoa > Chordata > Mammalia > Rodentia > Muridae > Grammomys > Grammomys surdaster. The sequence continues at coordinate 8,347,664 of NW_021604656.1, forward strand.
CAATCAGAGAAGTTCAATAATCTCTCCAAGACACACAACCTCTTATGACTGTTCTTTTTTTTATCTCTTCAACAAAAGCATCTTCCCCAACCTCTGTACCTCCTTGCTGATCCAAGTTCCTGTTGTCTGTTTGACAAGCCGCCGTGTGGAAAACATCTCCAAGCATTTTGTACTGCAGAGCTCACTGGAATAAAAGCTCTAGAACTCAGCTTTTCTGCATGATCTTAACTCAGAGAGATAGAGATGAAAAATCCTCAGCTGTGCATGCTGGTGCATCTGGACATTTCTCCCAGTGTCTCCCAAATGTGATATCATTTTTCTTCCAGATTTCTAAATAGCCCACAAAACCCTTTGAATTGTTATCATCCCCAAACAATATGGATTGTGTATGTTTGATGCTCTGGAGAGACTCCTTGTGACATGAAACACAATACAACAGGTTGACAAGCTATTCCAGGGAACTGACTGATGCTCACCTGATTCCAAAGATTTGATGAACTTGAGGGGGACAGGTCAGGGTGCAGAGAGGAGGAGGAGGAGAAGAGAGGAGAGAGAGAAGAGTGTCGCACACAGAGTGCACACAGGTTCACACGCACAAAGTGCCCTGGCACAGAACAACCACCTTAGCTCAGCACAAGGCCACCACCCTCTGCCTCCTGCCCAGGTTGACCAGTAAGCTGCCACCTTGCTTTCCTATTTAGGGGACTTGGAACTTTCTGTTCAAGGAAGCAGCCTAAAGGAATGCCTCCATTCTATAAGGAAAGGGAGTGGACCTGCTCTAGCCTGAAGCAAGAACAAAACCTTGGTATCACTCCCTGTGTGAAAAGGAAGCAGACAGAGATCTACTGTGCAGCCAAGTCTCCCAGAAGCATGCCACACGGCTTCTGTGTGCTTTGGTCTGCAAGGCTGATCTCCCGTATAATGAAGATGGCAAGTGGAAACTTGTAGAAGACTGTCTAAAGAGAGATCTTTAGATCACAGGGTTCTGTTCTCAATGATGACCACTGGTTATGTGGGGTTCACAGGACTGGATTAGCTCCCAGAAAACCTAGCTATTATAAACTAAAGCAGCTCTTCCCAGACTCTTCCTCACTCCGTCTATGTGCACTTTACACTCTTCCACCATGTTGTGCCATGACCAGGGGGACCTCTTGTTGACCCTAACCCATGACACACTGTTTAGACCTTCTAGTCACCAGAATCATGAATCAGGCAAACCTCTACTGTATGAAGAACCAAGACTCTTGCTTTATGTTGTAGCAACACCAAATTAACTGACACAAATAGATACAAAGTTTCAAAGTTACCTGTTAGGGCTCTATGCCCACACCCTTTCTAGTTTCAGACATCTATGTGCTACACCGCATCCACGGGAGAGATGTCAAGACCAAACGGGGTAGCCACACCTGGCCCTCTACTCAGAACAGAAGCAGTAAACCCAAGGGTTTAAGGCTTGGCTGTATGGTATCACTCACTTTCTGCCCTTCTCCTTGGTCCTTAGTCAGACTCAGTCACTTCAGCTTTGTCTGAGCATTGCAAGGCCTGTGGGCAGCAGACAGGCAACAGAGACCCCATGTTCATAGTCTGTGAAAGGCAACAGAGACCCCAGTCATGCATCCAGTTCCAGTACACAGGCAGCCCTAGAGCATCCAGCAGGAAGCAGGGTAGCTGAAGACCACTTGGGCCCCCCCCCCACATGTCCCAAGGTTCAGAGGAAGAGGAGGAGCCCAAGGTTGGAAGGCTGGTGAGCAGTTGTGGCTTCCCTGCATCCTTACATAGACGAGATCACCTTCCTCCCTTCCTCATCTTATTCCATATTGGCCCATGTGCATGTACCGCATCAGACTCCATTGAGCCTCACCCTTTCCCCAGAGCCCACCAGCACTGTAATCCATAATTCCTACACGCACCTATTTGAGCAGTGTTTGAACCTGGGGTGAAAGTACGAGACCATTTTTTATCTAATATTTTTCTTTTCTTTTTAAAGATAGGTAGATAGATAGATAGATAGATAGATAGATAGATAGATAGATATAGATACATATAGATATATAGATATATAGATATATATAGATATGATGTGAGTACACTGTCACTCTCTTCAGACACACCAGAAGAGGGCATCAGATCCCATTACAGATGGTTGTGAGACAACATGTGGTTTGGGTATTGAACTCAGGACCTCTGGAAGAGCATCCAGTGCTCATAACGGTTGAGCCGTGTCTCCATCCCCGTCCAGTGTTTTTCAACCCTACTGTATCTAATCTCCCCTTTCCCTTCCTTGATGATACATTGAGCATGTGTGTCAGGTTTCACCTCTAGGCAACTTAAGCCTCATCCTGCCTCCTCTAGTGTTAGTTTGAGAGTCCCTGAACGTGTACAGGGAAGTGTACGGGTTAGAGTCCCCCTTCTTCAGGGCAGTGATCCTCCAGATGCTGGGATGAGGATGAGGCGGGCAGAGATAAAGAGTGTCTCCCCATCCTTTGGGTTCTAACATAGTCCTTGACCTTCAATGTGTCTTTCTTTGGTAAAGACTATGGGACAAGAAGTGCCCCCAGCTGCAAGTCTTCCTGTTTACTGTGGCAGGTGTTGGTACATCTTGAGGTGGGTATTTCAGGAGGTGTGGGGTCCTCTGTGCTTCACAGTGCCCTCCACTGGCATCTCCAACATTGGTCTCATAGCAGGCAAGGGCTGGCTCATACATGGCCACTGAATTCAAATGATTGGCTAGAGACCCAGTTTCAGAGCAGCCTCCTGCCTCAGAAGAGCCTTGCTCATTGGTCATCTGTGTACCAAGACCACACTTGGTAAGAAATAGTGGTTTAAAAAAATCTTACCTTCACATGTTCAAAATTAAAGATGGTCAAAATCACTCCAAGAACAGGGCAAGCAATGGTCTATCACTGGTGCCCATCATGGTGGACCGACACTGTCTGTGCCTCCCAGGTTCTGGTGACGGGATGAGAGAACATATGCTCCAACAGAAGAGCAGCTAGCAGGCAGATCTTCTCATTCTCTGATCCAAGGCCAGCTTCTGTGTCTCCTCCAAGAATAGAACAATCAAGTCATTTCAGCAACAGGGAGGAAAAAACTTCATTTTGGATAGAACTGAAAACTTCTGACTTAGGACAGAAACATCAAAACTGTGGTTGTGATGGCGCTTATGCGCATGGGGGCATGGGAGTCTGGACGTGTGTGTACGTGTGAGCATGGGAGTCTGGACGTGTGTGTACGTGTGAGCATGGGAGTCTGGACGTGTGTGTACGTGTGAGCATGGGAGTCTGG
>NW_021604656.1:8351048-8351210 GCF_004785775.1 Grammomys surdaster
GTGTGTGTACGTGTGAGCATGGGAGTCTGGACGTGTGTGTACGTATGGGGGCATGGGAGTCTGGTCGTGTGTGTACGTGTGAGCATGGGAGTCTGGACGTGTGTGTACGTATGGGGGCATGGGAGTCTGGACGTGTGTGTACGTGTGAGCATGGGAGTCTGG
>NW_021604656.1:8351220-8362377 GCF_004785775.1 Grammomys surdaster
GACGTGTGTGTACGTGTGAGCATGGGAGTCTGGACGTGTGTGTACGTATGGGGGCATGGGAGTCTGGGTGTGTGTGTACGTGTGAGCATGGGAGTCTGGACGTGTGTGTACGTATGAGGGCATGGGAGTCTGGACGTGTGTGTACGTATTGGGGCATGGGAGTCTGGGTGTGTGTGTACGTGTGAGCATGGGAGTCTGGACGTGTGTGTACGTATGGGGGCATGGGAGTCTGGGCGTGTGTGTACGTGTGATCACCTGGATCACGAGTGCTGGAGGGAGGCAACATATCAGACCTACACTAATTTTCAGCACAAGACTCAAAATCTTCACCAGTATCTGGACAACGGCTTGGCATTTGCTGCCTCTTAAAATATAAAATGTCCAAATATAATCACAGAGCACACAGTGTCCCAACATAGCCACAGACTGCTAATGAGACAGTCAGTGTTACTACCGAGTCCTATCTGCCCTGATTTCTCATTTCACATGGGCTGCCTTCTTGCTGTTCTTCCGTGTCACCACTTAGAAGGCTTATTATTAGGCTAAGGGAATGTGTGTTTGGGTGGGGGTAGTATTCAATCATTTCTTAAATCTTATTCCCAGAGCTACAGAGTCAAAGTATCAAAATCGCCACAGGCCACTGTCAGCAGAACACACAACAACTCTGACATTAGTCACCATGCTCACTCTGAGTGGACCCACCAGCAGAACACATATCAGCAGGGCCTGAGGAGACTGGGGCGGAGTCCGGAAGCTGGGTCACCATGCCAAGTCCCTGAATCTCTCTTGAACTGGATTTCTTCATCTGAGAAGATACTGGTAAGTGATGTCAGAGACCCTAAACACTAAATCTTCTACAGGAGGACATGAAAAACAACTCTAAACATCGAGTGGAATAATTGAAACGGAGACAAAGGGGTTCCCACAGTCACACCATTTACAAAACTGTTGTTTCCCACCCGATATACTTCGCAGATGTAATCAAACCCGTAGGAGCCCAAGCAGACACCACCCTTGCCATTTTACAGATGTGAAAATTCACACTCAGGGTGGCCCGGTGGCTTTCCCAACTAGCTAAGAACTGAAAAGCAGTTCTAATTCACTCGGTTCTAATCCACAGGACGCCCAAACTTGCTCGCTAGACCACGCCCCCTACGATCTGTTTTTTTTTGTTGTTGTTGTTCTTCACATCATCCAAAAGTTCTTCATCGTAGGTCACACATATCCCATCTGTGTCACCCAAAGATTTCTCTTCTGAATGCCACTCTTAGAAGTTATTTAAATCAGGCTCCACGCTGCCTGGCCTTCATTTGGGACTTAAGGAGGCCCCCTGAGCCTATAACTTCACACTCTGCATGTCTGCGTGGTGAACATCATGTGACTGATGTCAGCAGATAAACAGAGCCTATTCTCCACGGCCTCCAAGTGCCTGGTGGTAGAAGAGGAGAGATATTTCCCTGGGCAGCCTCTGTGAGAGCAGAGACAGGAGCAGCTTTCTCAAACCCCCGTCTTCCAAAGAAGTTTCTGCAGTTCCACTCTTGCGCCTGTGGTGTGGCCCAGCCAATTACCAAGACACGTTCACAGCATCTTCCCTGTCCAATACAAAATACTTGGCTTCTTTTCCATGGCTCTAATCTCGCTAGCAACTGCACCTTCCTTGGCTTCCATTTTAGGTGGATTTCTTTTTTTTTTTTTCTTATTTATTTATTTATTTATTTATTTATTTATAACTAAGTTCTTTTAACCTTTTTAACATCTTTCCACTTGGCTCTTTGTTTTAAGTCTCACTACAAACCTGTCCAAGAGTACCTAGTACTCTGGGCTGCCTTGAATTTTCTAGATTAATTATTCTGTCACCATTAAACATAGCCTCACACGAGTCTCAGGGAATGCTGTAGACAAGCTCCTTGCCAGGAGAATGTAGCCTTCCTGGCTCTAATCCAATACCCAGAGGCCCGTTCCTGTGTGAAAACTCAGGTGTGCTGTCTTTACAGCCTGTGTTCCTGTCAGCATTCTTAGACCTGCTATCTTTACAGGCTGTACCTGACAGGGTTCTCAGGAGTGCTGTCTTTACGGCTTGTGTTCCTTCAGCATGTTACACGTAGCTTTTCACTACCCCACCACAGCTCTGTGATTGGGCCTCTCTACCAGCACCCTCCCAGCTTCCCTTGAATCCAGGGATAAAAGACACAGACACACAGTTGTTCGATTTCAGCTTGTCTTCTTGGCACAATTGCTGGGCGCTACTATCTCCCACCTGGAAAACCTGCCCTCATCTTTACTCTTAGCTCTGCTCTTCCCACCTGCCCTAACCTGATTCTTCTCTCTCCAAAGCATGGAGAACTCCCTTCCTTGCATCTCTGTTTTCCTCCAGGGACCCAGAAGTCCTGCCTAGCAATTGGTCCATGGCTTTGTTTACTGACATATCAAGAACCAATTGGGGAACAGGACCTTAGCTCCAGAACTGCCCCTACACCAGTCTTCTGGTCTGTTGACACTTCAGTTTGCATACTATACCACTTCTAGCTCGCTTCTCTAGATGTTTGCAAATTCTTCCCAAAAAGTAGTTCAAAGGCTCTGCACATGGCCAGGTCATCATAGGAAGAGCCTCTGCCTACTTGTTTTCCCTGTTAGCTACTTACCATCATTCCAACATAAACACCTAAGGGAGAGAAGTTTGATTTGGCTCCGTGGCTTTGGAGATTTCAACTCATGGGTGCTTGGCTCCATCTTGTGGGCCTGTGGCTAGTGGGAACTCGATAGCTAGGTGTGTCGCTCTTCTGCTCTTCTGATAAAATGCCATCACCAAAAGCAGCTCAGAGTTTATTTTAGTGTAAGGCAAGGAAGACAGGAGCAGGAGGAGCAGAATACAGGCTGGTCATGTTTCCATCACTAACAGAAAACTGACAGACAGGACTGGAAGCAGTGACATTTCCTGCAGCAAGTCTCCAACTCCTAAAGGTTCCATATCAAATGCCAAACAGTGCCACCAACTGGGGACAGAGCATTCAAATGCATAAGCCTATGGAGAGCATTTCTCATCCAAACCCACCACACACGGGGAGGGTGGTGGAGCAATGTAGCTTACTTTGCTGTAGCCAAGAAGCAGAGAGAAAGGGGCCAGTGACAGGTACAAGACACTTCTTGATGCACTTCCCCCAATGACCTGCTTCCTTCGGCTAGGTCCTACCCTCCAATAGACCATTTTATGAACCCATCAAAAGATTAATCCATTCACCAGGTCAGTGTTCTTAGGACCCAATAACCCCTCAATAGTGGCACAAGCTAGAAATCAAGCCATCAATACAACAGCATCAGGGGGATATTTGATATCTAAGTCACACCACCCAAGGATGTCCTTTGTCCCTTTGAATAGATTCACAAGGTTTAGAAAAAATCCACAAGGGGTGAGAATCAAGGCTTTCCAAGCAAGGACAATAAAGCGAATCTACTATTGTATGTCTCAGACCTGTGTAGGCCTGGCGCATGCTACCACCGTCTCCATGAGCTCCTGTGTGCATCAGTCCTGTTGAACCTGAAGGCTGTTATTTCCTTGTAATTATCCAGCACCTCTGGTTGTTTTCCTATTTTGTCTTCTTGGTTATCTCTTTCATTTAGTTTTATGTTTTAGTTTGTTGTTGTTTTCTTGGTTTTTGTTTAAGAGAGAGAGAACACACATACACACTATTTTGAAGTTGGTTAGGGAAGATCAGGGAGGGGTTGAATGAGGGAAAATAATATAATCAAAATATATTCTACAAAAATATGGAAGTACCTGTGATGAGCTGCTGAAAACCATACAGTGGTGCTGGTTATGAAGACAGCAATACAAAAAAAAATGGTCATGATAAAGAATTGTGGGGAACTCACACGGCCAGCAGTACATGTCTATAAATTTCTGAGCAGACAAGGCATAAAAACTGTTCAAGAATGAACATATCCCTGGTCTGTCTTCTTACTGCCCTATAAAACTCTGGTATTTCTGAAACAATTTTCTATTTGATGAGAGCTATAATAGACACATTATTATCTGTGTGCAAATGACATTTGTATTTGGTCCAAAACTTTGATATCCTGGGCATGGGCTGGCTCCAGCCATTGAGGATCTGCCACTGTCTGCTGATCCCGAGTGTCCCCTCCCAGGTTCCACCCACAGACTGTACCTACAGGCCCGTCAGGTATGCCTAAGGTTCACAGCTAGACTCTACATGAGTCCCTCTCCAGTGTATACCTATGGCAGGTATCCTGGACATGCTTAACATGGGGCACATTCCGACTTAGCTGGTATGTAGAATCTGCACAGAATCGGACACTTGAGACTTATAAAAAAAACAGCACAAGGGATATTTCTCCTCAAACTGTACATTTACTATCTTTTCCTTGATCCATAACTTTTTTCCAATAACCACTTTTCTTTATCTGAATCTAGACACAGGACACTTCTCTGTTTTAACAAGAACATCTCTGGTAGGTATAATGATGAGACTCCATTGTACGGTGTCTAGCTATCATTTGTGCACATATGTGCAACGAGGTAACGAGGTAATGAGAGACCCCCATGCCATGCCTGAGAAGGTAAGCACCATGAGACATACTACCCTGATAATGCTGCCAAACTGCAGGGCCACCATGAGGACTTACAGCACACATCCTAGTTGTTCATGGGACTTCATTCTCCCTTCAGTGAAATAGTGGGCCCGTGTCCATAAACCTACCGCTGAAGCACACTAGCTGTGAAGCCAGCTCCTGCAGGTTAACTCTGTAAGATGTTGTGGCAGTGTTCCATAGTGCTGTTTACATGCCACTGATGTTCTAAAACTTGTTAGCTGTGTGGATTCAAGTGGGGTTACTGTTCACCATAGGTTTGTCATGAAGATTAGTCATATGTGTATGTATATGTACATATGCATGTTATTTCCAGACATATCTCACAGATTGATGCACATAACACTGGATACTCTGCCAACTTTAGCCTTTGTAACCATCAAAGCAGAAAGCCCTCTTCATGCTCAGTCCAGGACTGACTTACAGTAGGGTTAAGGTTTCATTAGTTTGGTGTATTTCTCTATACACTTCCCACATGAAATGAAACAGAAGCAGGTGGAACATGGTGTCCTGCCATTGCTTGGGGATGGCTGAATGACCCCTGACCAGAATGGCTCCAGACAGTTACTACTGCCTCCCCAGCTCTTCTCCTCGGTACTCACATGTGGTGCAGGCTGAGCTCAACCTGTCCATGACTACAACACCCTAAGTTCTGTTAAAAACTCCTCGTAAACCAATACAAATACAAAGCCTGAGTGTCTGTTCAGGTTGCCTTTTTTTTTGCAATATGAAGATGCTATTGTAACTCCCATTGAACCTGAAAAAAATAGGTAATTTTGGACTTCTAGCTTGGCCTTGTCACTCAAAGGTGACATTGAAGCTACAGAATAAACCTTTGCAGTAAAGCCACAAATTCTTTAATGAAGGTGAAACAAAACTTGATCAACTTTGTTATAGAAAATACTTGGAGTAAGAATTTGGACAAAATGTTTCACCACTGGCAGAAGTAAAAGTAGCTTTTATAAGCATTAAGGGAAAAAAGGACAGATGGAAAAAGGGTTGCATTAAACTAGTACCTATTTTGCTAAGACTTAATGGCCTCTTTCTTTTAAACAGGGAAAAAAAGAAGAACTGATAAGAAATACAAATTGAGTGTGCTGACTTCTGACCAGTTTTCCACAGTGTTCTGGACACTACAGGGCCCATTACACAGGCTAGAAAGAAAATATTCTCATTGAGACATGTCACAAAGGGCTGGGGAATTGCTCCACCCACATCAGATATTCTGTGAGTGCCCTACCCCATATCCTTAGGAACCCTACGGCATGTGGTGATAAACATGTATAATTTTCTAGGCTTCCTGGGATGTTAACAGAAGCCAAAAAATGAACTCACCTTGCAAAGGGAGGCACAAATCACAGGCTACCTAGGGTAACAAAGCCGGTTGCACTGACACTAGCCCAAGGCTCTACCTGACTCTATACTAGGAAGACCATGTCTATCATAATAGGGCCTTCCAGTCTATTCACAGGTAAAAAGGCTGGGCCAATGAGATGGCTCATCAGGAAGAAGTGTTTGCCACCAACCCTATAACTTAGTTGGTTTCCTGGGACCCACACACTGCCACTGCCCTGACACTTGTATGTGCACATTGGCACACACATTAGTGCCCCCTGAATATATGGAAAGTGGTATCTGTTGAATTGTTATTTCATGATACTGGACTGAGATAACTCTCAAAGACGCTCTCCGTAAAGGGCTGTCCAAGTGTTCGCCTATGGATTTGTATGGACGACAGAAACAGAGATGTACAGTTCCCACCGAAGAGGAGACTAAAGTAAAAGAACAATACAAATACTTCATGCCATTCGATTTGCCTGGGCTAGAGAATGTCAACTCCTGTCCTCAGTCTTTGCCTGATTAAAGTGACTCAATAAAGCACAGGGTCGATCAGGTGCTCATGGGGGAAGCACAGGGATAAGGGGGTGCTTGGGGGTGGAGCAGAGGGATGAGCGGGTGCTCGGGACAACCGCCCCTCTACCCCACCCTGGAGAGGAATTGGATTCATCACACAGGTAATGGTGATTCAGTCTGGGATTTGTTTTTGTTATCTTGTCTGTTAGGGTAGAGAAACAAAGACTGGCAAACATAGGTAAGCCCCAGACACTGCTCTGGCTGGGGTACAGCTCAGGGGCAGGGTGCTTGTATACTATGTGCAAGGTTGTAGGCTCAACCTCCAGGACTGCAAAAGATAGTCTGAAACAAAATATCAATAATCATTTGAGAAGAGATTTTAACTTTTATCTGTATAAAATCATTTAATCATTATTTCATTTGTTCTGCATTCTCAATGGACAAATCAACCATGAACTGTCAACGCGTCTAAGAAAGGAGAAAATTAGTTGTTGTTTTTTTTTTAAAGATCACCAATGATACAAGACAAAAAAAAAAAAAAAAACCTTCTAAGGCATTGTGAGGAGAACGAAGAATGACTTTAGCGGCTAGGAACAAAGCGTCTAAAACTCCCCACTGACTACACCTTTGGAACAACCCACAGCAAAGCCCACCTGCTTCCGCAAGTGCAGGTTACTTTGACTTTCCAAGCCCTAATTCCAGTGTGCCCTATCCTTGGAGGTTGAGATCTAACACGGTGGTCTATAAATATACTAGTGTATTGGTTACCTTGGGATGCATGTGGCCAGGAGCTACAGGCTACGCACAACTGCAAATCTTTCCTATATTAATTGCCGATGGCAAGCATCTTTCCCTTTTACAGTTTCTGTGTGGGAGGAGCTAAGGTGGGAGGAGTTAGGAGAGGAAGAAGAAAAGGAAGAGGAGGCGCTAGAGAGGGCAGAGATATAGGAGGATGAAGAGCCACGCAGGTATGGAGAGCTGTCGCAGGTAACAACTTATATTTAGGTTAGCTAATTGGGAAACAACTCTAATTGTATGGGCATATTGTTACTGAGCATTACCAAACATATAAAGCCTTTGATTAATATTTAAGTATTACAGTCTCATTTTCCTACTGGGCCGTGTGGATGGCAGGATCGTCTGAGCAATGCCCAGCCTTGCGGAGACTGTGGAAGATTGGCAGAGCCGTCTCCCACGCTGGCGTCTCATGGGTGGCAGGGCTGATGTCTCTGGCTGGCCATTTCTAGCTGCAGTGTGCACATGGCTTCTAGCTGCGGAACATGGCGGCTGAGCTAGGCAGAGTCACTGCAGCTTAGATAGTTGGCTTGACCAGAGGCCATTTTAAATAATTACTTCAACAAAGTGGCGCACAACTTTGGGCATAAATTCACTAGAAATTTAAGTCTATCCACCTGAGAGTAAAAGTTGTGTTTTTATTTTTTTTTTTAAAAGAAAGTGAGTGATTAGAGCTGATAGGAGTCACGTGACTCCAGCGGGACCTGTGAATAAAGAAACTGCTGGCAGACAGGTCCTCTGCTGAGAGAAATTGCAGGCTGCTGCAGTCAGAGCCAAATAAATAAGCCTTCAAAGTTTTGGAGCAGTTACTGATTTAACTGTGAATTTATAAATGGGGATTATTTGCTTTTAGGAAAGAATTTATAAACAGATTTGCCTGATTCACGTGGGAAATTTCACCCACGGTGCAGAAATTAGATAGGAATAATTGTCACTGAAACCAGGTAGAGAGTACAGTGTATAAATGAAGGCTGCTCTGAGCCAAGAGAGCCAAATAAATAAGCCTATGTTGTGGAGCAGTTACTGATTTAAGTATAAATAGGGATTATTTGCTTTTAGGAAAGATTTATAAACAGATATGTCCAAATCACTTGGGGATTATCACCCGAAATTTGGAACTTAGATAAGGAAAATTGCCACTGGCTCTAGAGTAAAGAGTACAGTGTACAAGCAGAAGCTACTCTGGAGTACAGAGCCAAATAGATATATGGTATAAATAAAAAACTGTTCTAGGCAGAGGGCCAAACAGAAAGTATAAATCAGGTGTATTCAGAGGATATAAAATTATATTGCCTCACAGTAGACTAGGATTCTGTCTAATGTGGGCCACAGGGGAATTCTGGGTTCATTTCCTGCTTGGCAAAATAGGGAAGGCCTAAAGAATAGGTGCACACAGTATTTTAGTTATTAAATTGATTTTATTTTCAAGATGGGTGTGATTTTCAGTTTTGTAGTTATATTTTTCCTCTGGGAAAGAGGTAAAGATAAAAGTTTTTCTGGTTACTGGCTCAAGGATATGTGTTTAGAGAAAAAGGTTTTCTCTGTGTGTTTTCAGAAGAGACAATTAAGATATTTCTACCTCCCAGAATTATATGGATTAGACATGACAGGGGCAGGCCACCGGAAAACTAGATTCCAGAATTCAAACAAAAAATTATCTTGATACTAAAATTTGTTTTGAGAATTGTATATTGCAGAATACACAGCCTTGGTGTATCTACTCATCAAGCAAGCTGAGCAGACCTGCTCGAACTTCTGATGTCCTGGAATCTCAGCTGGATGCAGTGAAGACACAGACATCAGAGGCTTATCAGTTTACCTTTCCCCCCACCCCTCTTCTAATATCTCAACACCCAAATTCAGCTTGAAGAAGTTAATGAAGAGTCAGTGCCCCTATTCCCTGGGCTTGGGGACTAAGGTGGTTAATATTAGGCTGTCCTTCTAGGGAAAAGTAATGGTTTTATTGGAACAGGGATAAATAGTTAGAATTGATCACTTAGCCATAACCTATTTGGTAGAAATCTGTATAATTGTTATTAAGCTTTAAGTTATAATTTCTTAAATGGTACAAATTTTATTTTGATTTCAAACTTAAGGTTTTCATTGGTACGAGTTTCTTATTGATATAAAAGTGAGATTAATATTGTTACTCTCATAGGCATTGTGCCTATATAACACATTTAGGAATACAAGGCTTAGACCCAGTCCTTCTTCAACTTTTCTTTTAACTGATTTGAGATTGTTAGCCTGTGAGTTAAGGGCCTACAGCAACTGCATGGCTCTGAGTTTATTGTTAGGGTGTTTTCTAGATTCTAATTAGAAATAGCTGAGAAGAGTTAACAAACAACAGTCCAGATTGCCTTACATGGATAGTTGGTTTTCAAAACGTCAGAAGTCCACAGAATTGACATTACAAACATTTCCTCATTAAGGTTCATTTTGATTAGAGACCTGTCTGCTCCTGACAGCTTCCCTGTCTTGGATTCTAAGAAGAAATTGAGCATCTTTGGAGTTACTCCAGTTGTGGTGAGACAGCCACTAGGCAAAAATTGCCTCTTTTCATCTACAAATTACTGTCCAGAAAAGAACACATTTGCAGAATAGTTGACTGATTATGTCTACCAAGACAGAGTAATCAGCCCTTAATAATTCTGCATCACTAGGTCTGTCAGATGATCCTGGGCCAGAAGGCTGAAAATCGGATGCTCAAATGTTTTGTAGTATAGGGACTGTCCAGGTGTTCAGCGGTCTCTATAAATTGGCTAAGTTTTAGAAGCTATGCTTTGTGCTTCCCATAATTTCAGTTAATTCAGTCATTCTGTATTTCTGACGGGGTTGAAGACTTACAGTCTCATAGCCAACCCAGGCTATTTATGCTGACAGAACAGATTTGAGAGGATGGTTTTCAGCTGACATTCATTCCCCAGCCAAGAAAAAAGTCAGGTTCAGGAACTAAGTCTTTTAGTTAGGAGAGATGACAGAGGTTTTGTTTAGTTGACAAAGGTGATGGACTGGTTATTAGGTCTATCTTGTACCTTACTGACACAAATTGGTATAGTTGTGCTCTAAGTATATTTTGAGAGAAAGTTTTTTTTTATTTTAACAGGAAGGGTGATATGTAGGAGGAGCTAAGGTGGGAAGAGTAAGGAAAGAGAAAAAAGAGGAGGAGCTAGAGAGGGCAGAGATATAGGAGGATGAAGAGCCACGCAGGTATGGAGAGCAGTCGCAGGTAACAACTTATATTTAGGTTAGCTAATTAGGAAACAACTCTAATTGTATGGGCATATTGTTACTGAGCATTACCAAACATATAAAGCCTTTGATTACTATTTAAGTATTACAGTCTCATTTTCCTACTGGGCCGTGTGGATGGCAGGATCGTCTGAGCAATGCCCAGCCTTGCGGAGACTGTGGAAGATTGGCAGAGCTGTCTCCCACGCTGGTGTCTCAAGGGTGGCAGGGCTAGTGTCTCTGGCTGGCTATTTCTAGCTGCAGTGTGCACGTGGTCACTGGCTAAGGAACATGGCGGATGAGCTAGGCATAGCCACCACAGCATAGTGGGCTAGACTAGCAGCCGATTTAAATAATTCAACATTCCTTCACACTTGCACAGCCAAAGACCTTTATGTGGTTTACAAGTCCATTACTGAGTTGGAAAAAGTTCCACCAAGGCTAATAAATCGAAGGGCCACTCAGATTTAGGTATTGCTGAAATAATTTCAGGTATAACTGAAAACAAGCACTTAAATTCTATCAGTAACCAGCTAAGAGTTATGTAATTAGCTGTGACAGGGGCCTGGGGCAAGCAGGTATCCACCTTGGAAAGGAGGCTGTGAGGTGAGGAAGCAGAATGGGGAGGACACAGTGCTGACAGTCACTGTCACCCACCTGATACAGGACACA
>NW_021604656.1:8362387-8362591 GCF_004785775.1 Grammomys surdaster
ACTGTCACCTGTCTGGTACAGGACACAGTGCTGACAGTCACTGTCACCTACCTGATATGGGACACAGTGCTCAGTCACTGTCACCCACCTGGTACAGGACACAGTGCTGACAGTCACTGTCACCTGTCTGGTACAGGACACAGTGCAGACAGTCACGGTCACCTGTCTGGTACAGGACACAGTGCTGACAGTCACTGTCACCCA
>NW_021604656.1:8362601-8369037 GCF_004785775.1 Grammomys surdaster
CTGTCACCTGTCTGGTACAGGACACAGTGCTGACAGTCACTGTCACCTACCTGATATGGGACACAGTGCTGACAGTCACTGTCACCCACCTGGTACAGGACACAGTGCTGACAGTCACTGTCACCCACCTGATACAGGACACAGTGCTGACAGTCACGGTCACCTGTCTGGTACAGGACACAGTGCTGACAGTCACGGTCACCTACCTGGCATAGGTGCCTGTATCAATAATGGAAACAAGTCCACGTGGCCCTTTGAGGAGTAATCCTTCAAAATGCTTATTTTCACTAAGAACACCAATTTTCTTTTAGATTTCCCTTTATGTCATGGGATATGAATATATTTTAATCAGAGAGATATTTTAAGCAATGGCTGTATGAAGTAGACTCATGTTTCAACCGCACTATGTATTCAGTAGGTTTTTCCTACTGAAAACTAATTGTGCATACAGTTGCCAAACAGTCGCAATAAAAGAAAATCACTCATTTTTACATTTGTGTGTTATAATTCTTGAAGCATATGTAAGAAGAGGGACTTGAAGAATGCGTCACCGTGTCACTAATGTCATTTCCTTTTGAACCACGCACAGCACTTGCATTAGTGTACTTCCTGTGTCGCCCATTTCAGTGTATGCACATGGTCATCTGAATGTGGAGCTTAGAGACTTACAACAGCACACTCGTGGCTGTGGGCAAGCCACCAGGACACAGCACGCCCGTGGCTGTGGGCATGCCACCAGGACACAGCATGCCCGTGGCTGTGGGCATGCCACCAGGACACAGCATACCCCTGGCTGTGGGCAAGCCACCAGGACACAGCATGCCCGTGGCTGTGGGCATGCCACCAGGACACAGCATGCCCGTGGCTGTGGGCATGCCACCAGGACACAGCATACCCCTGGCTGTGGGCAAGCCACCAAGACACAGCATACCTCTGGCTGGGGGCACGCTACCAAGAATACAATTCTGGGTAACTTATTCTCAAGCAGGGCTCCAAACAATGTTTCTGTATACTGAACAGATACCTAACAAAGTGGCAGAGATTCCTCCTAAATGCCAATAAAACTGACCATACAAAGCTGCCAGAAGCCAGGACCCTTGTCCTTACCCTCACCCCCTACTGTTCCCCACCTGCACAATGTCCCCTGCAGCTTGGCAACCGCAAGATCCTGCTTGGCAAGCAGTGTATCATATCTTCTGAAGAATAGCAGGGAGACCATAATTCAAGGCAGTGTACCATGTAGACCATGAAATGTTTCAGGGCACAGGCCGAGAAGATTCTGTACTTTTCCACCACCTGGCCCCTCTTACCCCCTCCCCTTGTAAAGCATACTATAAAAAAGCATTTCACATTCAAATACACGACTCTTGACAAGCAATTGCTTCCTTGAGTCCTTTCCCTCTCTCGCCCGTTCTTTTTTCAGGTTGTGGTCCTCCTCGCCCCCACAAATAACTAGGACCCGCCGGTCAGGTCACAAAGCCACTCTGAACCGTGAGTTTTTGTCATCTATATTTGTAAACACACTGATTCAGAAAAGACCAACTTTTAATATCCCTTCCTCTCTGGGCGGAGGCAAAGCGGGCTCTCATTTGTGGTGGAACATGAGGCTAGCTCTCAGGACAGTGTCTAAGTGACACTCTGGACTCCACTGGCCTCTATATGCATCTAGTTCTCTTCTTCTACAAAGCGTTAGCCCAAAGTCTCTCTGGCGCCCAACCCAGCTCCCAGGGTGCACAACATTTAGTGCTGCGTGATACTGAAAGAGCATGTGAGATGACACCGTGACCGTCCTGGGGGCATCACATCTCCTTGGAATCTGTAGTGACACAAGCTCTCAGGCACCACATGGACCCACGCGGGCAGCCGTGTGTGCATGGAGATGCTCTCTGGGTAGCCATGCTGCACACTGCCACTCAAGAGTGACTCATCGGACTGGACTAGAGGTAGCAAGTTCAAAGCTCCAGAAGCAGGAGAACTCCTGGGTCTACTGCCCACACCTGGCCTCAGCACAGTGGCTGGGGGGTGCTGTGTACAGTAAGTGTCTCAAGCATTTTTGAAACTCCTGAAGAAGGTAAGGCCCATGGGTTTTAAAAAACATATAGGACAATTTTTGAGAGTAATGATGAAATATGATACCCCCCATCAACTAGGAAAGTTAGGAAATTGAATTATTTAAGAAATTTATGAAAGTAGTAACATTTTAGCCATAAATGCTTTCTTTTAAACATGGCAACTACTTGAGGAAAGGTAACTCGGGTGTGTAACTGGTAGGAGATGTGCTTCGTCAACATGAAGCAAGGTGAGGAGATTTGGTGAAACTATGCCTGCCTTTCATACATCAGTGTCTCAGTTTTTACTTTCCAGTTTGGTAAGAGATAAGAACCTCACACGTGGTACGCTGGGAGTATAGTCTCTGAAGGTACAATTATAACAAAACATGTGATTATTTAAAACACAAATGTAGTCATTTACAATGATGAGTAAGAGACTGAATGATACATGACTAGCTCATCGTGGTCTTCCAGAACTGCGTGTCTGGTAGAGCAGGACTGCCTCACAGTCACGGTCTCTATCATCTTCCTTTCTGAAACTCAGTGAGGCGTGGAGGACTTGGAGGAAAAACGACCTGCTGTGGAGACAGGGTCCACATAGCCCAGGCCGGCCTTGCCTCTGGATCCTCCTGTCTCTCTTTTCTAGTCGCTGGCGTGTAGCGCCACACCTGACCAACACTTCTTTTTACAGTATTCAAAGTTTACTTTAAAAATGCCTAAAGAGAACCTATATTATCTTAAATATGCTTTACAGCATTGATTTGGAAAAGTGTACAAATCCAAAATCTAATAATTTGTTTTCCATTTTTAAGGGTTTAGAAGTGACTAAACTAGGAATAAGCAAGGAGACACACAGCAGCTAAGCACAGAGCATTAGACTGTGTCTTTGCACGTTTTGTTTATAACAGCAAAGACGTAGCTCTTAAAGAAAGCATCTAGTCCCTGAGTTTGCTTGGTTTAGTGATGACAGTTACCCTTGCCGCAGGACGACCAAGCTTCTGGAAAATGTCACTGCAAGAAACAGTCTGAATCAACTCAGGTCACCCAGGGCTCCTGCTGCTACTGCCATGCTTTAACATGGCACCTCCCAAGCCCAGGAGCACAGTTAGCCCATGAGGTGCAAGTGCAATGGTCAGTGCTCATGTCCTGACTGCAGTGAGGGTCTCTCAGTGTATGCACGAGTGTGCACAGCTGAGCATGAGGCAGCTTGAGGGGTACAGGCATCCCAATCTTAAGACTGGGGAGCTAAGCTGTTTACCATGCTCAGATTTGGGGTTTCTAGAAGTTCTACACACTAAAAATCTTGAGCTGGTTAAAAAGATGACAAGATAAATGCAGAATCTGATATCATTTTTATTTAACTTGATAAACGTAGAATGGGATGGATTCGAGGCAAATTCTGGATTAGTTTAGCCACAATACACAGTTCACATGCTTTTGAAGAGCAGTTATCTTCAGTAACTACTCACCTCCACACAAACACATCTGGAGAAATCCATGTACAGATATAGTGATTTTTAACACTCTATAATTTAGATTCTGTATTCGGACACACTTTGAATCTATCTACTTGATGCAGTTACCACAGGAGATAAAAATTCATGCAATGATATTTGGGTTTTTTTTAAGTAAATCTATTATTTGATAATTCAATGCTATATAAAGTACATTGAATATCTAAAATAAAACAAATGCCAATTATATCATGAATTAATAATATATTTATTGTCCTGAAACCAAACAGGCCCAAGTTCCTTTTTGTCTTCTTTGAGTCAGTTGTCTAAATGCGTGTCCCTCTCAAACTTCCTGCATAATGAAAACCAAGACATTTCATTTCTTCTTGGCAATTTATAAAGATGGCAGAAAGTTCAAATCAGATGTGTTCTTGATACCTCAGAATCAGAAAGGGCCTCTTCCTGGGCAGAAGGCTCATAATCGCCTGAGTTCTCCGCTAACTCAACCTCTAACTCGTCATTGCTTTCTGCACTGTAATCAACTTCTTCAAGGAAGCGTGGTTCATCTTCATCCAAAACGTAAGTGGTGGGGCTGCAGCCAAAGCAGAGAACACACACGGCTTCATGAGAGCAAGGCTGACACACCACCTCACACCAACCCGGACCTCAGTGACCAGCACATGGCTTCCTGAGACCCAAGGCTCTGATGCACCACCTCACACACACCAACCTCAGTAACACAGCAGTTTGTACTAACATGGAACTTTTGTCCAAGTAGACAAGGTGAGAGGTCCTAACAGCTGGAAGCTGCCTGCTTAAGCAGTAGGGGCTGAAATGGTGGACAGTTTGTGATCCTGCAAGTGTCCACACAGCACCATTAGCAGAAGGGAAACAGATTCTCTCAATGGGTATTTGAAGGGTTTCATCAGCATACACACTTAGAAGATTCATTTTGAAGTTCTATTTTAATCCCTGTAAATTAAGCAACAGGTAATTCCAACAGGCCGTGTGAGAAGCGGTGGTACCCAACTAGCTCCTGGAGGAATGGGTTAAAACCATTTAAGTCTACAGTGACTAGCTGCTGGGAGATGGTCGCAGCCACATCCCCGCAGTGTCCGTGGATCCAGAGTGACAATGAAGCTCAGTGACTAGTCTACACCCACCTAGTGGGACTGTTTCCCACTGGGATAGCGGGCGAGCGTTTGTGTAAGGCTCAAGGTGCCTGGAAGCATTCCCTCATGCAGTGAGGAGAGAACCCCTCTCCATTCCTGCTCTTCATGGGTGGGAACTAACACAACCACACCAAGCAGACACTGCACGAGCAAGTCACACACTCTGAAGCTGTGACCAAATCAACCTGAATTTCATAGGTATGTTGGCTTACAGGCCACTTCTAAAAAGTGATTTCTCAGAGATGAAGCAACTAAAAGATATAAAACTAGACAAAGAAATCTGTTCAAATAAGGAGAAATGCAGGTCAATCAGCTCTGGAGATGAAAGAACACACTGCTGAGCACAAATTCCAGGCCAACACGCCAGCGCAGACAACAGCAGCTCCTAGGTTACAATTCTGAGAGGAGAAGGTAGAACTTGTCTGAAAAGCACTTTATTCCTCCAATGAGCTTTATTCTTGTGGGGAGGGGCTGCCAGCCATTTTCCTCTAACACAATTGATTTTCTCTTGGAAGTTCAGAGAGTACACCTCATTCTGTGGTCCAGATAAAGATACCGACTGGCTTAGAAAATGAACAAGGCTTAACAGACCTAACATTTACAAGGATAGATCCCAATTTTTACCATGAAATTTAAATGGTTATTAATCTGACAGCTAGGTCTTAATGGGTAGAAAGATTGTTCAAGGAAGATTATTAGTTGTGGCACTGACTGTTACTTTCTTCTCTTCTGAGATGTAATAAGCCCCTTGACGTCACCCGAACAGGCAGAGACATTCATAAAGCAAAGAGAGGAAAGGAGACGACTGTCAGCACCAGCCTGCTAGTCCTTGCTGCAGACTGTGAGCACAGAGGGGCATGGCAGCTAGCAGACAAGGGCAGAGGGCAGAGGCCCGGGCAGCCCCAGGGAGGTGAGCACAGAGGCACACGGAAGGTGGAGGGTGCTCAGAAAGAGCAGAGGCATCTGCTCCACCAGCCTGCTGTAAGAAGAGGCTGGATCCAGGCTGTCTGAAGGAGCCTCGGTCAGAGTAAGGATTTGTGTGTGAAGGCAGATTACAAAGTTCATCCACTGGAACTTCAAAAAGATTTTAAGGCCAGTCTTCTTAAAGCTGTACCCCAGTGAGACAGAACTAAAGGGGTGCTTGAGTAAGGCCACACACGCAGCCTGTAAGACCGTAAGGACTTGGGAGCCTCAGATGGAAAAGGCAAGTTATGGAGAGGCACAGTGAGAGACAGGTAGGGCTGCAGCAGAAGCTGCCTCAGTCCTGGTAGGTCGTGAGTCACACCTCCGTTTGGCAGGAACAAGCCTGGTTTATTCACCAGAAACTGCTCAGTGTCACCTGTTCTGTTAAGAGAATGGAAAGAGAAGGAAACAAGGCTACAGTGCTCACTCGGGCTGCACCTATAGCCCTCCCTCAGGGGTTCTTCAGAATCGTCTCCTGGGCTCAGCCTCCGAGTAGCAGTGGAACATTCTCAGGACTGAGTGTGCCAGGGAAGGTGTGCCCAAGTGAGAAAGCAGAGATGTCTGTGAACAAGGACTAAGGAAAGGGGGGGATGGAGGGGGGAGGGGTTGGGGAGAGGGAGGGCGGGCAGACAGCCAGCCCTTGTAGGACAGATCACACTGCCGGTTCAAGGCTGCCTTCTGGTGCACTCTCCCATCTGGTCCACTGCTCTTCTCCCTGTTGCTGCTCAGTAATGAGCATGTGCTCCTGTGCCTCAGCACGCATGTGCGCCTCAGCACGCATGTGCGCCTCAGCACG
>NW_021604656.1:8369047-8380615 GCF_004785775.1 Grammomys surdaster
CAGCACGCATGTGCGCCTCAGCACGCATGTGCGCCTCAGCACGCATGCTCATCAAGATGCTCCTGGTCCCAGCACTCCACCTGCGCATGCCCTCTGAGTGCGCTCGCCCATTTCAATGTGTACCCTCATCTCTTCCAAACGCAAGCACATAGCCTGACTTCCTAAGATCGTCTTACACATGGACTTGCCAGAGATATCACATAGCTATCTCACATGTATCACAAATACCGCATGTTGAGAACTCATGGTTCTCCCCACTAAATCTGTTCTTCTTCTGTATTCTCAAATCCAATCATTCAGAAAGCCACCCAACTCAAAATTCTCCAGAAGAAAGGCAGCCACAGTCTCCAGACTATGTCAAACCCCACACGGCTTGTCCATGACAAGCCTTGATCACACTTGTTTTCTTCACACAAGGTGTACGTCTCGCCCTAATGCCTTGGCATGTGTCTGTGCTCTGCACGCTTCCTCTGTATACTGCACCAACACTCCATCTGACTCCATGCCTGTTTTCTCGATACCAAAGGCCGAGAGCTGTGACTTGCCTACTAAATATGTCCTGTGGCCCTGAGAGGCCTAGCAACACTTCTCAGCTACCTCAGTACATTTTTGCCAAATTCCTAATGAATGTAAGAAAGTGAGGCTAGCATCCCACCTACAGTAGCCCTCCCCTCTCAGACACCAACAGCCACCTTCCTGAAACACAGTGACTCTCTCTCTAGCAGACGTGTAGGTGCCAGGATTTCTTATCTAGAGAAGCACGTTCACATTAAAAGAGCATTCACAGGTGGCTACTGTTGCTCCCCACCCCACTTGCTACTTCCTGAGAATCAGAGCCTAGCTGAGGTTTGTTGAGACGACTTCCATTCCATTCTCAACAGTCATGAGAAGAGATGCCCACTTCCATGCAGGCCTGGACTCAGAGGCCCCCCCTGTACTGCTGTCTCTGGTCACATGGCAGGGAGCAGAGCCTGCTGTGCTGCTGTCCGTCGTCTACCTGCCAGGGTGTCCTAACTCTTCAGCTCCATATTCCCAACTCTGCACCTCAGTCACCACCAAGCCTGTGTCTAATAGGATCCTGAGTGTTCCTGTCACCCTATCCCACTATCCCACCTTACTGGGAAAGTTTTCAGGCACAAGGCCAATCACAGCAATTCATTTTCTTTTGTTGAATTTTAGTCATGTGCTTTGTGCACTTTATAACTTAGGAAGAGCAGTCACATATATCACCTCACATACTCAAAACCACCTTTCCTCTCATAGGAATACACGTGTGTCAGTCATTCTGAAACTGCTACTATATACAGACTTACAAGTAAATGCACACACAGAAGAGGAGGTAGACTAAGCTTATTAAAAAATACAGCTAACCAAAGAATGTCTATCTGGAAAAAGAGAAAGTTGCTAATGTCTGACTGGTGGTGAGAGGTGGGAAACAACAGCAGCAGCTGCAGCCATGAGACAGCCCATAGGTAGTCCTCACAGGACTGCCAGATCACTGCCAGATCACCATCACCGTGGAGCCACAGCACTCAAGTAGCACTTGAGTCTGGGATGTCATTTGTGCATTCAGAGGGCATGAACTGCAGTGGAGACTGCGAGATTTAGAGACCTTTGGTCAGAACCATCAGACCATGACACTGGGCAGTTCTGAGCTACAACTGTATGATACGATCTAGCTCTCATTATTCTCAGCAAATCACTCCATTTCTGTGATAATCAAAGATAAGAAAAACTCCAATGATCAGACAAACAGCACCCCAAAATCCACTGAGTGGTGGGCTGAGGGGAGGTACACACAGCAGAGCTCACACTCGGGGCTTATCGCAGTGAAAGGATACAAAGCAAACTCAGCAAGGGAAAATGCGGGGCAAAGTCCAGTGGGAGGCAGGGCAAGGCAGGCAGCTGCCAGGGGCAGGGTGTCATCAGAGCGCCAGCAATTTCAAAGGACTGCAGGGAAAAGCTGGAGTTCAGAGCTGCCACGATTCCTGAAAAAAGGAAGTTGCAGAGAGGTGACCTCAGCATTCAGCAGTGTTCCCAGACACATTTGACAAACTGTTAAGTGATACAGTGCAAGAGGCTAAAAAGCCACACAGCAGCGCCCCACAGAGGGACAAGGAAGCCATGAAAACGCTTTGCCAGTTCCTGGTTGCAAGGAGAGAAAGGGGATCCTGAGGCATCCACGGTGACCCCTGGGGGGCTGCTACTCAGAAAGTCTGGAGGGGTAAACCAGCAATCAGCAAAATAATTTCATACATTTTATAATGTACCTCAAGCCAGCTCACAGCTCCAAGCAGGTCAGAGCACCTACTCCTTGAAGTCAAGGACCACAGACCCTCTGACCTTTATAGCTGACACCTGGCTGGCATTTGTGTAAACACTGCCAGGCACGCCAAGAAACAGAGTAGAGAAAACCCCAAGAGAAACAGCTCTGATGTGCTGGTCACCACATGGGAACTCTAATATAACCATGATCCCAAACAGATGACAAGATGGATAATCTCAGCACCTAGACTCAAACCATTCGACGGACACTAGAGCTCAAGGGGAGCTCTAAAACTCACGCAGGCTGGCGCTGAGAGGAGAAGGCTGAAGCAGAGGTAAGGAAACAGTTTCAGGCTGCAGCAGTGAGAGAAAGGAGGACCAGAAACAAAGATGGAGCATCCTGTAAGCTAAACCTGCACAAGCGGAGAGCACACAACAGAAACAATGCACAAAAAGCTAACGGCTGCACATTTTCCAAAGTCAATGAAAGACTCAAAGTATAGACTTACAAGGGCTACAAACCTCACATGGGAGACACAAGAAACACCAACCCTCAAACTCACAGCAAAATGCAAAGATCCTCAAGCAAGAGAACCCAAGAACACACACATGACCTTCACGAACAAAAGCTAACCCTGGCCCATGACTTCTCAACAAAAGGAGCAAAATGAGCAAATGTAGTAACTGGAATAATCTGCTTACAGCAGACATACACAAGCACAAGAACATACACACACAGGCACATGAACATATTCACACACAAACAGATACACAGATATGCACACACAGGCACACACAGGCACAGATACACACAGGCACACATACATGCACAGGCACAGGTGCACACACAGATACATACTGGCATAGGCACAGAGACACACATGCACAGGGACAGACACAGGCACACACGGACACATATGAGCATAGGTACAACCACACAGAGATACACAGGCACACAAACAGGCATTCATAGGCACTTTCAGATACACACACACACACACCAAAACAGATAGTAGGTCATCCAGTTTAACAAAGCGCTACATGATCCTAGCATGGGACTCAGACGCAGTTGAGCCCAGATGGGTACACACTGTGACACAGCACTCAGAAGGGGAAGCAGAGGACTGCCATGAGTTTGAGTCCATCCTGTGCTAGATAAAGAAACCTTCTCTCAATAGAGAGCAAAGATCAGGGGTGGTGGTGGGGACCAATGAAGAGTTAAAAGTAAGTGTCAATGAGTAATGGATGACTAAAGCAGCTGTAAGCATAAAATGGCTTGAAGTATGAGTAGTTCCATTAAAATACATCATAACAGTATAAAAAATGGGAAGGTCATAAAATTAATGTGCCCTAAGGTCTCAGCACTCATAGTCTTTGAGGAAGTGGATATAGCAATTTATATTATGTGCTAATAAACCAGGAGTCCATTATGCACTGATAAACCTCTAGGGTACCAATGAAAGAATAACAAAAGAAAATAGAACAAGTTTATGCAGAGACAAAAGTGGAATAACAAAAGATCATCTCCGAGATGAAAAGGTGACAAACATGAAACAGTGTCCAACACCAGGTGTGAGACACAAAAACTACAACTCCCCAATGTTATCGCTAACTCACTAAATGGAACAGAATGCATGTATCATTGAACAATGACAACAGACCAGGTTATAAACCACACAGTTATGTCTGCAACAGATTTACATCCTACGTAGAATCCCAAAGATCTGAGACTCAGGAGCAGCCAGGGTGTGTCTGTGCTACAGATGGAGGGCTGCTCAAAGTCAAAGGAACGCTGCCATGAAGAGCCTTAGCCAGGCATTTCATGGCCCGAGATGCACAATTCAAAAACGCCATGCACCTACATACAGCCTCAGAATAAAGCACCAAGCAGCTCCAGATTGAGCCCTGCTCACTGCTAGCTGCATTGCAACAACTCCATGCTCTGAGGTCCAACTCTACATCCCTCCAAAGTGCCAGCAATCGTTGCACTACAAAACAGTTACCGCTTCCTCTACCTCAGGCCATGGTCACCAGCATAGAAACACTTTTCCTTTAATACTTCCTGGCCTTTTTTTTTTCAGCACCAAGATCCATTGAGGCCAAATTAGTGTATTTATCATGGCTAGTTTTGTTCCTTTATGTTTAGCTGTCATTTCTTTACCAATCCTCACCTATTGTGGTGGTCTGAATACACGTGGTCCATGGGAAGTACTAATATTAGGAGGTGTGTCACTGTGGGGTGGGTATTAGAGGTCCCCTCCTATGCTCAGACTCCACCCAGTGTGGAATGAGACCTGCATCCTAGCTGCCTGCAGAAAAGAACCTTCTCCTTCTGCCTTGGGATCAAGATGTAGAACGCTCAGCTCCTTCTCCAGCACCATGTCTGTCTGCACACTGCCATGCTTCCCATCATGACAATAATGGACTGAACCTCTGTACCGTAAGCTAGACCCAATTAAGTGTTTGCCTTTATAAGAGTTGCTTTGTTCATGGTATCTCTTCACAGCAATGGAAACCCTAAGATATCTATCTTCTACCAACCCCTAACCTAAAACTTAACAATGTGTCTAAATGATTCTAGGCCATTATGCCTCAAAATGTGCATCCAATCTCTGTGTGCACACATACACATAATGTGTGTGTGCAGATATGCATGCAGATACATACAGCTGTATGCCATGTGTCTCCCTCAACTACACTGACTGAGCTAGGCTGGGTGGCCACATGAGCTTCCAGTATCCTCCTCTCTCTGTTGCCCATGTTGGGATTACAGGCACATGCTACCAAGCCTGGCCCTATGTGAGCATTGGGCATCTGAACTCAGGTCTTGGGCTTGCAGAGAAAGTACTTTACCAACTAAGAATCTACCCAGCCTGGGGTTTTTTAACAGCTGTTTTAATGGATTTTCCACATGCTTTATAACTAGTGTATTACCTCAAAAATGTAACTGATTCTTGCAACACCTAGGAGCTCCCTCAAGTAACCCGGTCCATGTCCTTGGCCCTAACCATAGGGCAACCACAGCACTGTCTACTGGGACTTACAACTGCCACTAAACCTAAGGGCTCACCAACAGAACACAATGAACAGGAATCGCTATGCTGCCAGGCCCTGACATTACAAGAATTCTTTCCCCAGGAGGTATTGGAACCTAAGGAGAAAATGGCAGGCAGAGGGAGGGCACTTAAATAAGCAGATGCTCGGAATTCAGAACCGCAAGGCCAGTTCTCACGGTTGCTAAAGTAAACTAGACATTTTAAAACAGATTACGTCTATGCTGTAGATTAGATTCAAGGTGACTCTGATGGCATTTGAATTGTGTCTGTGTATGCACACACATATATATGGGTATCCACTTATGCAAACACATGGTACAGAGATTTGCCTAAGAGAACTTAAGAACAGTGATGGCAAAGAAGTGATAAGTAGAACTAGTACGAGACATTGACACAGATGCTACATTAAGTCACAAATCCTCAGCTCAGCCTGGAAACTGTGGCCAACTCCAACCTCAGGAAAAACTACCCACAAAGATGGGCCTGAGGTCATGCTGCTCCAGAGAGGGGGTGGGAGGAGTCTGAAGAAGAGTGTGCGTGCACACACGCATGCAGAAGTGGGGAGGGGGACAGTACAATTCTGAGCCCAAGATAAACTAATGGTAGTTGTAATTAAAGTCCAATTAAACTTTAAATTACACATCCAACACACACACATACTATAAAAATGAGTAAGTTAGAAGTTTGAAGAGAAAGAAGACACAGGCATAGCTGTAAAGCATTCCAATGAAAAACTTACTTACTAACAGAGGAAACCTACATTTGCAATGGGAAACTTTAGCAAACATCTTAAGAGGTGACCAGCAGGAAGACTGCGAAGCACAGGAGTCAGAAAGCTCTGCAGCAGGGCCAGTGCCACTCGGCACCCTGGCATCACTCTCGCCTATCAAGCATGGTCTAAGTTCACTCAGAGATGGGCCTACAAACTCAGAAGCATTAGGATATGAAAGTCAGGGAAAGAAATCACAAGTTTGGGAAAAACTGAGACAGAGAGAAGAATGGTGGCCTGGGTAAAAAAGTGGGTGATTATTAATAGTTTAAATTCAATAAACAGAAAAAGAGAAAGGTAAAAATTCACTGCAAAGTTTACACACATGACAGTGAGAGTCAGATATGCTCAACCTGTTCTTGGGCCACATCCTCTCAACAAGTCCGAGACAGTAGCGCTCCCCATGATACCAAATGAAGCAAACACACTTACAAAAGAAAACAGGTGAAGGAGATGCAATTTTAAATGTTAACTGTGGTATGGCAGTACTCAGCAGTACAATTCTTCTCAACAGACACTTTTCAAAATATTTACTTCTTTCCTTTGAGAGACTGAGCTTGTCGGAGGGAAGGGCCAGTGGCCAGCACGTGCAGATCACTAGTCACCAAGGCTGGTCCTCTGCCCTGTCTGAGCTGAGCATCCTCTTTCCATGGAACATGGTGAGCAGCATCGTGAGTTCATGTTCACGTCCGACCTTCTCCGAGAGCTGACCACCCTCCACTGAGCAGAGGAGAGCTCAGGAGCCGAATCCCAGCTCCAATCTAAGTGCAGCTCTAGGAGTGGCATGCAGGCCGCTCACGCTCGCACGACAACTGCTTTCCCCAGTGGCCATGCCGCCTGCCCAAGAGCATCACAGTGACCACCCCATTTGCCTCCACCGTGGTTTGGCTGCCAGTGAGCACCACATCTACAGAGTGCCCAGTATCTGCTTCACAGTGCTGGAGCCTGCCGTGATGATTCGCATCACTGCACACTGACAAGTTAACACACTGACACACTGATACTCAGCAACACAAGTCATCAAGGGCCTAGAAAACTGGACTACTCTTATCCCATACATACACGTGACAAGACAGAATGCTAAGTCTGAGTATGACTAAGAATTTTAACATTGCATTGTTTAAACTTATAAACGGTTCAAATGTCATGTACAATGAATTTTTAAAGAAAATACTATGTAAGACACAGCTGAAGGAATAAATTGTCAAGCATTCTAAACTCAGCTGTTTCTAATACGTAATCAGGTTACTGAAAAGCTATTTGACGTATGTATACTGCAACGAAATAAAATCTCTTTTGAAATAAAAAATATGATTCCAACTCTTCTTAACTTAGATATTATCTAGATGTACTATTTCTCCACGGCTAGTTTTCTCGGTTAAAACTGAATTGTTACAGTTACTAACAGTAACATTCAAAGCAGAAGGTTCTCTCCATCCAATGCTATTTGAACATCAAACATTACAATTAGAAACCAGTATCAGACACGTAACCCTAAGCATACAGTTAGTATTAACTGTAACGTGTTCTCTGCTATCAGGAGCGCTGGCCTATGACGATTCACATGAGGTTTGACTAGCAGACAGCACCTGGGGAAAAAAAGAAATAAAGAAAAAAAGAGTGTCCCACCTAGTTACTTTACAGCTTGATTCAATTAAGTCATTCTCAAAGTCAAGCAGGCTGGAGGGCAGATTATATTCCAATGGAGAAGTCAGTCTTTTCAAACGCAATAAACCAACACAAAATTTTGCTCCCATCTCTTCCAATTCTCGAGTCCCAATCTGTAAACCCTAGAAATAAAGCAAAACACAGACTCTCAGAACCTCTGCTGTCCTCAGATGCAGCTTATCACAGTCATAGCCAAGGAAATGATAACGACATTCGAAAGAGTGACGCACAGTTATGGTGGCAGGGACAGCACGCTGAGACGTGAGCCACTCTGGAGGATAAGAAGGCTGGCCTAAAGGAGGGTAACTTACTGCTGTTCTCTGGTGGTGTTTGTTTCTAGAGACAGGATCTTGCCATGTACCCCTAACAGGCCTTCCACACACACACATGCTATGAGCTACAATACCTGGCTCTCAAAGAGCACCCTAAAGCAGAGTCAGGTCTGGCTTCTGAAGAAGACTCCCTCCTGAGTGTGTGATAAAACACCTATTCCTACTCACCATGAAGCCAATCAGTTTTTACTGGCAATGTGAGGGGATAAAATAAATGATCATGGAATTTTCTGACTAAATTCCTCTTGCTCATGTGTGAAGCTGCATCCAACAGACTTCCTAGCACGTCTTGTGAGTCACAGCCTTGATGTTAGAGCCACTAGTGTTAGAGTCAGAACTCTGAATCTCTGAACGTTACCTCGGGCATTCATGCACAGTATCCCAGTGACAAAAGAGAGATCAAGTGCCCAGAAGAGAATGCCCTCAACACTAGGAAATCGCTTCCTATACTCCATGTTTCGTGGGTGTGCCTGTTTACATATCAGCTCTGCCCCCTTTAACCGTTTCTCAAATACGCATCAAATATGCATCATAAGGTCATCAGACATTAAATGTCACCATAAAACCACAAATATTGATTGCAAACTACATGAGTTATCATTCATTTTCCAGATACAAAAATGAACTTCTAAAACAACTGAAGGCCTCACAAAATCAAAGCTGTAGGCATGGATGACAGCAGAGCCTAGAAGGATGGACGCCATGATGACTCTTCAGGAGCCAGTCGAAGGGATTCCACTGCATCTGGAAACTAGGCCCAGCTAGCATGGCAGGTACTTTACCCAGTAAACCACCTACCTGTCTTCCCGATCCATGCAGCAAACATCTGAAAACCCTAGCTTAGGAAGAAACATTTCTCTCCATAGAAATGTTTTAAATCAGTAAGAATTTTATTAACTAAATCACATAAAAAAAAAAAGAAATGAGCCTTACTTGGTGTCCATTTGTCTTTAAAAGTTTGTATGTTTATACATTACAGACAGTGGGAGAAGAAAACTGACCTACACACTGTCCTCTGGCCTCCGTGTGTGTATGTGTGTGTTCATGTGTGTGTTTGTTTCCCTCTCTTTCTCTCTCTTACACACACACACAGATGGAGAGAGATGCACAAACAGATGCACACATACAGAGACAGAGAGACACACACACATACATGTGTGCAGGCACATATAAATGCACACACACAGAGAAAGAGAGAGAGACACATACACACACTCACATGCATGTGAGCAGGCACACATAAATGCACACACACAGAGACAGACACATAAACACACAATGTCAAAAACTGGTTTTATGTATCAAAACATGTTTTCGTTTCTTAGATTTGCCTTTTTTTTAATGGTCAAATGGTATATTTGTGTGTGCTTCAGTGAGATCTTGTCAAGGGAATACAGTAGATAGTAACAGAGCAGCAGTTCTCAACCTGTGGGTTGCGACCCCTCTGGGGGGTCAAATGACCCTTTCACAGGGATCACTTAACACCATCAGAAAACATAAATATATTATGATTCATAGCAGTAGCAAAATTATAGTTATAAAGTAGCAACCAAAGAGAATTTATGGTTGAGGAATTCCAACAGAAGGAACTGTGTTAAAGGGTCCCAGCATTAGGAAGGTTGAGAACCACTGTAATCAAGGAAGATGCCTCACATCCTATTCTGGCATCCATACAAATGCAGGCATGCACCCTTCAATCCCACCCACGCCTCACTGCTAACACTGTGGCCCTCGATCCTGTTACTGTGTGTTACACGTCTAGCTCAGTAAGGAAAATGCACATTTAATGACTGCTAGAAAGTCAGGAGAGCACATGTGAGAGGAGACATGAGATGTCTTTACAGCTAAGCACCTGGGGCTGGAGAGTGCTCAGTGCTCTGGTGGAGGACAGTGTTCAGTCCCTGTACTTGATGGCACAGCTGACAACTGAGGGGAGGAGCTTCAGCTCCAGAGCCTCCTTGGCCACTGCACTCAAGAGCACACACCCACAAACACTCTAACTTTGAAAACAGCTAAAACAACCCCAATGCTTTTGCCTTGATCTGCCCTGTTTGCAGCCACATAAGAAACAGCTAAACACCTCAATGCTCACCTTGTATCTGCCCCCCAGTGCTCACCTTGTATCTGCCCCCCAGTGATCACCTTGTATCTGACCCCCCGTGCTCACCTTGTATCTGCCCCCCAGTGCTCACCTTGTATGTGCCCCCAGTGCTCACCTTGTATGTGCCCCCAGTGCTCACCTTGTATCTGTCCCTCAATGCTCACCTTGTATCTGCCCCCAGTGCTCACCTTGTATCTGCCCCCTGCACCCCCAGTGCTCACCTTATATCTGCCCCCCAGTGTTCACCTTGTATCTGCCCCCAGTGCTCACCTTGTATCTGCCCCCCGCAGTGCTCACCTTGTATCTGCCCCCCCCAAGTGCTCACCTTGTATCTGCCCTGGTCGCAGCCACATAAAGTGCTCTCCATGGTATAACTCCTCTGAACTCCAATTTCCCGCCACACGACAACCCTGGCTGTGGATTCTTTGGATTTTTCGACCACAAAGCTACAACTGCTCATGCAAAATGCTGGGGCAATGTGGCTCAGTATCTTAGGCAAAGTCTGTAAAAATAAAGTAGTCACCCAGAGGTTATTCATTCAAACACTGCTTTACTTTTTTAAGTAGCTGTGCCCCTCCCCCTAGCTCCAGCACTTTACTGATTCAGACTTTCTGCTGTTTCAGATAGTAGCAAGCACTGTACAAAGTATACATTTATAAGCATTTGCAAAAAGCCTGGTTACAAAGATAAGGAAGGGAACTAAAGAGCCGGCTTTGCAGTTAGGAGTGCCTGCTGCTCATGCAGAGGACCGGAGTGCAGCTCCCACACCCGCATTGGTTATTGTCTGTAACTCTGCTGGCTCCTGTGGGAACTAACATGCACATGTACAAATGCCCCCCCCACACACACAGTCATACATAGCAAATAATAAATAAGCACATAAAATATGAAGAAAAACATGCTTCAGATTTAAAAACAAATTAGCCCAGAAAAGGTCAGCTGATTTAACATGAAATGTCAATGACCTCTAGATTGACAGACAGAAGATAGACAGAGCTAGCACAAGTAATGAAATCAAAACTAAAGCAGGAATAATGTTTTTTTAACCTAAAATTATTCTCAAGTTCACCTGAAAATGTAAACATGTGAGCAAACCATGAAAAACTGTCACCACAGACAAAAAAGTCTATGTCTAGAGGACCAAGCCCACAGATGCCAACGTAGCCCATATATCTGAAGTGACCCAGACGAAGACAGCAATGCAGGAAACACACTGTGCTCTGCAAGACGGTTCAGGAGCAGGACATAGACACAGAGATCTGCAATACAAAGGGTGTGCACACCCAGAGACGCTGCAGGACAGAGGTGTGCACACACAGAGATGTTGCAGGACAGAGGGTGTGCACACACAGAGATGCTGCAGGACAGACAGAGGGT
>NW_021604656.1:8380625-8406405 GCF_004785775.1 Grammomys surdaster
TACAGGACAGACAGAAGTGTGCACACACAGAGATGCTGCAGGACAGAGGGTGTGCACACCCGGAGATGCTGCAGGACAGACAGAGGGTGTGCATACACAGAGATGCTGCAGGACAGACAGACGGTGTGCACAGACAGCTGTACCACTCATGGCATTTTGACCATCAACTGGCTTCATCCATATTGTGGAAAGTTTGGCAACACTATTCAAATGACCACCTATAAGAGACTACTCAACAAATACAAGTAGGTGTTCTGTTAAAGGAAAACTAACCTGCACAGTTTTGTTAATTAATAAAAATAAATGAGCCAGGCAGCGGTGGCGCACGCCTTTAATCCCAGCACTTGGGAGGCAGAGGCAGGCACCGATTTCTGAGTTTGAGGCCAGCCTGGTCTACAGAGTGAGTTCCAGGACAGCCAGGGCTACACAGAGAAACCCTGTCTCGAAAATAAAAATAAAAATAAATGAGATAAATTTAAATATGATGACCTGAAAAGATGGTCAACAAACATCAAGTTGCTGTACAGTTAAAGGAGGATGGAGAAATGGCACCATGACTAAGAGTGTTCCCTGCCTCCGCAAAACCTGCATTTGGTCTCAGCACCTACTCTGGGGGCTCACAACAGGCTATGAGCTGTCTCTCCAGTCCCTAGAAGACAGTCTCAGGATTTCGTGTTCTGAAAAAGAAGGCAGCATAAGGAAATGAATCCAAGAGAGACGGCCTCTTAATACCAGTGAAGGAGAGCAGCAGCGTAGATGGTGTCCGATGTGTGAGCGTGCAGTGAGCAGTCCTGCCCTTCAGATGGCTCAGAGCCCTGTTAGAGTAGGCCACATTAAGTAAACGGTGTCGGCAGAACTCAGGGTTTTCCAGAGACCCAGTAACATCTTCTGGCATCCAATGGCACCTCAGACACACATATACAGGTAAATAAAGTTATTATAATTCCTAAACAGAAGAAATACAATGTGAATATGAAATCTGCTTTCAGCTTAAGTGATTAAGAATAGTATTTTGGTATTCTCACAATATCAAAATATTCTCACAGTAAGGGGTCATTACAATAAGGGACGCTGTATTGGCGTCTGAGACTAGCACACGGAAAGGCCCTACCCACTACATTACAATAAACGCAGATAATATCAACCCAATCAAGCTGTCTCTTTCTGATTTTCCAGTCTCTGTGGCCTCTTGCTAGACACTTTCAAATGCTGTTTCCCTAGATCTAAATTAAGTATTCCCTATTTCACCTCTGCCCCTGAGTTCTGCCGACACCGTTTACTTAATGTGGCCTACTCTAACAGGGCTCTGAGCCATCTGAAGGGCAGGACTGCTCACTGCACGCTCACACATCGGACACCATCTACGCTGCTGCTCTCCTTCACTGGTATTAAGAGGCCGTCTCTCTTGGATTCATTTCCTTATGCTGCCTTCTTTTTCAGAACACGAAATCCTGAGACTGTCTTCTAGGGACTGGAGAGACAGCTCAAGAGTTAAGAACACTTCCTGTTCTTTCAGAGGACCCGAGTTCCGTTCCCAGAATCCATACAGCAGTTCCCAATTGTCTGTAACTCCAGTTCCAGAGTTTCTGATGCCCTCCATCTTAACCTCTGCAGTCATTGCACACAAACGGTGCACAGACACACCTGCAGATAAAACATCCACACATAAACCCTTTAAAAATGTTTTTAAAAATTGACTGCCCAGTAGCCTCCTGGACAGGTTCTTTATGAGGCAAATACTGGGTACTTTCAGTGTCTAACACCATCTTCCTTCAGATTTACACTGAGTGCTAAGAGGGAACATGCATTGTGACATGTAACCCTTTTTAGAAAGATCATAAAAGTCAGCAATTTCTCCTGAGAGAATTGGTAATTTCCTACAGGCAGTCAATGATCTATGTGGAGGCAGCAGACATGTGAGGGGAAAATTCTTAGTCCCAACTGCAACTAGATTCACAAGCATTAGGGCTAAAACTAATACAATATCCCACCTATGTAAGTATGTAAGGAAATTTTATTAAGAAAATAAGATACGATCAAATAGACAAACAAAGGTCGTGGATACAAATGCTCTTAAGCACTCCCAAACTTAACTTAGATTCAACACTACTCTGACTCAAATCTCAACATTAATCTACAAATGAATATACTAGAATTCCCAAGGGAAATAAACAGAACAGACAAACAAAAGATCTACAAACAACAAAAAATCTACCCAGCAAAAACTTAAGGAATAAGAGAAAAGTTGTCAGAATTCACCATTATTAAAGTGATGTGGTGCACAGAGAAAGAAAAACGACTGCTTGGAAGGACCGAAACCCCACCCCCACCCCAGCACACACGAGCACAGAATACACACTCACAACTGGTACCCATGGGCAAAAAGAAAGTAACATGTCTATCCCAAACACAAACCATATCCAGACAGAGAGAAAGGATCAATAGGAAAACAAACCTTAAAGCAAAAGCTCTGAAACAGAAATAGAAAGATGTAAATGTCACGTCTAACCAACTCACGTGTACTGACATTTCATATGGCTTACATGCACTTCAAATTCAAATGCCCACAAGCTATGTCCAGCAATTACCCTGTATCCCATGTCCTCCACAATATCACAGGAAGCCGCGTTGTCATGGGTGTGCCACACCGTCTCTTTGATGCTGCAGCCGTACATGAATACGTTCTTTTTTCGGGAATGGCCATGGTAATCACAATAAACCTTAAAGAGATCATATAGTGTAACTATTAAAGCCTTGGATGTGCTACACATAGCACATCTCAAAAGACACATTCTGTTGGCTTCCGGTATGTTCACATAAAATGTTTAGCAAGCTGAATGATGCTAACTCTACTCTGTGAGCTCTAAATTTGTAGTTTCATTCCATGTCCAATAATAAGCAGTTACGAGGTTTTTGCATTCAAGGTTGTGGAAGTGTGCTTTAGCGTGATTTTTACTTTAGTAACTTTAGGATGAATTAAAACAAACCTCTGTTGCCAAAATAAAACTTTGAATCTTCTCTTCATATATTAGCAAATAAACGCAGATAATATCAGGCCAATCAAGCTGTCTCTCTTAAGTCATTTCATTTAAAAGACCCATCAATTTAAGAAGAAATAAAACCCCATTTGGGGCAGGATTTATAATTAATGTTCAAACTGATAAATCCTCAAAGGTGTCACATTAAACCTCACACTCTACTGTTCTTTATCACCTACTCAACACTTACCATACAGTGAATGGGATGCTATCTCAGTTGTACAGATACAGTCATTACAACCTCAAACAGCGGTTAAAATAGTTAACTAATTTAAAAGAACCTGAAAATGCTTTCATGAGAAAAATTCCCAAAACTTTCAAATAAACTCTTTAAGAGTATCATTTTTAAAAATGAAAAATAACGCATTCATTTTATTCCCCCATTTTTCCCTTCCTGAATGCAGGATTAGATAATTTAAACACTAATGTAAAAAGAGGTGCACTCTAATCAAAGCTGGTGAGGACAGACACTCGATGACGTCTGTCGGCCTTCCCACAGCACTCTGGCTGAGCCTGCGCTGTGCCCTGGGGCTTGGGTTTCACAGGAACAGCCATGAACTGCTGTGAGATCTGGTAAATATACACTGCTGCCTCCGTGCTGGCCACACAACAGTTAAAGTCTGAAGCACATGACCTACCATTGCTAGTCATAAACAAAAAGTAAAAGGGTAATATAAATTCTAAGCAACAAGAATACATTATTAACTTGACACTATAATCATTATAAAAGATGACAGAAAGGATTTTGAAATTAATGGCTGGCTTTTATAATCATAAAATAACATATAAGGTACACAGGGATCACAGGATTCCAGGAAGATTAAGGCTAGAGGCTACCTATGTGTGAGCCCATAAGAGACCGAGATAGCATTTGACAGAGACGCCTCTGGAGATCTACAAAGTATGTGAGGGGAAAGGTCCTGGAAAGAGCAGGAAATCATGAGAAGCAGAGGGCAAGAGAAACACACAGCCAGGAAACAGTCCTTGGCAGGCTGAGGGCACAGAAGTGGCCTGCAAATGAAAACCTGGTGGTCCTGCCCTCGGAGTATGCCCATGGACCTCAACCCTCAAATCTAGTCACGGATTTTAGTGAGATGTTGATTCCCATGGCAATCAGGTCAGTGGCAGCGAGAAATCACATGTCACAACTTGAGACTCAGCCAACGTCATCCTAAGACCAAATCTGATCTTTAAAATTGAGCTACCCCTGAGATTTAGGGGAATCGCTATGTTAAAAATGAAAAGCTTGGCGACAGTAGAAAGCAACAACAGACTTGACCAAGTCTAAGAAAACATGGAGAACGGAGGACAAGGCTTACAAAACACTAGGTTCAAGCTTCAGTGGGACAAAAATCAGAATGAGCTCAACTCCTCTGGGAACGTGATCATGAGACTAAGTCTGCAGGGGACGGAAGGAGCTGGCACAAATCCTAAAGGCATAAAGAATCTTCTCAGTGGAATTAAGAGTGGAAAATTCTCAACCTTTGGTAATCAACATTCAAACACAAGAGATATTTGGAGCCCCAGACATACATGAACAGAGAACTTCCACAATACTTATTATAGTCAGTCAAGACATTGACCATACAACCCAATCAGCAAGGAAAATATCCACTCACCTTCAGACAGAAACACTGGAAGAGTGGCCAATATTATCAGCAAGCCTGTGATACATTGAAAACTCAATCTTACCAGAAGCTCCTATGATACATTTAAAACTCGGAAAGCAACTGCCAACAAGACTGCTCTATGTAGAAAAGCAGACTCTAAAGTGCGGGGTAAGCAAAGATGCTTCTGACGAGCACAAACCAAAGCAGCTCATGACCAACAGATGACACGAGAGAACGCTACACAGAGGAAAACGACAGTGTGAACATCATGAGACCACAGAAGAGCACAATGGCAGGACAGACGACGAAGTCTTCATTTACAGCATAGTAACCAGCCAACTCCACATGCCAGGAGAGGACAGAAGAAAGATTAATCCAAAACAACCGGGGGTGGGGGGAGGGAAGACAGCAAAATCATAGCAACTAATAAAATATCTCATTGACAACCTTAAATGTGAATGCCCTAAACTCAGCTACGCAGAGGGAGAGCAGCTGGCAGGGTTAAAAGAGATGGAAGATGGGCAATACGGTAGATTCCAATGAAACAAAGAATCATATTCATAGTCAAGCTAGAAAACCTAGAAGAAATGGACACATTCTGTGACACATATGACCTAACAAAATGACACTGAGAAGATTCAAACAACTTAAACAGAATTACAATAATGGAGGTTGAAGCAGTAATTTAAAAAATATATTGCACCATAAAACTCACTTCCAATTCTACCAGACCTTTACAGAAGAACTCATACAATCTTGGAAAACAGAGAGAGGCAGGAATAGAGACAACCTCATTCTTGAAAGCCAGCACCACCACCACACCAAAGCAGGATATGTTATCACAAACAAGTACAAACACCTGGAGGCCAGTTCCCAGATGAACACATTTGCAATAAAACCCTTATGAACAAACTCAAGACCATGTTCTAATCAGCCATGGTGACTGAGCTGTCTCAGCCTCTGCAGGGTGGCTGAATGCATGTGAGTCAGGAAGAGTCATATAGCACATAAATGACTTGGGGACAGAAACTGCACAGACAAAGCCTTCAGCAGGCTGAACTTCTCTTCAAAAAGAGTCTAAAGAAACTAGGAATAGCAACACCATTGGGCTGTATAAAACAAGCCTGCAATTAATATTACACTAAATAGGGGAGACTGAGAGCATTTCCTCCAAAATTTGGAACAGGGCAAGGATGCCCACTCTCTCTCCAATGTGCTCAGGGCTTTAGGTGACACGATATAAAACCAGCACACAAATAGGAAAAGAAGTCAAAATGTTCCTATTTGCAAAAATAAAAACAAGCCCAGAAACACTCTCCTGTACTTGGAGGATCCCAGTGCTCTCCTACTAGAAATGTCTTATGATCTTGAGGCTGTCAGCAAAGTCAACGCACACAAAACCAGCACACGAGTCAGCAGCTGATCTGGGTGTCAATAAAGAATTTGCCAGCTGTCACAATCTCCATGCTGGTCATGGACTCTCTCTGAAAATTTAAGCCCCATATAAACTATCTTCTAAAAATGGTCTCAATCATTATGTTATCACAGCAATAGAAAAGTAGCCAAAACAAGAGCCTTCTTAATGGTCTGGACAGCCTGGGTCGCTACATCTACACTGCACATCTGTATCTCACAGCTGGCGGACAACCTGGGTCTCCACATCTGAATGTACATCTGCATCTCATAGCTGGTATAGAATCTGTCCAACACATCAAAGACCTGAAGCTTTTAAGATACTAGAGGAAAGCACCTCAAGAAGCAAGCACAGGCAAGGCTTTTCTGAAGAGAACTCAAGTAGCACAGGAAATAATTCCAATTAGCAAACAGGATTACACAGAATTAAAGTACCTACATGACGCAGGAAGCAATCTCTGACATTCCTTCAAGACTGGCTGGAAGCTCACAAGTGAGCATTAGCTGTTCTTCTGAGAGAGCCTGGGCTCAGTTCCCAGCTCCCACACTAAGCTGCTCACAACCACCTGTAAATGTAGCTCCAAAGGCCCCGTGCCCTTGACAGACCTGCTCAGGCACATGAACATATGTGTCATACATTCAGACAAACACATACATTTTTTTTTCTTTAAAATGTTTTAAACATTATTTCATTTAATGAACCTGGGATATTTTGCCTGCAAGTATGTAGGTATACACACACACACACAGAGACACACACACACACACACACACACACACACACACTAGGTGTGGTCTGCACCCGCAGACACCAGCAAGTATTGGATGCCCTAGAACTGGAGTTAGGCATCATTCTGAGTAGCCACGTGAACTGGCAATCAAAGTGGACCCCCTGGAGGAACAGAAGTGCTCGTAACCACTGAGCCGCACTCCATCCCTGTATCTTCTGTTTCTGTATCTTCTGTTATTTTTGAGTTGCTTTGATTTTCTTTTTGTTGGGGGTGTGATATTTGTCAACTACACATCTAAGGATCAATAAGTAAATGCTATAATTTTTTAATTAAACACTAAAAAATAAAATGCTCCACTCAAATAAATGGTATAATGAACCAAAAATAAATAGTTCTCACAGAAGAAATACAAATGGCTAATGAATACTTGAAAAGCAGTCTGGGGCCCCACACAGTGGAGGGAGAGAAGCAACTCTGTAAGTCACCCTGACCTTCACATCTGCACTGTGGATAGGCACAGCATCCTTCACACATGTAAAGATAAAGAAAGAAATGTAATTCTGTTGGGTTCTCTTTAGAAAGTATTTGGCATCCTTAGCTACCAGAAAAATGTAAATCAAAGCTGCTCTGAGACTTATCTCATCCCAACCAGAATAGCTATCATTAAAAACCAAATAACAAACACTGAGAGAGATGTACACAAGAGGAACACTGTTCACTGTTTAGAAATATAAATGTGTGCAGTAGCTATGGAAATCAGTATGGACATTCCACAAAATAAAAGGCTAAAACCAGAGCCACTGTAGGATCCAACATCCAACTCTAACTCCACACCTGAATGAGGGATTTTATGTATCTGTGAGAACAGATACAACCAGACTTCACAGTAAACACAGTCAGCTAAGTACAGAAAAACAAACACTGGCATATATGCATAGATCTGCAGGGAGCCCAGACTCAGAACTTAGTTTATACACACTCTGCATAGATCTGCAGGGAGCCTAGACTCAGAACTTAGTTTATACACACTCTGCATAGATCTGCAGGAAGCCTAGACTCAGAACTTAGTTTATACATGTGTAACTAGCTTATACACGTACACAACACAAAACTAGAAAAGGAGATGGAATTCAGGCAACAAGACAGCAGAACAGGAGACCCACTGAGGGAGTAAGAGAAGCAGCTAGGATAGGGGAACAAGGGCAGGGAAGGCAGTGGCAGGGACATGAGGAGAACAAGGTGTAATGACACAAAGGCATGAAGATTCATGATGAGGAATGTCACTCTGCAAGTTAATATAAAAACATAAACTATACTAAGTCATTAATTAGTAAATACACTTCTGTGTACAAAGGCAAACAAAGGCGGCCACATACCAGAGGTAAGCGCTTCACTGCGGCCAGGTACTGGAGCAGCCCCTTTGCGTGGTAAATCGTGGGATGTAACTCTGGGTTTGGACTCTGCCACTGTCTGTTCAAATCCTCTCCACTTAGGGAGCAGCGGTGACTGCACACACAAAGACAGAAAAACAAAAGCAAGGATTCAAGGAGCTGCAGACTGGGCCAACTCAACACACATGGCAATCATTAAGGAAACTTGTATCCACCGTTCGCTACATTCACTATGTAAACTTGTAGCCATCATTTGCTACAGAGGGGGCCCAACTGAACACACATGGCATTCATTAAGTAAACTTGTATCCACCGTTCGCTACCTGAAAAATCCTATGTCACATTTTTGTAACCATGGTGATTTCAAATTTAAAATAGACTTTTGTAAGTCATAAAAAGTCTACTGTATAAAATTAGTAGGCCCCTTCTCTCTCAACTAAATAGAAACCACTCACTACACTAAGTCTGTATGCTACTGCTTGTTGTCTTGTACACACTATGAGAAAGGCAAATATATGAAAATTATGTAGTATTGAAGAAGTGTAAACACACTCTCCTTTCTTCATAGAAGCCGGGCACTAATGTTGTCAAGCACCACAGTCTACAGCCACACTCTCAATAAGAAGCAGGACATGTGTGGTAAGAGTCCTGACATAGCTTTCTAAGACAACTCAACAAAGATTTTATAAAATTACATCCCCATTGAATCAGAACACTAACGCATGCATTTAAAAGTCTGATGTATTACCCACCAAAAACTTGGGTCTTTTTCCTAGAAAAAAAATCATCAAACCCATTATTTGAATTGACTTGAACACTAGTAGATCAACAAATTAGATGCAGCCACCGTAGCAACCTATGACACTCCTGTAACCACTGCTTAACTTACTTTCCATTGATGACACCATCTGGATTTAGCATGGGGACAATTTTAAAAATGTAAGACTCCCGTAAGCTCTGGGCCGTCGGGCTGTTGCTCATGAGGTACTCCAGTGTTCCTTTCATGACCCAGCTGGCATTAGTCTCTCCAGGATGTACCCTCGCAGACAAGAAAATGTACGGGCGCGTTCCTAAAGTGCACACGAAAGCTCAATTCAAATGGACGGCAACTACAATTTTGAATGGCATTTCACTTTAGGGATCTAGAACTCTCCTCGGTTGTGAATTCCAATGGAAAGTTACCAGGCACACACACCATGCACACTCTGCACTAGCCTACAGAGAAAACTACAGAAAATGCATGCAGGCTGCTAGGCACAACAGTCCGCAATATGGACATAAACAGTGTGATAATGTACAGCACAGGGACCACTTGATCATGTTCTATTGATTGATGTAACTTGAAAAAGGTTAGTACTTGAGGGTAAACGTATTTTTACAAAGAATAGCGACTGGGAAAGTTTAAAATATAAACTTGTGTTTCATAAACTCACAGAGAAAAGGAAAATATTAATCTAAATCTGTACGAATGATAGCACAGAGGAACGGGTGATACAGAATCAACAGAGCAGTCACTATGCACTCACACAGAGTCGGCCAACACCATACACCTCACCACCCCTACGCCCATGCACAGTCCCCCTCTCGCCCCCCCCCGCTCTCTCTCATGCTGTTGCTCTCTCTATTGTAATTTGAAATAATTATCAAAAGTTGAACTATGCTCTTGTTTGCACTACCTCAGCAATTCTAAACTTTAAATAGTAGAGAAAACCACGTAGCTATTCAGTGCTAGCTATCAGAATACTGACTCTAAAATACTACTGTGTTTTAGCTTCAGCATTGTTTCCAGAAACAACTAAAACATGACTATCAAAGCAATCCTGAGAGGAAACCTCAGGTGACGCTTTCACTTTCCAGAGTGGACAACTGAGGCACAGAAGTGGTCTATGGTTAGACACAGGACCAAGACTAGAGTCTAAATCTTCTCATGACTGCTCTTAGAATTGTTATAAAATACATAGGAGGCAAACACAAGTGAGAATGTGTGAAGTTTTGAGGGAAGACAGACTTACTGAACTGACAGATATGTTCATAATAACTGGACTCTGGCATTGCTGTTATGGTCACCAAAGGACAGCTGTTTCCAGACAAGGTTTTACACAACACGTCTT
This sequence comes from Grammomys surdaster, assembly GCF_004785775.1. Classification (NCBI taxonomy): domain Eukaryota; kingdom Metazoa; phylum Chordata; class Mammalia; order Rodentia; family Muridae; genus Grammomys; species Grammomys surdaster. The sequence goes on from NW_021604656.1 coordinate 8,390,920, forward strand.
TTCGAAAATAGATTTGTTGAGGATTGTGTGCTGATTCCAATTTTTGAAGATGCATCTTGACAAAAATTTAAAAGCAAAGCATATAATCATTTTAAAATTCCCTACTGATATATAGAAACAATGTATCTAGAGATCCAGAACTAGAAGTAAATCTGATTCTTAAAACTTACATATAACCATCAACGCCAAATAAAACACAGCCATGAACATGTGAGGGACAAGAGAAAGGTGGCACCTGCTACTTACACCCCACACCAGCAGGGTTACCCTATGTAGAAGTGAAAGTTACCCTAGGTGGAACCAATATTCTAAATAAGTTCACAGAAATTCAGCTAAGGCTTTGCTGCCAATCTGAGCTGTGAAAAAAAGCATTTGGTTTTCAAAGAATTTAGAATTCTGGACTTATAACTAAGGTCACATTAGTTATAAGCTAACTAATCACATGCTAAAATTACAAGCCAGAAATTATGAACAATTTCTTCTGACTTCTAGATGTGTGTGCGTGCACACGTGCATGCATGCATGTGTGTGTGTGTGTGATATTGATATTGTTCAGTGAGTCTAATGACCATGCCATGGGCTGTCACTCAGCCCAGCCTTCCCTCTACGCCACAGGCTAGGCCTTCCTTGCACTGGAGCTGCCCAGGTCTCCTTCCTGTATCTGATCACCCTTCCATACCCTTGCCATTAGATCAGATACTTTGTTGTGAGAATGAACCTCCCACGGCTGGCCATCTACTCACTCTATCCAGTTTACTCAGCTTTGTACAAACATTCACAATGTCACAGCCCTCTCACACACTCTGAGGAGCTCGAGTCTTATACAATGAACCTGGTTCTTATGCCAAAACATTAATTTTCCTACAGAAAAATTCAAAATAATTCAAAATGTAGCTTTATTTCCCTGCTGTTACAAGGTTCCCCACTTGTTTCTACAAGATTAATATTTATATTTATTTATAGTTATATTTATATTATAGTACTCTTTAGTTAAGCAAAGTGAAATCTCATTTAATTAAGATTTGTTCACAGAAAGTTGTAGAAGTATCAGTTTCTACAAGTGATATGTGAAGTACATAAATTTTCCTTCCTAGCTCTTTTTTTAAATTCTTTTTCTTTTGTGAGAGCATAGGAGTGGGCCCATGTGCATGCACCTGTGTGAGTACGAATGCGACAGACGCTGACATGCGTGTCAAGTGCTGGCTGCTTCTCTACCTCTCCCCTTTCTTTTTCTTTCCTGAGATAGGGCCTCTCAGTGAACTTTGGCTGCCTTCGCCCCGGCAGTGGGGTTCAGGGCTCACTAGACCATAACTGGTGTTCCTCTGTGGATGCTGCAGGTGTAGGTGGGGGCCCTCGCTCCTGTGGCGCCAGCGCTTCAGCGTCTGAGGGTCCCCAGGCTCTCAGAGCTACTTCATCCCCCCTCCCACCTGTAATGTTTCCAACAAGGACTTCATCTCTACTCATGTACAGCCTACATTCTATTGATATACTTAACCAGAAGCAAACTGTACCACTGACCTGGTACTTACTCGCAATACAGAACGGTATTCACAAGTTGGCCATCAGGCCCTCTCACCTGCAGAGTTGAATACGTATATGGATAGTGATAGGCAAAGTAGCACACATCATCTTTATGCGGGAAGCTCACAGTGAAGGTGATGGTGTAGTAGGACTTTCCCTTCTGCCCGCCTGCAGCAACTGAACTTCTGGAGAAGTGATTCCTGCGATTGAAAAGCATAAAGCACTTTATTCTCCATGCACAGTTGTTCTCATTTCTTATGCTCATTTTATTAAGTAGAATTTCAGAAAGAAAAAAGAAAAACCCCAGTGGATATTTAGTTTAACTGAACTGCTTTATTCAATAGACACTGTTTTAGTTACTTTCCTATTGCCATTATAAGAGACACCATGACCAAGATAATTTATACAAGAAAGAGTTTACTTGGGGCTTAAGAGTCTCAGGTTCCATCCTGCTACAAGCATCCCAGCATAGCATCTGGCAGGTAGGCCTGGTGCTGAAGCAGTAGCTCAGAGTTAATGTCTCCATCCACAAGTCTGATGCAGACACAGAGCTCACAGGAGGTGAGGTGGGCTTCTGAAACCTCAAAGCCACACATTTCCTCCAACGAGGCCACACCACCTAATCCGACCCAAACAATTCCACCAACCAGGGACCAAGTGTTTAAACATGTGATCCAATGGCCACCATCCAGTAGCACTGCTCGTCTCTAGACGGAGAGCTCGTGAAGCTCACGCTCCTGTCAGGGACTCATGGCATTATTGACTTCGTCCAAGACAGCTCCCTCCATCAATCAACAGGGAGGACCACATGTATGGGATCTGGAGCTGGCAAGCCACAGCACCTGGCACTTTACATAACGGGTGTTAAGATTAAAGAAGAAAACTCGCCAGGAAGGCCGCTGTTTCCCGATGCTTCCTGGTGTGGCCGGAAGGAAATCTGCAGCATCACAGATGCTGTGCTCTTGCCAAAATGAACCAAAGCTTGATTATGCTTTTACAGCTAACTGACAGTACAACGGTTTCAGTAAGATACAACTGTTAATAGCAAAGATGCAATCAGCAAAAGACAAATTTAAAACTCCTGTATGAGAAAGAAACCAGTTTAACAGAGCAAAGGGAATCCTACTGATAAAAAAAAATTTAAGAACCATATTAACATAGATTAAGTGTGACTTGTGATGAACAAGGGAGATCAGTAGTAGCCAACAGACATTTTTAACATGGAATACTTTCAAGGGTGTGTTTTTTTCCAAAAACAGTTTGTTCTTTTTTGCTAATAGCTCTACAAATAAATCACATTTTCCAGGCTTTTATACTTTAAAAAAATGTAATGTGTGCTCTTTCATAAAACCTAATTGGAAAAAACAAAAACAAAACAAAAAAAAACAAGTACTATGCAACATTTATATGGCCCCTGGGGAAATCTGAACCCTGAATAGATTATAGTAAGGAATTTTCTTAATTTTTCTGCTGTACGGTAATGGCAAGGTGGTTGGATGGTCTTTAAGGGGTCTTTGTACTTTAGAGATAAGTATTTCTGTACGGAATATGGTATCTGACAACTGCTTTAAACAATTCAGCATGTGGACCACTACCAACATGGCTCAAAGGTACCTTCTGCCAAAGCTAGCAAGCTGAATTCAGACCTAGAACCATGTCATAGGAGGAAAGAACCAAACCCGAAAGTTGTCCTTTGACCTCCACACAAAAGCAGTGGCAGAGGCACCCACTCTCTAACACCAGCCCTACTATATAAATAAATCAATGCTAAGGAACTTCCATATGTCAACATGGACGCAGGGAGCCCTGAAATGCACAAGCAGAACTGACCACAGGACAGTGACTGTTCAACATGGGCAGCAAACCCCTGGGACAGCATCCTGCTCATAGCTTTTAAAAATCCTTAAGTATTGCTGACATAGGCATTTAAAGATACTCTGCCAACTCAATTTCTACAGTTCTAAACACTCTTGAGAAACAGGGCTTACAGGCTTTTTATTCACACACTTACATACTCAAACTATTCTTCATTAACTGCATCACTGTATACTGAATGGCCAGATAATGGCAAGTGCCAAGAACTAAGAATCATACAAAACAGTTTCTTCTCTGAATTGACCTACCTGAAGAGGTACGTATGCCTGTAGTGAGAATTTGGTTTCTTTAAAAACCCAGTTATGTTATGTGAATATGCTTTTATTTTAGTCCCAGGTGTGGGGTAAGAGGCAGCTTTACAGCAGGTGATTGCGATTTGCCTTGTGCACTAGCTGGGGTGTGATTTTTGCCAGCTGCAGATAGTTTAATTCTGGAGACTCTGGGGAGGGCTATAAATACGAAAACTCCAAGACCGCCTGGGAAGGAGGCTGCTGCTCCCCTGCGGCTTCTGGTTGCTGCTGTTGCTTTTTGTCAAATGGTCATGAGAAATGAGACAAGAAGAAGAAACTGGATATTCTGAAGACAAAGACTGACTTGCCACAAGGAGCTCAACACCTCTATTCAGCAGAAGAAGCCTAAAGAGGTTTATGTCTCCTTTTCCCTCTAACCTTCTTTCTCTTCTACCTAGTGTTGGGGGTTGAAGAGACTGGGATAGAATAAGGGCTGGAAGGGAGGTAGAGCTATAAGAACCCAGTAAAGTAGTAAAAAAAAAAAAATACCAACATATGCTATCATACATGTTCCATGGAAGTTACAGGCTATAAATGAACAAGACACACATGTTGACAGAAGACAACTATGCTCTATTTATAACACAACAGCCTCTGATCCTTAGTATCAGACTTCTAGAAAGCAACCACAATAATGCATGCAACATAAAAAATAGTTAACCAATGAATGCTAAATTGCACTGAATTCCAGTTTGGTCTGATAGTAGCCAGACAAAAAAGCAAAAATTCCTGTTACCACTCCTTACACAGAACAGAACTTAATTGTGTTATTTATGGTCACGAACACTGCAATGTGAAAAGAAGTGAGATGTACGTAGAGAAGCCTGAGTGTTTTTGATATTTAATAGCCTGAGCAATGCCTCTGAAACCATGCCCACCACTGCCCAGGTCACCACTGGGTCGCTGCAACGTTCTAGGACAGAACAGGTAACCTTTCTATTGAGCTATCATTAAAAGCAGCACAAGCAGTGTAAAGTGGAGACCAGGGTATGCATTTCCTTTGCTTCTGCTTCTTAGTTATGTGCTACTTATCTTGCTAACAGACACGGAGGGATGGAACTTTACTGAGATGAAGCCCATTTCTTTCCCAGAAAGTAACAGAATTTAAGATTTAGGTTTTTTCCAAAGGGAATATATACTGTTAAGTTGCTTTAAATTCTAGTCATCATCATCTTCTGGCAAAGCTACAAGAACGAGACATCAGTGTTAGTTAAGGACAACATTAAGAATCAAAATCCACTTTATGGAAAATTCAAGACTAACAGGACAGAAACTGTTATCCAAGGGAAGTAAACACCAAGACCGAGATTAGAAAACACATACAAACTCTGTGTGACTGATGGGAAATGATCGTTAAAGCATAGAATTTTAAAAAATAAAAATTTAAAAATCTATTTTTATTTTGGGAGACGTTGTAAGGACATCGGGCAGTGATAAAAGGTACAGGGAGAGGAATGGAATTAAGGTACATGGTATGAAATTCACCAAAAAAAAAGGCTGGAAAGCCCGGATGTTAAGTGTCCAGTGTAGATGTAGGCTCAGACCTGAGCACTGCTAGATTTGCATTCACGTTCTAACAAGACCACAGGGAACTGAAGTCTCCACAGGCCGGAGCTGTTATGCGCAGCTCACAGCAACTGGGATCCTGTGAGAGGATAAAGTACATATTCTATCAGTAAAGAGACAGGAGAAGACAAGAATCCATGCTGTCAAGGAGCATGTCTGTGCCTGTTTGTGAGAGCGGCTGGACATAATTATAAGTCTGATACATGCTTTCCATTTTAAGAGATTAACCTGAAAGTGTGTGTGCATTAGGGAAGTATTTCTGAAAAGACAGCAGCAAAGTGTAATCATGGGCCTTCTCTCAAGGAGAGGTCTGACCTACTTCCACAACAGCCACACACCTAGGTAGTAAGCCACACATCCTAGCCTTCCGGGCACAGAAATGCACAGAAGCACAGCAAGGATAAAGAGGTCACGAGGAAAACTGGGTGAGGGATGAACAGGGGAAAGAATGTGCACGTGAGGCGCACGCACCATGCCCCTAATGTATGTACAAGAAGGGGAGTCAGCATTAGGAAACGTGTTACATATAGAATTAGAGTAAAATCAGAAGCAAGGACTAAGACGCCTACATCATTTACAAGCAAAGCTGTAGTCATAAACAGGCACCTATATCATACACACCTACCCTCCCACACAGCCTCAGGGACCACTTCAGAAGAGGAAGAAAATCTAGACTAAAACAGTGGCTTCTGGATAGAACAGGACAGCTGTGTTCATGAACTCAGAGCAGGCACCAGGTTCACAAGCCTGCACTCCAATCAGGGGCACTATGGACAGCGGATGGCTTCTGGAGCAAAGAGAGTTGGTTTTCTTTAATGGTGTGGCCCCTTTGTAGGCCAGCCATCATCCAACGGATGTCCCCACACACAGGTGTATTATGGGCAGCACAAATTAGACTCCATGGGTTATTTTACAAAGTGGGGGAGAAGAAAAAGAAGGAAAGGAAAAGGAGGAAGAGGCAAGGTTCAGGGAATTGGGGAGACAGGAGTGGAGTTGAAAGAGCTAGAGGAAGGAGTAGGGGTTGACGAGGGTCTAAATACATTGTATGAAATTTCCAGAGAGTCAATAAAAATTAAGGTTACTACTGCTGGGTTAAAGCATCCTGACTAAAGTAAGGAAGAGAGGAGAGCATTTACTCAGCTCACACTTCCACAGCACTGTCCATCTCTGACGGGAGTTAGGATAGGAACCTGGAGACAGGAGCTGACACAGAATCATGGAGGGCTGCCCCTTATTGGATCCCCATGGCTTGCTCAGTTTTCTTATAGAATCCAGGAACACCAACATAGGCACAGCACCACCCACATCGGGCTGGACCCTCCCACATCAAATTACTAATTAAGAAAATAACCTACAGGCTTGCCTACAGTCCAGGCATTTTCTTAATTGAGGCTCCTTCTTTTCCCCTGACTAGCCAGCATACATGCTGTGTTTTCATTGTTACACTGAAACAGAATGGAATGTAGCCTTCTATGAACTTCTGTAAGAATACTCACTTGTAGTAACAAATGTCAGTACCCATACGAATCCACCATGGTCTGGCATTTAGTGCTTCCTGAACTGAATACATAAGTGGCTGCATACCTTTGAAAGAAGAGGAAAGGAAAGAGAACTCTTTTCAGAATTGATGTAAAAATGAATCTTGCCTTCTAGAAAGTACCAAAATTTCAGGAAAACTGAAGTATACTGCATTTCAATATTTTAGGATGTATTAGAGAAATCTGAGTAATTTCTTAGATTATAATTTAATCAATATCCCTTTGAAAGTTCAACTAAAATGGAATAACTTTAGAGTGAATGGCTACCAATTCTTTTCTGTTAAATTACTGTTAAAGAGTTCGGTCAATTAAAGTTAGTTTACTCCTTGTACAAAGTAAAATAGTCAAACTTAATAAAGAAATCGTGTAGGGAGATGGCCCTGAAGGTAAAACTCGTCACCCAAGCATGAGGCTCCATTAACTGTCAGAAGCCATGGAGATAGCAGCACCTGTCTGTAATCTCCATGCTCTTAAATGCTGGGAGGAAGCTCATCCAGTGAGCCTGGCCAAAGCAGCAGCCACAACACAGACAGACCCTGGCTGAAGCAAAATCAAAGGGCATCATGCATGGACACACCGGCAAGTGCACACACACCACAGTGCACACACACACAGGCAAGTGAACACACACCACAGTGCACACACACACACAGGCAAGTGCCCACACACACACCACAGTGCACACACATACAGGCAAGTGCACACACCACAGTGCACACACACACAGGCAAGTGCACATACACCACAGTGCACACACACACAGGCAAGTGCACACACACCACAGTGCACACAGAGGCATACCATAGTGTGCACACACACACCACAGTGCATCCACACACAGGTAAGTGCACACACACCACATCGAAGACTCGTGCACACAGGTGCACACTCACACACAATAATGAGCAATCACTCCTCTAATTCTTCATAGAGTCTCATATGCAGTGAGAAAGACCACAGAGGTTTATGTCTGTTTTCATTCCTTCTCTACAGAAGTGTTAACATGGCTTGTGTCCCAGCTAGTCTTGCATCAATATGAGACAAGCTAGAGTCATCTGAGAAGATGGAACTGCAACTGAGGAAATGCCTCTGTAAGATCCAGCTGTAGGACTTTGCTTAATTAGTGATTGATGGGGAGGGCTCGGCCTACTGTGGGTGGGGCCATCTCTGGGCTGGTAGTGTTGGGTTCTATAAGAAAGCAGGCTGAGGCAAGCCATGGGCAGCAAGTCAGCAAGCAGCATCCCTCCATGGCCTCTTCATCAGCTCCTGCCTCCAGGTTCCTGCCCTGTGTGAGTTCCTGTCCTGACTTCCTTTGGTGATAGACCAGGATGTGGAAGTAGAAGCTGAATAATCCCTTTCCTCCCCAAGTTGTTTGTTGGTCATGGTGGGAACTGACAATGAAGGTAGGGTTAAAGAGACAACACACTTTCCTGGATACTCTTAAGAGATATGCTTCCATATGAGTTTTACAATTGCATTATTTGCCCAGGCATCATGATGCACTCCTTTAATCCCAGCACTGGAGAGGCAGACATGTGGATGTCTGTGCTCCAGGCTGGCATAGTATGTATACATGTTGAGATCTCACCTCCCCACAAATAAAAACCATAAAATCATCTTATTTCATTCCAGAACCTGATAAACTAGACTTTTTAACTAGAATTGAGTTAAATTTTAATGTAATTATAGAAACACTGATGGCTTTCCTGAGAGCTGGCTTGATTTTAAATCCTACCTTCAGTATGGAATCATTTTCCTGGTGTAGGAGTATCTCATTAAGTATATTTGCGTTTTATAAGGTTTCTTTTCCTTTCTAACTGGCTCTTTCACTGCTGTTTGAGGCTCACCTTAAACATGTGCTGCCTAACACGAACCCTAGGGGCAGGGAAATGGCCATACTAGAACATAGACAGAGCTAGCATGGGTGCCTGTTTTTTAATATTTCACTTAACACTGCTATGCTGCCTCCTGGCCCTCCGGGGGGAGGTTAACCTCCTGTGTGCTCCTTAATGACACAGGCCTGCTTAGGAAGTTACTGTGTTCTATCTTCATTGCATTTTAAGAAATCAGAACCCCAGACCCTGATGATGACACAATCATCTTCTCATAATTTTAATAAAAATGTTATACAGTACTCGATGAAATATTGACCAATTTTCTCAAATCAATTCTATCATGTATAATACAAGAGACAGTGACTAATCCCCATGTGGCAGACACTGCTGTGTTTAGATATATAAAAATAGTCACCGTGTCCTCTCAACTGCCCACCCTTCATGTTATGTTATATTCATTTCATCACCAGAACTGACTACATTTAAGAGTTAGGATCACTTTATCCATGGTCTTTCAGCACAAGCAAAAGAAAAACCATGGCTCCCTCGCCCCACTGATGGGCGCACTGTAAGCTGGAGGCTCCTTACTGTAAGCAGCTTTAGTTCTAAGGAATGGCTATTCTTTTACGGTAACTTGTTAAATTGGTTATTACCTACGATTCTGCACCTAGAGTCTTACGTTGCTTCTTTTCTTAGATTTAGTATTTTTAAATTATGCGTATGTGCCTTTGAGTGCAGTAACCGTGGGGGCAGAGGTGTAGGCAGCCCTAGAGCTGCAGTCACGGTTTGCCGTGAGCACCCGACAGGGATGCTGACACCCGAACTGCAGTCCTCTGACAAAGCAGGAACACTCCCAACCACTGAGCATCTCTCCAGCTCCACAGGTTGCTCTTTCTAAGAGGGAAGTTCAAAGATCATACTAGGTTCAGAAAAGTAAACTTAAATCCATTTGAATATTTTCATCAATTGCTAGAATAAATAACAAAAGTATAATTTAGTTTTATAGGATTAAAAATATAGTCTCCCCTCCCACCTTTTTTCGTTTGGTTTAGTTTCTTAAAGCAGGGTCTTGTGTAGCCCAGGCTAGCCTTGAACTCCCGACCCTTCCACTTGCCATTTCCCACCTGCTAAGAGACTGCAGGAACGCACCACCATGCTCAACTTTGCACTTTTCAATAGTGGAAACAGACTGTTTAAATTCCTACATTGGGCGGGCTAGAGAGATGGCTCAGCAGTCAAGAACACTGACTGTTCTTCTGGAGGTCCAGGTTTCATTCCCAGCACTCACACAGCAGCTTACAACCATCTGTAACTCAAGTTCCAAGAGATCTGATACCTTCTTCTGGCCTCCAGTACCTGACATGCATGTTCTGAACATATATTCAGGCAAAATGCCCAAACACACACAATAAAAACAATGTTAGTTTTACATCTGTGGACTGGTTAGACAGCTCAATGAGAAACAGCACTTATCGTACAAGCATAAGGATCTGAGTTCAAATCCCCAGCACACATGTAAGAAGCTGGCTGTGGCTATATATGTGCCTATAACCCAGCACTGAGTGGGCACACAAAGGATCCCTGGGCCTTACTGGATGCCAGCCCTGCTCCAGGTTCAACGAGAATCCTGCCAAGGGAAAAACAGAGTGCTATCAGGGTAACAACATACTCCTTTAGCCTTGGTGTGTGCACACAGGCTTGCGTGTGCACACACACACACACGTCTATCTTTTTCTAAACATTATATTTGTGTGCTTTGCTTTGTTTTTTGTCTAACTATTTTCCACACTTGTCTTCATTGACTCTCTTCCTTCCCTTTGGTTTATCTCCTTCCCTAGTTGCTGACTGAGTGTTTTCTAAGAGTAGAACCAGTCCGGTTTACAAGTTAACGCTGACTAAGTCACACTCCCTAAGTCTGAGTCAGCTAGCCTTCTGCTAAAATGAAATGCAGCATATACAGAGGCATTTATTAAACACCAGCAATGAGCCTAGCTCTACAGGAGAATTTACATTTTTAAGTATTTAATTTTAATAGCCTCAAAGTGGCTAGTAGCTACTACCATGATGGACAGACATTTCTAAATAATTTCTTTTCTTTTTTTTTTTTGGTTTTTCGAGACAGGGTTTCTTTGTGTAGTCCTGGCTGTCCTGGAACTCATTCTGTAGCCCAGGCTGGCCTCGAATTCAGAAATCCCCCCTACCTCTGCCTCCCAAGTGCTGGGATTAAAGGTATGTGCCACCACTGCCCAGCTTCTAAATAATTTCTAACATCAGTTTTAAATATCTTTTTTAAAGATATTTTTTAAAAATAAATATTAATTTCAAAAACCTGGTTTTTAATCACTTCTGTGTTAATTTCTACCAATAGTTTAGATCATTATACAAAGTACAGAATATTTCTGATATTTGTAAGTTTCCCAGTGATAAGATGTAAGCTTCTTCAGACTGTAAAACCTGAAGAGTGGCCACACTCTTAGGTAAGGTTCTGTGGGTGGAGCCACTGGAGAGCCAAGGCATGTGCTTCCTAAGACACTCCCAGGGCCAATTCAAATGTTCCCTTTATCTGCCAAACACTGTAGCCTATGTGACATATGTCTGTCTCACACTTGAAGCCCAACACTCTGGTTTACAGTTTTGTCTTTATCTCACCATTTTGATGAATGAAGACAGTCAGCGTTCCTCTCACAGCTCTGAGAGTTTCCTGAATGTGTAAGCCTCCAGTCCACTCATTTTCTGGCCGGCAATGTCGCGCTCCAGTAGGATGGCCTACTCTCTCGAGCACTTCCACACCTTCCACCCCCTTGCTTGTTGCTGGACAGCTGCCTAAGTTCCGTCACTTCACACACCCAATATCTTCCTCTTTCTTAAGTTTTACTCTCAGGTTGCTGGAGCACACCCTCAAATATTTCTCAAAAGTGGAACCCCAAGTTTGGTTGCACTGTTCCCAGTCTTTACATCCTTGCTTACACTGTAACTTCTTGCTAGGCCAGATTCGATTATAATAATAGCTGTCTTTTAATAAAGTTAATTATTGGAGCTTTTGCTCTGTTTCTGTAGGTCTCCATGACAACTTTACTGCATAAAGGTTTGTAGCATCTTAAAGACAGAAACCTGTGAATGGCTCCTGTCTCTTAGCTATTCTGGTTTTAACTATTAAATTTCTCTGATGCTGCTGCACATGGCCCACCTCATACCCATCAACCCACTTTCTTTCCACTACTTAACAAATACTTGCTCCCTTTTTTAACTTTCTATTTTTCCTGGTCCGGTTGATTTTTTTCTTAATGTGTTGCCCCCATCCTTTTATGGTCTAGATTAGCTGTCATTTCTCAAGGCTATGTCATCATACCAGAACCAGTCTGCCTTCTCCCACATCCTCTGCTTGAACACTACTAGGACACCTTATATACTCTGAGAGCGCTACATGGACTAATGTTTCTCAAAGAGTGTGTAGGTAGCATGTTTCCTGAATTCTTACATTTACTGGCAGTGACAAATGACAGATTGTATAAAAGATATGTGGCTGTTTCCACGCCTCTAGAGTTCCAGATGGCTGGTCCAGTACTAGGCTGACTTTCTATATGCACAAAGACATGGTGGTTTCAAGCACATACTCTACATCCAGGGCTTACATTCCAACGTGGCCACAGATGCATGGCTTTGACAGAGTGCTACGCACTGTCTACACTGCTAGCTCTTCAGTAAGTGAGCACTGGGAGCATACTGCGTTGAAATACTCCAAGACCTGTCCAAGGCCAGACTTGCTGACAGTCACCTGCCCATAGTACTGTCATTTTTCTCCAAAGGAAAATGAATCGAGCTACTTGCTGAAAACTCAGCAGTGTCACTGCACGCATAAGTCACGTCTGAGTCCCTGGCCCTCGCCAAGCCACTGAAACCTCATTTCACCCTCCTACAGACAGGAAAGCTCATATAACAGCTAAGTACTGGACGCACAAAAGGGCTCAGGCTGACGTTAAGGGCACTTTATACCTATCTGAAATGCTCTGATTTTTTTAAAAAACAATGTATTCTAACACTACTTTTTAAAGTATGGTATTAATTCTGAAAAAAGAAAGCAATGCTCAAGAGTTCTGACTGAATATATTTGGAACAAATAGGCTGCAACACCAAGAATCAATCTCAGTGACTCAGATTCAACATGAAGAGCTATATCTGAGTAATTGATATTGAGCAAAATATTAAGTTGCCACAGAAACAACCAATGGCACTGGCCTTTAATAAAAAAATAAATAAATAAAGCCAGGGTCAGTAATAACCACAGACATGAAAGGGGAGGTGTCTCTGGCTCCACCCACCATATAACTCCCAGGCACAACACTAAGGGGACATTAATGGATGAGGACAAACACAGTTTAAAATAGAGAAGGGTCTCAATCTCTCCAGATATCCTCACCAACAGATGAGTACATTCAACAAATAATACAAAAGCAGACACTACCCAGACTCTCAGCACGAGGAATCTGTTGCCAAGAAACAGGCAAAGGGACAGGAGCTGGAAGGAGACTACAGTGTAAATCAAAGTAAAAGTCAGGCCAAAATATACTAAAGAAACAAGAAGCAGGTGTTCATGTGTGCACGTGTGCATGTGTATGCATGTGGCCTTCAGGAGCTGGCTCTCCCAGACAGGCCTTAGGTCAGGTTTCCTCAGCATGTACCTTCCCTCACTGACCCATCTCCTTCCTGTGAGTCGCAATTCACAGTGACAATGCAGCGACATCTAATGGTTATGGACAGAGTGAGGTCAGCACCTGCATAAAGAACAGACTCTAGGAGACAAGGAGAATGAACACAATGCCGACAACAGACTTCATCTCAGTTCAACAGTCAGTTGAATATATGGAAGAACTGAAAGACTGAAATGTCTGAGCTAAAATGTTTCACTGATTTAAAAGCAGAAAGTCTAACTTAACTGGGGATCCAAGGACCAGAAGGTACTTCATGTATCAGTGACAGTGTCCTGATCCTGACCATCATGCTACAGTGACACCCAAGAAAGCCATGGCTTATAGAAAGTAGATACAAGGAGATCCAGAGTGCCAGGGCACCATTTCAGATGCCAGCCTCTTGGCAAACCATGTGACCTTTCCTTACACTTCGACTTATTTCAACATAGAACTTGTAGAAAACGCTGCAAGTTGTGGAATACTGCTCAGCGGATGATGGGTTTGCTCGACAAGTCTGAGGGCCGGAGCGTCGACACCCAGAACCTTCAGAAAAGCCAGATGCAGGAGCCTGTGTGTGAGCCCAGCACAGTCCTGCCAGGATGAGAAGAGACATGAGCTCTTGAGCTCTTGGGCCTGCTGTACACAGATGTAAACAAGGATCCTGACTCCCAATGGAAGGCAAACATGCAGTCCTCTGACCTCAGCACACATTCCACAGCATGCATGCACATACCACATACATACATCATATATATACACAGCACACATCATAACAAAAACACAATTATACTCAAACAGCATACCATACATCTCATACACACACACACACACACACATGCACACGCGCGTATATAAACTCACTTAACATACACACAAAGTTGATTCTCTTAGACTGGGTCTCTGACAATGTCTTGTGCATGCTCACTTTATGTTACAAGCAAGATTGTTATGGTCGATTTACACAGGAAGGAGTTAAAACCCTCCTGAGCCTGAGAGACACACAGGGAGAGAATGAAACAGAAGCTATTAATAAATGCAAAACTGCCATCTGGTGGCAACTTAAGAAAATATATTCAAGTAACAGAGTAAAGAGGGTGTGGAGATAGTGACATAAATGTTCAAATTTAGCAATCCAGACAATGTTACCTCAGAAATATATTCAAAACAGCTTTGGGACCACTTGTGAGAACAACTTAATAGAATCAGCCAAAAAAGTGTCTCAGGGTGTCGGGGGAAGGGGCAACTAAAGAAATGAAAGCAATGCTGGCACTGCCCATCTTAGTGAGCCTTCCAAAGGCCTCTACCTACCGAGTCCATTCCCATGTGTCCATCACTCAGTGTCCCCTAGGCAAAATGTCCAAGCCGTCCCACAACATAAGGCAGGAGGCAAGCTATTCTAATAAGTACTATGGCCTCCCTCATCAGTTTACGGCAAGGAAGGCGCTCCAGCTTTCCAGTACAAATGATTTCTTTAGTCATCAAAGGTTCCAGGCGCTCATTATATCAACTGTGTAGCCTGTTCTAAGTATATACAATGCTGAATTCAAGTTTGCAAAAACACTCACTTTTTTCAAGTCTACTGATGTAAAACCAAGCCATCTTCAGTTTTGTGTAGTATTAACCTAACAAATCCAACACTGGTCTTATTTTTAAAAGTCTAGCTACCTAAACAGCTTGTTCTATCTACCCTTTATCCTAACTTCATAGATAACATTTACAAATATACGAAAGAAAAAGAACATTTGCAATATTAAGTCCTTGTTGTAAACCAGAGAGAGCCTAGAATAAAGTCAGATGGAGACTGAGAAAAGTTCACCTTGTGGTCTGTGTGGTGGGGTGGTTCAATCCCACGGATGTTCCATGCCACATGGAGTCCTCAAGGAACAGCAACAGGAATCATCATAAAGGGAGGGAGGGGGATCGAAGGGAGAGGGAGAAGGAGGAAGGGAAAGGAAGAGAGAGGAAGAGAGGAGGAAGAAGGGGAAGAAGGAGAAGAAGGGGAGAGGAAGAGAGGAGGAAAAAGGGGGAGGAGGAGAGAGAGAAGAAGGGGGAGGAGGGGAGAGGAAGAGAGAAGGGGAAGGAAGAGAGAGGAAGAAAAGAGGAAGAAGTGGAAGAAGGGGAGAGGAAGAGGAGGAAGAAGTGGAAGAAGGGGAGAGGAAGAGAGGAGGAAGAA
>NW_021604656.1:8406415-8409695 GCF_004785775.1 Grammomys surdaster
AAGAAGTGGAAGAAGGGGAGAGGAAGAGAGGAGGAAGAAGTGGAAGAGGAGGAGAGGAAGAGGAGGAAGAAGTGGAAGAAGGGGAGAGGAAGAGAGAAGGAAGGGAAGGAGGAAAGCAGAAGAGAGGAGGAAGGGGAAGGAAGAGAGGAGGAAGAAGTGGAAGGAGGGGAAAGGAAGAAAGGAGAAGGAAGGGGAAGGAGGAAGAGGAAGGAGGGGAGAGGGAAACAGGGTAGTAGTGAGGAAGGGGAGGAGAGGAAGGAAGCAGCAAGCAGCACCAGACAAACAGTAGATTTTTCTTTTAATGCAGTTATAATCATCTATATTAAAGACAAAGGGGCAAAGAACAAACCCCTTTGTCCATTTATAAAACCAGCAGCAAACCATGTGCCAAGCTAATTAAAATTTACAAATATAGGAACAAAACTGAAGGCAAATACAGTGGAAGACTTAACTGCAACATTGTTAAAGACACACAGGGAGTGGAGAGCTACAGTTGTCTATATGCCAAGTTACATTCAAGTGGAACTGGCAGGTTTCAAAATGAGAACTTAACCACAGTAAAACCAAACTGAAACTCAAGTGAGACAGACACTGCCTGGTCTTCCTCCCTCTCCATTAAGTTAGGAGGTGTGAACTGCTATCTACAGACAGCACATCTTATCTCTAATAAGATATTATTAGAGATAATAATACTATTACCTATTAAATTTACCTATTAAAACAAAACAGACGAGATAGATTTCAAAGTTACTTCAAATCCAAAAAAAGTTACAAATAATAAAGTCTACATGTCTGTAAACAAAATTAATTAAACTTTGAAAATAACAAAGGTTTTAACCAAAATAATTAAGCCAGGAAAAAATATAGTAAACCTTTTCCCTAGTTTTGTAGTCAAATAAAGATAGCAAGAATAAAACCAGAAATATTAAAATCTGGGAGGGATATAGAATTAAGTTATAATAAAGAGGACATTTAAAATGCTTTGATTGATCATCTACAAAAAAACAAAGAAGTAAAGAAAAGCACTAATATGCAGGGAGGTAAAGGTCAAAATTAAAGAAAACTTATAAAGGAAATGAATAAACCAGAAGCTGTGGGGATTTTTTAAATATAAAAATAAAATATTTTAAATAAATAAAAAGAAGAAACCCTGCCTCCAGAAATAGAAGGAGGAGGAGGGGGAGGAGGAGGGAGGGGAGGAGGGAGGGAAAGAGGAGGAGGGAGGCCAAGCATGGAAACAGGGACAGAACTACAGTTACTGCTCAGTTTCTATTACCAATGAAAATCTAAATGTCATCACAGAAGAAAAGGTGAACTATCAATACTGTCCAAAACTGAACAGCTACTGAGAGGAGACACTCGACAGCATGTTTTATTTTTATATTAATGGGAACACTTCTGATATTTACCTCATGCAAGACCATGGTTTTTTTTTTTTTTTTAAAAAAAAAACTCCCAAATTACTTTATAATCAAATACAAGTTTCTGGTACCTGATACAATGGCGAGTAGCACTTATAATAAACATGCATGAGTGACAGAGGTGCACACCTCCCTCTGAGCCCACCACTCAAGATGGAGGCAGGAGGATCAGGAGTTCAAGGACACTTAACATAGTGAGTTCAAGGCTAGCTAGGGCTATGCTGAGACTTACCCCATAAAGTAATAAACTTTTCAGAGAAACAAACCTAAGATTTTAAATTGTTCTTTGAAAATATGGTAGAACACTAAACTATAATACTAAAATTAATATTCTCCAAACAAATGCTAGTGTATAGTTAAGCCTTGGCGTATGAGATATGGGTACTTTAAATCAAATGGAGACATATAAAATGATGAAAATGTCAGGACACCTAAAATGCAGAGAAACTGTGACCATTGATATGTGATAACAAAGGTTTATATAAAACATATTAAAAGTATTTTAGAGGAACAATTAAGAACCAGAGAAAATATCAGCAATACAAGAACAACAATTAAAATACAGAGAATAACACAGCATGGTTCTTGGTCTTATTTTTAAATAAGGCACAATTTTGTGTCAAAATGTCAGCATTGTAGGAAGGCTGGTATAAGGCTATCTCAATTCATGGCAGCCTCCGTCTGATTTCCTTCTGAACACCACTGTGAGTCCCAAACTGTGAAATACACACAAGAGCAACCAGAGGAGAACTGGAAGCTTGTGGAGGAGAAGCAGAGTGGAGACTTAAAAACACAGCCACCGTCAGAGGTCCCGCTGCCATGAGTCAGTTTCTTATAGAATTTACTCATTTTAAAATTCCAAATGACATTAAAGGCAGAAACTATTTTATCTCTCTCATGGGAGCAGAGCTTTTTAAAGCAGATAAGCATTGCTTAAGATGAGCAATTTTAATTTAAAATTTAAACTGCTCAGCAAAGTTTAGTGTTAAGAGCATTAATTTTTACAAGACTAAAGTTAGTGATATTCTACCTTACAGCACCATTTATAGAGTACACTGCTGCACATGGATAAATGTGTCTTTGTCTTTTATTTTTAAAGGACATCCACAATACAGATGAAATCAGTTTTCTTAACTCTTCTTTTCTATTCTAAAAACAGTATGATAAGGAACATAATAAGTATTTTTATTTACCTTGATAATATTTCAAAGGAGTTTCAATTAAGATAAAATTTTAAAGATATAACAAGGCTGAATGTCAGCAAATATTTCTCAGAGAGGTCACAATCGGTTGATGACCATACGTACCAGTGTAACCTTACCTACCCCCAACTGGTCTCAGAAGCTAAGGAGGACCCAACCTGCTTACTTGGATAGATACAAATCACATCCACTGATTATATCACTAAAATCACTGAGAAAGAAGGGTATGAAATAGACTACATCAAGAATACTCCATGGGCAGGAGAGAAGGCTCAGTGGTTAAGGGCGCTGACTGTTCTTCAGAGGACCTGAGTTTGAGTCCCAGCGCACACACACACACACACACACACACACACACACACACACACACACGGCGGCTCACGTAACGCCACCGATAACTCCAGTGCATCTGGCCTCCTTGGGCCCCACCCACATACACACAGTCCATCCACAGACAAGCAGACACATGCATAAAGTCAAATCACCAGACATGTAAAATAATGTAACTATTGACATTGTAGTCAAAATACAAATATATGTCTTTAAAAGATTACTTGAAAATTAGATAAAAGACATCAAATCTCTAAAAAAGTGTGTATAACCACGGCAGCTGAGTAATGCTAGCGTGCTCCACTTCCTACTGCCGCACAGACAACT
>NW_021604656.1:8409705-8414230 GCF_004785775.1 Grammomys surdaster
TGCTCCACTTCCTACTGCCACACAAGTAACTGTCAGCAGCCGCTCCAACTCCTCAGAGCTGTACTCCTCAGACACGTCTCCTTAAGGAGCACCATCACACTCGCTCTGAGCGGCTGGAGAGTCACTTGAAGCACATGATGCAGCTTCTCTTGCCTACTATTAAAAGCTTTGCAATCTTTGCAACAAATGTTTGAGACCACTATCATTTTGTAACATATTTCTTCTCCATCTGTAATAAAGGGGTGTTTGTAGGTTAGGAAACATTATATTTAAAAAGCTTGCTATTATTAGATTTGAAATTTGACGTTTTAATTTTTACATGCAAATGTCAAGTTTATGTAATTATCCACCCTAGATATAGCCCATGGCTACAGACCAGATAGATGCCCAACAAAAACCCCTTAGTGTGTACTTAAGGTACTGAACAGAGCAGCCTTAAATGACACTCCATACTTCAGATTTCTTCTTCCAAAACACTAGAGTTTTATTTTAAAAAGAGAAAAGAGAATTCTTTCAGAGAGTATCAGCAGGGAAAGCCAATACACAAAATGCTGATTCTTCAACACTGTCTATAAACTGTGTGGCAAGAATTTTTTCTGTGAGAAACAGACACTGACCAAAAACAGAAACAGATATGTCGCAGGGCAGGCATTCAGTGGATAAAGGTAAGCGAAACCTGAGCCTGGTGTGGGTGAGGAGCAATGAAATCCAGGCTCTCCACACAGGCCTTACAGACAGAGATACAGCAATAGACAGGCCCAGTAATGCACTGACACGTGACAGAGAGCCGCAGCGGGCCTCAGCCACTATGGAAATGATTCTAGTTTACAAGACAGCTAACAAAAGAAACTCACTAAGCACAAATGTCTCACTAGAAAATTCCATCACCCAATGCAGAATTCACACCAGTTCTACACAAGGACTTTCAGAAGATTGAAGGAAGACATGCCATGTTGTACCAAATCAGTATTAGCATGACACAAAAATGGATACGCTGTGGGGAGCTGGGCAGAGGGAATAGATGTCTACCGTCTTAGGCACAAATGTAAAACTATTTTTTCATGGGGCTGGAGAGATGGCTCAGCAGTTACGAACACTGGCTGTTCTTTCCCAGTTTAAATCCCAGCACCCAAATGGTGGCTCATGATCTTCTGTAAAAGGATCTGATTCCCTCTTCTGGCATGCAGGTGTAATTGCAGACAGACATTGCACTCAAACAGAAAAACATTTTTTTTCTTTTTTCTCTTGTGTGGAGCTGAGGATAGGATTCCCAGCTTTATGGGTTAGACTCTCTCTGAGCTTCAGCCCCAGCCTAAACTGCAAACCCCCGACCCTGGCATGCATCTGCTTCCGTGGGTAGGACTGGGATGATAGGAAAGGACAGGCATCCAGCACATGCAGTTCTTCTTAGCATCCAACCAGAGCTTCAGCTTTCCACGCTCTGTATAGTAAATGGCTGAGGTGTGAAACTCAGAGACACTGAGTGTGTCTAAGGTGATTCTTCCATGTTAAATTCTGTCCCTACAGTCTAATGTGAGCCTTGTGCCCACTCACCAGGAAGGAAACGTATCTTACCATAATTAAACTGACTGTTGGACTTCTCACAATTGATGATGTTGAACCTGTACGCCACACCAGGCCGCATCCCACTGACTTCAAAGTAGAACCACTGATGGTAGTGGTTACTGTTTATGTCAGAGTTTAGAATGAGATCATATTCGCTTCTGAAACACAAGACAAAAGACACCTAGTGGCAGGCCCACAGAGTCTGTGTGCACACAAAATGAGAACATGTAAATGGCTTACTTTCTAATTTGAATTACTTTGCGCAGATTCCCAGATTCAAATTTTGAGTTAAACTTCAAAATATCTCCTTCTTCTGGAGTGGTATAGCTAAATAAATATTTTAAAATAAATATATTAAAATATATCACATTTGAACATATAAGCAAAGACTAAAATTAGAGGACAGATCTAAAACATACAATGCTTCTCTCCTTTCTTTTACAAGAAAGAATATAGCAAGCACAAAAAAAAATCTGACTTACATTTATACTCAAATTGTAATTACAAAAGACTTGTTCCTATACTTATACCCATAGTAAGGACTTCACCTTGCTGAACAAATGTCATTTCTAAAATGTTGATTATCACATATGAAAAAGCATGCTGTTCTTGCTGTGAACTAACAGGGAAGGTGTAGGAGTTTCCCTGCTATGTTGCTGAGCACCCACATGCCAGGCCCTAGAGTTGTCTGGCCAACCGTCACATAAGGAAGACCCCTGCTCTTCTGAGGATTCTGGCCCTGGTCACAGCAGTTAGGAACTAACTGGGTCTGTCCACACTGGAGGTTCTGGGATTTATTTTCCACATCTAACACAGAAGAATGAACAACGAAATAAGCACATGTTAAATAAGGTATGTTCTTCTTCCCTTGTGTAAGAATACTTTGAAGTCAGTAATGGTGACACATGCCTCCAGAAACAGGAGGGCTATTCTAAGTCAAAGGCTAGCCTGAGCTACAATGAGTACCATGTCAGCCTAAGGTACAGTGAGAGACTCAGCCATAAACGACAACAAAGAATATTTTAAATTCAGTCACCATCTTTGACAGAGCTTTTACTCATATATCTACCAACAATTACTTTTAAGTTTGTTTCCTCCAATCATGATAGGTAAAGTGTGCAATTTCCTCAAAGTATTACACAGTACATGGAGAAGAGACCCACAGAAAGCTGACTAAATTTCTTTAGTAGCTGAATTTGTATTTATTTACTACAGTTAAATCCTCACACATATTACCAGAGCTAATGCAAAAGTAGCAAGTGGTCTGGCAGGCGCAAAGCCAAGTGGCAGCCGCAGTGAGTCGGCAGGAACCAGGGCAGTAAAGGGCAGCCTTTCTTGTGAAACCCACACTGTTCAGTGGAGGTGGGTTCACTTTTCCAAAACCACAGTACTAGCTTATAACCTTTAAATTTCACCTACAACCACATATATCTTTAAAACAAACAAGATTTATCATGATTATCATATACCTACCTGTTAAAGGATGAAAACAGCAACAATAAAGACAGGGAAGATACACTAGAGAGATAACTATCTCATCCTTTAGAAATAACACTAAGAAACAAAAATGTATGAATAAAAATGTTTTGGAAATCAGACTCACGTAGGGTTATCTAAGTCATACACCACCCGGTCTATGATATCATTCTGGTGTATCAGCCTCTCGATATCTTGGGCAATTTTTGTCCTGAAATCATAAAAGACAAACTTGACAAAATTCACTACTATCTGCCTCTGACACCAATGCACAATCTTCTCCCAAGTTTCAATCTGGCATGGAAAGTGATAAAGTAATATCTGTGTAAAGTAAAAATAATTATTCCCTTACTTGTATACAAAAAATTAGCACAAAAATAATCAAAATCAGTAAATATCAAAACTTGAGCTTAAAAGACTAAGCATAAAAAGACAGCCACAGAAAAACCTTGTAAAGGGCAGAGGATGGAGGGAAGCCAGCCTAGAATGTCTGTTAGGCCTTTCTATACAGAAAGCATCAGGCGAGTAAATCTGTGTGCTTAACAGCAGCATTGTTGGAGGTAGGACAGAACCAGAGTTAAGACAGCCCACACGATTTTAAATCCCACCTATTTAGGAATTCACCCCAAGAATCCCACTGGTAGTCTGCTTGAATGTTCTGCAGAATCCCCTTCCTGTGTTGGGAAGAGGAGAGGAGGTTGAAGAGCTTGGAACTACCAGGAGGAACCGAGGTACAGCTGGGACAGAGAACTCAGATGTCAGGGCTGATGCTGATCTCAGCCAACTGGCCGCCAGGTCCTGATACCAATAATGGGATGCCATCTCTCAAATCTCTGTATTAAGATTTAAGATTTTTATGTTTAATCTCTCTCTCTCTCTCTTGCTCTCGCTCTCGCTGTGTGTGTGTGTGTGTGTGTGTGTGTGTGTGTCTGTGTGTCTGTGTGTTATAGGTGGGTATAAATCCTCAGACGTGGGTGCTGGGAACAGAAGTTGGGGCCTTTACAAGAACAGCATGTGTTCTAACCACTGACCCTCTCCCCAGTCCCTATAATGAGCTCTAAGGAGGAAGTCCACCACATGTGCTGATGTAACTTCTACTTTAGATCACTTCAAGCAGTAGAGTAGAACTGTGGTTACAAATTTATGAAAAGCAGAATGAAGAAGTTTGCCAAAATGATTACAATAACATTGCAAAAAAATATACTGAACCCCAAACTTCAAGACTCCTTGAGAAAATTTGAAACTATCATCTACATGAAGATGCACTTCCTTACTTAAAGAATATTAACTCCGTCATTAGTCTTCACCTGCCTCCCGAACATTGAGGTTGAAGGCTTTTTTAGTTAGGTCATTAGGGGACATCCACAGAGGTTCCTAAGAACTACACCCCTCCAGCGCTCACCCCCTAGCACCGTGAGGTCAATGCTTTGCTGTTCTCCCTACCACTCTGTCCTGCCTTCTCATGTCCCTACCACTCTGTCCT
>NW_021604656.1:8419230-8460211 GCF_004785775.1 Grammomys surdaster
CTCTCTCTCCTCTGCCTCTCTCCCCCCCTCTGCCTCTCTCTCTCCTCTGCCTCTCTCTCTCCTCTGCCTCTCTCTCTCCTCTGCCTCTCTCTCCTCTGCCTCTCTCTCTCCTCTGCCTCTCTCTCCTCTGCCTCTCTCCTCTGCCTCTCTCCTCTGCCGCTCTCTCTGCCGCTCTCTCTGCCTCTCTCCTGCCTCTCTGCCTCTGCCTCTGCCTCTGCCTCTCTCTGCCTCCTGAGTGTTGGGACTGAAGAGATGGGCAGCCACCACCCAGAACATAGGAATCTTGTAACAGACCTTTTGCAGATCTTTTCTTTTGCAACTGCATCAGAGACTTTAACAGAATTTATTAATTTATTCTATACTGAATTTTGTTTTTTTTTTTTAAAGATTAGGATAAAGACAACCATGCAACAGAACTCCAAATAATAGCATTCTTCAGGATAACAATTTTAAGCGTGGGGTCTCACTATGCTGCCCAGGCTAGGCTGGTTCTGACTCCCAAGTGGTTGGGCCCAGCAGTGTGTGCCATCATGCCCAGCTTATTAAGGTGTTGCAAACAAAAGGGCTGCGTACTTTTCCTGAAAGTGACAGAACAGTAAAACCTCGCTGACTTGACCCCTTTCAAGTGTCATGTTCCTAAATGCAAACAGGGAATGCCACTAACAAATCACTCACAAACCATCCATCACACACTCAAAACAGGTTAAGAGAGATGGCAACCAACATGCACAAACTAAAGTCAGTGTCCTCAACTTGTTTCAAGAAAAAAGCATTTCTTGGAACTTTGGAAACAGCTGTTAGCTGCCCACATTTGCTATTTTTGACATGTGAAATTTTAAAGCCTCAATTAAGACTACCTAACTATCAGGGTCGACAAGCATTTCCTATAACAAGAAGGACAGTGTCTATTTTGGGCTTTGAAAGCCATAGGATTTCTGTCAGAGTTCCGTCACTGCTGGGGAAAATCACTAAGCGGTCAAGAGAAGCGTTATGTGGTGCGAACGCTGCAGGTCGGCGCACTGCTGTGGCTTGAAGGCGAGTGCACGCTCAGATGCCCAGGCCAAAAGCAAGGCCTCCTCTTCAGTACATGTGGACTTGCAACAAGAGTGTGTCAAAACTGATGGGAATCATTTCTAAAGAATCAACAAAAGGGGCTAGAGAGCTGGCTGAGTGCTCTGCAGAGGACCTGGGTTCAATTCCCAGCACCCACACAGCAGCTCATAGCTCTCCGTGACTCCAGTTCCAAGGGACATGATGCCCTTATACAGACATACACACAGACAAAACACCAATGCACACAAAAAAAATGTTTAAAAAAAATCATTTAAAACGTCATCAAAAGCAGCTCAAGCACAGACTTTGCACAGGTTTCCCATGTGCTGAGTACACTGACAGATGCTGCCAACAATTTCTGTATCTATTTTTGGAACACTAAATATCACCTCACTTACTGCTGTTACAAATACCAGATTCTCACTCTGTATTTCAAGCTAAATTTTCAAACAAACTAATAGATCCCTATGCTTCATTTATATACTATTTTAAAAACACATCTAAACCAAGTATGAATAAAAAAATTATTAAATACCACTAAGATCATATGTATTCAAATATCATTAAATAATCCTTCATATTTTTAGGTGCAATCTAAACTAAGTACCTACATTGTATCGGGTCATATCATATTGTTCTTTCATTTATGTAAGTAATATGCCTACAAAATGCAGTAAACCTACATAATTACATTAGTAAATCATCATGTGCTCATTGTACTTGTTGAGAACCAACAGAGGAAGAGTGTAAATAGCCCCTTGTCTCAGACTCAAGCAAGTTTAGCTCCAGTGTCCTCAGAGATGCCCTGGCCTTGGGACAGGGAAAAGGAGTTTGGCAAAGATCTCAAGGGCAGTAGACACAGCACCCTGGACAAGAGCTATGGGAATATCTCCAACAGGTTCCAGCTCCTCATCCCATGCTGCAGAGCGCCTGAGATGACCAGGCAGAGGACACTGCTTATCCTGCACCGTAGAATGAATGCCTGAGGTAAGCAGACAAGGACACTGCCTGAAACTATAACCTTCTCCTTGGCTCGCTGTTTCAGCGGGGCTTCTCTGGACATTCCTAGTGGATATTAGATGCCTGATCTGATGCTCTACTATCTGCTACTTGCTTTATGTTCTATTCTTTTTCTTGCTATACATGTAATAAATTTAAATTCAAAGTGCAGCAATCATACATTTTCCAAACACAACATAGACAATTCCAAAGCAGCACAAAGCATCTAAAAAGTGAACCTACTGCCATAGTAACTTTATCCTAAAGACCCCAAGTAGAATCTGTAAGTATTCCTTACACTTGACAATGGTCCTACTTGGGAGGAGGAGGAAGTCTGCAACTTACCTTTGTACACCATAAGGCCTTTCTAAAATAGGCTCTTTGAAGGGAGGTGGAATATGTCCAAAATAATCAGGATAAGCCACCTCTGAGTATTCTGGAACAGACTTCGTATTTTTCACAATCTCAATATAGAGGTCTGGGTCATGCAGTGTTGGTCCATCAGAGGTGTCAACAGAGGAGGCCTGCTCTGCTGATGAGTGGGACTCAGTATCTTCATCATCTTCAGTTTCAACTCCAGTACAACACAGCTTCCCAAGATGTACTGTCCGCCCTTCAAAAAGAGTACTTCCACACTTAGCCACATGAGGACATGCTTTCGTGCATGAGAGGACAGTGAGAGGAAGACCACAGTCCTTCCTCACTCCTGTAGTCAAGCCCGAGGCTACCTGGGAAGGGATATTCTGCAGTGTGATTCGGTCTAAGGCCTTCACAAGATCGTTGTTGAAGCTGTGGGCTGAGGCAGCCACTCTGTTCTGGCCACCCGGCTGCTGCGGCAGTGTCCTGTCATGGCCCTTGGCATCTTCCTTGGCTTCTTCTCCTTTAGGACTGGCTTTCTCCTTCGTTACAGCCCCTTTCTTTACATTCCCTAAATTTCCAGGCGCCTCCTCTCCAGCTGTGGGAACTACAATAGGGCCCCGAGCTTTCCCCTCAAACACAAAAGGTTTGGGTTCCTTAGAGATTAATTCATAGTCCTGTTTAAAACAAAATTAAGTTTAATCTGTTATCTGGAAGTATTAAAATACAGTAATAAAAAAGATCATATTTATTTCATAAGCTACATCAGAAACCTAAGACCTTTTTCTGATCTTCATGTGCTCCAGGCATGGATACGGTGCACACGCATACATTCAGACAAAACACTCATACACATTAGATAGATGATAGACAGACAGACAGACAGATAGATAGGAAGATAGATAGATAGATAGATAGATAGATAGATAGATAGATAGATAGATAGATAGGAAACTAGATAGACAGACAGGAAACTAGATAGACAGACAGACAGACAGACAGACAGACAGACAGACAGAGCAAGGCTGAGAGGTAGCTCAACCACAGAATGCCTGCTTTGCAGCACAAAAGCCTGAGTTCAATGCTCTTCTGGCCTGCAGACTTCAGCTTATGCTGCCTAGAAACAACATTCTTTTGACCTCCACCCAGCAACTGAGTAAGCAGGCTTATCCACCCAAAAACAAAGCAGATGGTGCTTGGGATACAGACACATCTACCTGTCATAGATTTCAATAGTTAATACCAAAAGCAATCAATTTCACATATGCTTAACATCATAGGATATCCCAGGAATTGATTCAATGATGCTTAAATAAAATTCTTTCAAAATCACCCCTTGCCTGGGCAAGGGCATGAGAGCAGGTAACCTGGCCCCGACTCTCAGCAGCTGCAGCACTTGCGAGGGTGACTTGTACCTCCCCTGGGCAAAGTGGGAGAGCTGGTCTGGTGGCACGGGCACAGGAGAGTTGTCCACTTACTCAGACCCAAAATGGAATCAATCGTGCAGCAGAAGTAAGCAAACCCAGTTAGCCACCTGCCTGCATCATAGGGGCTGTACAGGGGCCATCAGAGTTAGGCTAGCTAGGTGGTAAACTAGGGCTTGTGCATGGGAACCTAAAGACAGACGTGACCATGACTTCAAAGGGAGAAGTGGCTTGGAAAATCAAGAGACTCTAACTCAGTGGTTCTCAACTTTGTTAATACTGTGACTCTACTACTCATCTTGTGGTAATCCCCAGCCATGACATTGTTCTTGCTGCTACTACATAACTCTAATTTTACTACTGTTGTGAATTGTAGTGTAAGTATCTGATCTGCAGGATACCTGATGTTTGACCCCCACAGTGATCACGCCCCACAGGTTGAGACCCACTGATCTAAACCCTAACCTTGTCATCCATTATAAAATTACTCTATTGTATTCCCATACCAAAGCCATAGGTTGTATAATATTATATATTCCTATATGCATAAAATTATAGGAAAAAAGGTGAAGTCATTATATGCTAAGCAATTCCCACCCCAAACTACTGCAACATTACTTGTCTGCCTTAATTTACCAAGTATTTATCTTCAAATGGTTCAAGCAAAGCCAAACACATTAAAAAGGGTAACTCAACAGCTGTTCTAGGGTAAACGGAAGAAAAGGTTATGTACTCCACACTCCTCCCCAAATGCTTCTTCCCAGCTCCCTCTCCTCTCCTCTACCCCATTGGCCCCTGATCCCCACCCCATCCCATCTGCCTTTTCTCTGCCCTGATCTCCTTTCAGTACTCTTGGTTTCAAAGTTCCAATGAACTTGAAACTTACAGGAAGTGCAGGGCATGAGGAGGCCCAAGCTCATCTTTTCCTGTACTCCAAGATTCCTAAGTTTACTCTCAAAGACTAGCCTGAAAAACTGGCAAATATTTCTCATTTATGT
This sequence comes from Grammomys surdaster, assembly GCF_004785775.1. NCBI lineage: Eukaryota > Metazoa > Chordata > Mammalia > Rodentia > Muridae > Grammomys > Grammomys surdaster. The sequence goes on from NW_021604656.1 coordinate 8,424,062, forward strand.
CTGTTATATAAGTAGTCTTCTTCTTTAATCAACTGTAATTAAGGATATGGGATTTGGAGAGCAAAACAGTTTAAACTAAAAGCTCTTTAATCTTAGAGATTAGCTAGTCCACACACTTTCTGGATTTTTGTTTGTTTTTGCTTTGAGACAGGCTGGCTATCCTGGAGCTCATTACGAAACTGAGCAGGCCTCTGAACTCACTGAGATCTACCTGATCTACTTTCCTGTGCTGACATTAAAGGTGTGTGCCACCATGCTCAGCCAAACCTACACTTTAAAACCCTGAGTAATTTCACAGACTTAAGAATCCAACAGTGTCGAAGTAAGAACATAAACCTGTATGTGCTACCTGCCAACAATCCAGTCACGCTGTCTGCTGTCCATCCCAGCTGTATACGTATAGTGCAGTGGGTGAGAACAGGAAATGTTAGCTAGGACTCCATGGGCGCTGCAGGGCCCCAGGTGCCCTGGCTCTGTGATGACTGCTGTTGAGGTTACAAAGTCACCTCTGGGGTACAGGAGTAAAGCTACAGCCTTCCTCCCGTCACTACTCAAACAGGTAAAATAACGCAGGGAGAGCACAGCAAGATGTCATAACACAGTCTTAAAGAATATAAGACAGACAAAATGGCAGGTCACAGCTATGAAGCAAAGTGGTTATGAGATGCAAAGCCCAGCCTTCCTCCTCTCCTTACAGGCCGTCAGCATGGCTCCAAGTCAACACAACAATCCACTAGCATTCTGTACACAAAGACGGAGGCCAGTTTTACAGAAATGAGAGATGGCAATTCTGTACATAAAGGAGAAAAAAATGAACTTTTTGTAAACCCAGGTAAGGTCAAATGTTCTGTATTTATACCTGAAAATCATCAACAAGCTCAGGGAAGAGGTGCTCGTACATTTTCAGTTCTTCTATTGTTCGTCCTGGGACTTGCTGGGGTCTTAATTTATTAATATCTGTTTCAATATCATCATTCTGAAATAATAAAAGATATCATTAGTATAAAAACAACCAAAGACGTTATAGACTATATTTTATACTTTAAAAATTCCAAAATCATGTTACGTATCATTACTGAGTGGCCATCAGTAAAGCCTGTGTTCTATTTAATCTTAAGTCAATTCCTCATAGACTATCACTGGTGCTGACTCTCTTGTCTGGTGAGGGTTAGTCTCAACACAGCAGAGTACTCAGACTCATCCAAGCAAAAATCCAACAAATAACGACTACTCATGTTCTCCACACTGTCCCTATTATTCTGCTCTAAAGGAAAACTCAAGAAAATTAAATTGAAAAACATTAATACGTAACAAAGATGGTAGCATTAGAGCAGCTACCGTTGGCTGGCATGCACTAACTCTGCCATCTGAGCCCGTCTATGTGGCATTGCATGGCTGAGGGTGTGCACTGGTGTACATGGTGGTAACAAGCTCCGAAATAGACAACCTGAAAGGCTGACATTAGGGCAGGATGAAACTTCAGGACAGACGGGACTGTGACACATGCTCACACTCCATGATCAACAGGCCCTGTGCACAGCCCATCATCACTGCGCACGCTAGTCTCCAAGGCCAAGAGAAGAACAATTAGAACGAGCGCCCCACAGTGCCTTTGAGAGAAGAGAAAGCAAGCACATCCTCATACAGAAAAGGCATGCCAGTAATCCATGCTGGTTCTACAGTCTGCAGTCCTGGCTAAGTTCCTTAAGCTCCAGAAAGAGCAGATCTGCCTCCTGACTGGAAAGCAAGTGTGGCAAGTGTGACTTCACCTAGGACCTGCAGAACTCCCCAAGATCCTTAACAAACTCGTACCTTCATGGATGGGTAAAAAGAAAGGGAAAACAGTTACTAATTTTCATTTTTAATTTCCTATTTATATACAGTCAGAATAAACTACTTGTTTCAACTCAAAAGCAAATTTATCTTACTGTTCTAAAATCCTTCATATATAGTATCTGTCCATATATAAACATTAACTAATATTTTTAAAGGAAAAATAAATGGTATTTCTCAACATTTTATATTCAGAAATTTTCTTTCATTACATAATAAATAATATTTTTGTTATTTTTATGAATAAAAGATTGGTTTCATTTATATATGTATTATTACCATGTGATTACTAGTTTTGAGTATATAATTTCACCTAAGTATTTAATCTATGAACAAATAATGTATTAATTTTCTTGACTAACATCTAATCGTCTAAAGCAAAAAATATAGTTTACAAAGATATATTTTTCTCACTGCAAAATCCTTTAATTCTAGCACTCAGGAGGCAGAGGCAGACAGGATTTCTGAGTTAAAGGACAGCCTGGTCTACAAAGCAAGTTCCAGGACAGCCAGGACTACACAGAAACCCTGTCATGAAAAAAAAAAAAAAATCAAAGGTATTTTCTCTCTAAGCATACAGCTCACTGTTAGTGATAAGGAAGGGACAGTGTGTGGACCTTCATGGCCCTGCAGGTAGCTGCTTAGAACCTAAAGGACCTGGACTAAAATCCCTGCAGGGAAAACACTGACTCACACAGGGGAGGGATGAGGTGCAGGCCAAGCACAGCCAAGCACCCTTCCTCTCCCGCGGCAGCACAGGCAGCCCCACACAGATCTCTGCCCATGCATCCTCACAGAGCACACAGCAGAGCAGCAGTGAGGATTAGATGCTTCCTGCACATGAAGAGCTGGGCTTGGCACATGCTTAGGTGTTCAGAAAGTACTTCTTTTTCTCATAATTGTGAGTGTCTCGTTAAGGCAAAATAAACAGTATGTGAACAATTTTAACTCAGTGAAAAAGTGGACACTGACAACTATTTTTCAAAGGCATCAATGTCATAAGCCAAGAAATCTGTGGAAATGTTTCAAATGAACGGACCAAGTGGAGACAAGGAAATGCAGCATCTGAGGGTAGATCCTGCAGCAGAGGGAAAACCACCCCAGAGAGGGCATCACAGGAGCCAGTGATATGCCGGGCACGGCTGCGAGCTGGCAGGAGGCTGACAGCCATGCTGCAGTGATGGCATATATATGTTCACGGGTAAAGGACCATAAGAGGTGCATATCTAACCACCTCCCAAACGCCTGGTTTTGAACATGTGCACACAGGCACACACACTTTTCCAGCAGCCAACTGTGTCACAGTTCCAGTTTTCCTCACTCCCCACTCTTTATACTCTTGACCATCACAGGGATTTTTAATTAGAACCATGAGACGTGAACAAAACATAATTTAATGCTTATTATTAAACTCTTGTATTTTGATGGAAACTCATGAAGATTAATGTGAAAAGTGTGGATTACACCACCCCCAGGTACCTTGAAACAAAATAAAAACAACAACAAAAAAAAAACCTACCGCTCTTCAGCCCGTTATCTGGGAAGGTCAATTCATAGCTGTGAACCTACCAGTTCCATGGCATATGTCAGCTCCAAAGCCCCAGTTACCCCAGGGTTTGTATCCTAACACCAAGCTTGCCCTGCCGTCACTTGATGACAACAGCTCTGTATTACTAGGACACATCTTCCAGTATCCTAGACTACGACAAGCAAAGTGTGGCCCAGTTTTAAGGTCATATTCCAACATTTTTTCAAAGACTTGTTTTTAATTCATGTATATGAGTGTTTTGCATGTCTGCACATATGTGTTTCTGCTGCCTTCGGATCCAGATGCAGAATTCTCAGCTCCTTCTCCACCACCACGTCTGCCTGCACACTGCCATGCTTCCCTCCACAGTGATAATAGACTGAACCTCTGAACTGTAAGCCAGCCCCAATTGAATGCTTTTCTTTTGAAGAGTGTCTTGGTCATGGTGTCTCTTCACAGCAATGAAACCTTAACTAAGACAGGGGGGTTCTAAGCTTCTAGACATAGTGTGCAACTCTGAAAAGTCAACCAGGCTCTTTGGCCTAACAGCTCATGTAATGCGCCAACTGTTTTCTATTTCCTCAGTTCAGCGTTGTTCTCTGAAGACTGTGACACCATCACTAAGCACCTCATTTATAGATTTTTCCTGGTATGCTTCAGCCCCAGACGATTGCTGACACAGGGAATGCCTTGGAGACAAACCATCACAGCAGTCTCAAAATGCTTTCTTTCCTTCAAGTCCTGGGATAGCAAAAGCTAAGTTCCTTGGAGACAATAGACAAGTTAATCAGGGCTGTTTCTACACCAGCAGACTCAGCTCCAGTGAAAGAATGGTGGGAATCAAACAGCCTTGTCTGCATTTCTACGCTTCAGGCACATCTGTCTGAAAGCTGGGAAGAGTTCCCAGCATTCCTAGTGATAAAAGTCCACCCACCTTAAAACTCTGATCTAGGTCATCCTCATTCTCAACTTCATTTTCCGCTTCTAAATCAATGTCATCGTTGTCGTCACTCTCGTCCACCACGTCATCCACTGTGATGCAAACACACTGTAAGTCAGGCAGAGGCAAATGTCCACATGGCAGGTGTGCAGTGTGTGTGCACACATACGCATAAAGTATTCGTCACCAATGAAAAGCAAGACTTCTCTTTATAACCAAATTATCATGCTCACCTGTTCAGCAGAAAATTCTTTTTTATTGATTATATTTGCTCTACAACAATTCCATATATTGGGGATTTTTTGGTTTCCCTTTTAGGTTCCTTAGTAAGAACATCTATAAGCATATTTCAGCCCTGGAAACCGAGAAAGCATGTGGAAGAGCACTAAAGCTTAGAAGATACTACAAATCAAATGCATGATCCCTGAGGTTCTCAGGTACAAACCTAATGCTGTCCTATAAAACAGTAGCCCAAAGGAAGCACTGTGATGAACTTTCTTGACTCAGTCCACTCGTCTGTAGCAACATATTTCGAGGACCATGTGCTATGTACCACTTTACAGCCTCGGAATATTTTAGAGATATAACTCCTGTCCTCCAGGAGCTCAGGGCCCGAACGCAGAAAAGAGACAACAATCAGAACACACAGAAGCTAACTGGCAATGGGGGATAAGCTTGGCAATGCCACAGGAAGAGCAGACAGACAGCAGGTGGCTGCAAACCACCCAGGGCCAAGGGGTGAGCACTAACCACTGAGCGCTTTGCAGAGCAGTAAGAGTGTGCAAGGGAAATTCAGATAGGAGTGAGATGGGACACATCTTACAGAGCCAGCATGTCTGTGAGATTTCTAACCTACCCAGCATAAGCACAAGATGTCCCAGAAAAGAATGGCTTGACTCAACTTGCAATTTTTTGGCAGGTCTGACAGGAGAGCACAGGAGCAAAGGAAGGCCAGTCAAATGGGACAGTTACATGTCTAGGCCAATGCAAGACTAAGAGAATGCAAGTAAAGAACTTGGCCGGACACTCCTGAGTGTGCCATGGAAGGACATGGAGCCAGAGAAGAGCTCCAGTCTGCTCCTCAGAGCAGCGGCGTGCTCAGCCCACAAGGGCAAATGCTGAGAGCCGCTTTCCTGAGCTCTTCAACGTCTGTCCAGTGTGATGCAGACAGAGATTGCTGACTGCCTCCTGCCCAGAACAGTCTTGCTTTGCCTGATACCGGTAACAGGACCCTGCATTTCAACTGAGGGATTCCAGCTCTGCTGCCACAGTGACAGCAACTCCTGTGGATAATATCTGACCAGTGCTGTGCGATGCGGAATGATAAGCAGACCCCAAGTCAGGCACAGTCTCTGCAAGAGGGGCCATGCCGCCTCCTAGGATGTCGTTTCTTATGAGAAACTGCCAATGTTCTTTGATGGACTAGTCCACTGAAATCCACTGAGATCCACTTGCCACAAATCACTTGCTGACCAGGAGGGTGAGTAAGTGGAGGGGAAATCTTGTCTGGCAGCAATGTTACAAAGGCTCTAGAGACGGAAGTCCTGAATGAAGCCTCGCTCTCTGACTATTAACTATCTGACTGAGAAACAATCAGCTGTCTGTCATCACCGCCTGCTGTGTTCCTGTGAACACGGAGAGAGTTAACTGTCAGTCTGTCACACAAAGTACATCCTAAACCTGCATAAGCATTGCCGTGGGGCTCTAGCAGCAGCTCAGCTGGTCTTAACACTGGCGCTAAATCACTTCAAGTTTTTGGGTTGCAGAGAGGTTTTATAAAAATAAAAATTAACAAACAACAAAGGTAACAGAGTGCGTGAAGCAGTCTGGGTCTATTTATCCTAACCCTACCAGCAGTCAGTCATGGATGCAGTGGAAAGGCCTGATTAGAAAAGAAGAGTAAGAAAACACTATTCATGAAAAACACACTACATTTTTTTTAAAGCTTATTACAAATAAGGAAAACATTTCCTTCAATAGTTCATGGAAGCACAGCTCAGAATTGGAGAAAAAATGCTTTTAATTTGGGCCCAAATATTGCAAGTATTCCCCTTTGGGTGGATGCTTCAACTGTGAAACATTTCACGGCTTCAGGGCCCCTGAGACTTTCTTAGTGTGACATTGCTAAGAACTGACTATACCTCACTTCCAACACACAATCTAAGCTAGTGATTGCAGTTAAAACTGTTGCCTGCTTTCTTATATTTACAACAGCAATGCAGGAAACAACTTCTACTTCTCTCTGATAGCTAGTAAGGCAAACACAGGGCATCCCTGGGCCACCACTAAAGGAAGGAGCCAGCAGCCCCTATGAGGTCTTAGAAACTATAAACAAACGAACTATTTTCTCTGTCCTATAAGCATGAACCAGTCCCCTCTATGCACTGATGTGTCAGATCTACAAGAATAGCCTGCAGTTGTATGAGTATGTCTGTGGACACAAAAATGTTTCCCAGCAAGATGTGCTATGCTGTGTATATAAAGTTTGTAGCTATAAATATACAGACACAGACACAGGAACACACCTATATTTTATTCACTTTCCTTATATCTGGTACTGTTAAATATTTTGTCATGGTTTCCTGGGCAACACTAGCAATACTCCTCACAGTTCAAAATCTCAGCTCTCAATGGTAAGTCCTTTCTCTATCTTGCTGACTTAGCATCTTTTAATAATTCTTTACTATACTAAGGTGTGATGTGGATAAGAGATAGTGACTGATAACTGAAAACAATTGCAAATTTCCGTAATAAATTTTATCTGGAATTGCTTTATGGTATTTACCAAAATAATTACTTGGTTTCCTTCTTTTGACCCACTAGTAATAAATTTCACCCATTTATTTTGATATTATAGTGAACTTCACTTCTTAGAAATAACCTAGATTCCTACCCATGAGAACACTGCCCAGTTCTGTCTGCTCTATTTTAGAGTCTGTATATTTGATTGGTGGACTCCTGATAATTCTTACCAGGTTTGCTTTCAGCACCATGCTAGCTTCTAAGCTTTTCTCTCTTTTTTTTTTTCTATGCTCTGGAAAATAAAGCATAGGAAGATGCTTTGACAGCTGAGAGAACTGCTCTGTGATGTCATCAACAGTTAATATCACCAAACAAACTTGACTACATACTGCATTTCAGGATTTTTGCCTGTTCAAGTCACTTTTAATCAATCATATGCCCTTAAAATACTACTTCAATGATATATTCAAATGTATTATTACGAGTGGTTCTCTCCAGCACCGCTACTGATTTACATTCTCTTTTCTATCTAATGCGCCAGAGACCTGGGGGCACATTAACTGGCCCACTGACTACTTCCCCAGTCCCAGGGTTGACTCTGCTCTTTCAGCAGCCCTGGCTCACGTTCCTTTCTCCTTTGTCGACACTCTGCCTTCCCCTCTCTGGGGAACTGCACCCCACTTCTGGTTTCCTGCCCAGCATCCCACCCCACTGCTTTAGCTCTCCAGTAAGTACCTGCTTCTTGGGTTTTACTTTTCACCAGCGTAAGAGTCTTTGAATAATATTGTTTTCGACTTTGAGACAGTATATAGGTCTAACTGACCCAGAACTCACAGTGCAGATCTGGCTGGCATCAAACTCAAAGATTTGCCCTTCTTCTGTCTCCCAAGTAATGGGGTTAAAGGTCCCACCACAGTAGCCTTTAATAAGAATATTTTATCAATTTAGATTTACTGTCAAAACTGAAATGTTTGCTCATGCTTCACAGTGAGATCTCAAGAGGTTTATTGTTCATCTCTGAAACGCCCTTGCTTTTACACAGTAGTGGTGGGTTCATTCACACTCAAGGAGAACCAAGGAAAGAGCTTCACGCAGAACAACACAGGTACAGTCTCTTGACATCAGACCGTGTGGTCCTAGGGCCAAGGGAACCCCATCTGAGCATCTCTGTTCAGTGTGATCAGTATCAAAGTGTACATTTCCATAACTATCATATTAGAAGTGTAAGAACTATGATTAGGAAGTCTATAACAAGAAGATTACTTGCTCTGTGTATGGTTACGTATATTATGGGCCTTCTCCCAAAGCTACTGTTCCATCACAGGGCAATGCAGTGGCTATTTGGTGTTAAAGAGTGGGCAGGTTCTAGCATGTAATACAGTTGCTCTTCTGCAGAGCCCTCTGCACTCTCAACTCCCAAATCCATCCCGTGACTGGCTGGAGCATGCACCACTCATCACTTCAGGAAGGGCCCTGAGACATACACCTCCACAACCACATGCCTCAGTCACACACTGAATGCATGATGGAAGCTGGTGGGGGTTCAGAAACCTCACAACAGAACTTCCTCCATCAGATATAAATGCTACTTCCCCACCTTTTGGCACTTAATAATCAGAAAGACAAATCCTGAGTGCAGCTCCACCTACTCAACAAATACTAAACACACCTTTATTACAGTCCAGGCAATTGAAAGTATGCTGAAGAGTTCAAACAGTCCTGCTGTGGACAGAAATCTGTTCCATCGCCATTACAAGGTCCCCTTCAAATACCGGAGGTCAGGCCTCTATCCCCAACTTCGCAAGTTTAGAATTGCCACAGCCCTTCTATACTTAGAGAAGGGAGGAGATGTCAGAGGCAGCCCTCCTTATACACTGAAGGCCTAAAATCAGCCATAGGCCTAAAATCAGCAATAGGCCTGTCATACATGTATACTAACACCAAGTCTTGGGTCTCAGTGGAAAAACATTGAAACAGATGGCTATAAGCTAATGTAAACAGGCAGCTTTTATGGAAATTTACAAGCCTGAGTAGTCATAGACCTTGTAAATAGGTAGCCTGGGCAGACAATACCAACTTAGGTAAGGACAAGCGAGTCATAGGCAGAGTCATAGTGACTTGTCCCCTGAACCTTCACCCAGCCGATACCCGGTTCTGATGATATCTGTATCCCTCCTGATCACCCACACTCCAGTGTCATTCTCTTCCCCACATCCTGCCTTTCTGTGTTTATAACCCCTGTGTGAATGAATTACGATTTGAGAAAAAATAAATTATAAAAAAAAAAAAAGAAATCTGTTCCATCTTTGTCCCTGGATCATAACAGTCCCCAAGTCCCCTGTAATTTCTCAAGCAATAGGAATGTCTTCTGTTCTAATGAGAAACCCATGAGAGGACCCTAGGTAGCTTCAAGACAGAGGCTGGTGGCAGGAACTTCAACCCTGTTTCTCAACCTCCAAGGAGGGAAGGAGGGCCTGCAAACTTATTAGTCATCAACAACCAATCATTTACTCCATCATGGCTACTTTATGAACCTCCATAGCTTTCTAAAGGACGGGGTTCAGAGAGCTCCTGGTCCGTGAACATATCAGTGTGCTAGGGGGAGGACATGCCTGCAGAGGTGGATCCTAGGCTGCCAGTCCAAGACTCTACCTGCATTGTACCCTTTATAACAAACAAAGAAATGTAAGCAGAGTGGTCCTGACTGGGGTGAGCTATCCTAGCATGCATCTGTATCTAGCAAATTATCAATACTGACATGGTATTGTGGAAACTCCCTAACAACCTTTAGAGTCAGTCACTCAGAAACAGTGGAAGCCCAAACTGTATCAGGTATCCGAAGTGGAGAAGGTCTGTCAGACTGAGCCCCAGTTCTGTGGTGCCTATACTAAATTGGATAGTTGGTGTATGAACTAAAATGAAGACCACCCACCTAAGCATCTAGAAGTAAACAATTTGTTGATATGGTGGGCAAGAAAGACTCCAGACCTATCCTAGAGGAACTTAGATTTTAGCTGAGGAACGCTAAAACATAAATTCTGACACACTAGAAAGGAATGGAAAGCAGAAGGACGACACCCACCTTGGGCCAAGAGAGTCACTATCAGAACCTTCCCATCCCATGGTAATGAGGGTGTGTGCCTTATCACATAAGCATTTTTCTCACTTAGTGACTCACCAAGTGTGAGAAGCACATGGTAAAGAAGCCCACAGCAAACACCACCTCTCATTTCCCCATGCCTGGTGAGATCACTACACTGCAGGTATACTCTTGCTATCCCTGAATCCTCACACTGACTAAACATCGCTGTGCAGATTTCTTCTTCTACATCCTTCCTCCTGTTACTTCCTGTTGTAGCCTCCTACCAGTCAGAACCACCGCATAACCCCTTCACCTCACCTCCACAAGATATACAGAGACACAGGAGAGATTTCAGAAACCCCTTGGTTGTCCCTCCAATTTACATGCTAATGACATAACTAAGGCAGAAACACTGTTCCTCAGAGGAGGAGACCATGCTTTTCAGCAGACTGTCTTTACCACAGCAGTATGTTTCGAAAATACTCCTCTTGCATCCCTTTCAGAATTGCTACAAATGTCCTCACCTCAACATCTGTTGGAAATTTCAAACTCTTTCACTAAGCTAACTTACTCAGAAGTTTCTAAGTCAGTCCTGTTGACTTTTAAACTTTGTATTATTTAATTTTTATCACACTCTTACACAAATACATTCCATCACTGAACATACTCTTACATACTATTACACATACACTTCATACACATGCTCCCTCTCTTACACACACACACTGCTACACACTGTCTCTTTTTCACACATTCTCTCTGTTACACACTCTTATGCATACTCAGTCTTATACATACACTTTCTTACACGGTCTCTTACACACACTGTCTTTCATACTCCATTACACTCTTACACTGTTACACACATTGTCTTACACATACACACTCTTACACACTTCTTACACACTGTCTCTTACACATATACACTCTCTTACACTGTCGCTTACATATACATTAACTCATACATAACACTTTCTCACACATTCTCTTACACACATACAGACACACACACACATACACACATACACACAAATACACACACATCTGTAGAGGCCAGAGAATAACATGTCAAAGTCCACTTTCTCCTTCTGCCACGTGGGTCCTAAGAATGTAACTCAATTCATCAGGCTCGGCATACGATTCCACTATCTATGAGCTGTCTCACCAGACTGACTTATACGAGGTGTTTCTAAGTGATCCACTTTGATACTTTGTGCCAGTTATATCTGTGTATAGATTACTTAATTAATAACGTACACTATGGGAATACCACTTCCCTTCTGCCCCCCCTGCCTAGTCCTTGGTCCTTTTGGCTGGGGCAGACACCTAGCTGGTCTGCTCCTGTGGAGACACTGCATCCTGAGTCATCCTAGAGAAACCACTGCACTCAGAGCAGCAGGATTTCAGGATTCCAGAGGCAGACTGAGTCCCAGGATTTCTTCCACCCAGGAGCTTAGGATACAGGATCACAGAGATATCTGGACTCTGAGGAGTTCTGACACAAGCAAGATAACTGGAAAGACAGACTCCAGTCAGACACAGTGAGTGCAGGTAACACTAACTAGAGTTAACCAGATGATGAAAGGCAAGTGCAAGAACATAAGCAACAGAAACAAAAGTTACTTGGCATCATCGGAACTGAGTTCTCCCACCACAGCAAGCCCTGGACACTCCATCATACCGGAAAAGCAGGACTCAGATTTAAAATCACTTTTCATGATGATGATAGAGAAGTTTAAGGTCATGAGTAACTCTCTTAAAGAAGTACAGGAGAACACAGGTAAACAGAAGCCCTTAAAGAGGAAACACAAAAATCCCTTAAAGAACTGCAAGATAACACAATGAAAGAATTAAAACCATCCAGGATCTAAAAATGAAAATAGAAACAACAAAGAAATTTCAAAGGGAGACTACCCTGGAGATAGAAAACCTAGGAAAGAGATCAGGAGTCATAGATGCAAGCATCACCAACAGAATACAAGAGATAGAAGAGAGAATCTCATGTGCAGAAGATACCATGGAAAACATTGACACAACTGTCAAAGAAAATGCAAAATGCAAAAAGCTCCTAACCCAAAACATCCAGGAAATCCAGGACACAATGAGAAGACCAAACCTAAGGATAATAAGTATAGATGAGAGTGAAGATTCCCAACTTAAAGGGCCAGTAATTATCTTCAACAAAATTATTGAGGAATACTTCCCTAACCGAAAGAACAAGATGCCCATAAACATACAAGAAGCCTACAGAATGCCAAATGGACTAGACCAGAAAAGAAATACCACCCGTCACATAATAATCAAAACATCAAATGCACAAAACAAAGAAAAAATACTAAAAGCAGTAAGGGGAAAAGGTCAAGTAACATATAAAGGCAGACCTATAAGAATTACACCAGACTTCTCACCAAAGACTATAAAAGCCAGAAGACCTTGAACTGACATCATACAGACCCTAAGAGAACACAAATGCCAGCCCAGATTACTATACCCAGCAAAACTCTCAATCACTATAGATGATGAAACCAAAATATTCCATGACAAAACCAAATTTGCACAATATCTTCCCACAAACCCAGCACTTCAAAGGATAATTGATGGAAAACGCCAACACAAGGAAGGAAACTACAACCTAGAAAAAGCAAGGAACTAATCTTTCAACAATCCCAAAAGAAGATAGCTACACAAACATAATTCTACCTCTAATAACAAAAATAACAAGAAGCCACAATCATTTTTCCTTAATATCTCTTAACATCAATTGACTCAATTCTTCAATAAAAAAGACGCAGACTATCAGACTGGATACACAAACAGGGCTCAGAATTTTGCTGCATACGGGAAATGTACCTCAGTGACAAAGACAGACACTACCTCAGAGTAAAAGGATGGAAAACAATTTTCCAAGCAAATGGTCCAAAAAAGTAAGCTGGAGTAGACATTCTAATATCAAATAAAATCAACTTTCAACCAAAAGTAATCAAAAAAGATAAGGAAGGACACTTCATACTCATCAAAGGAAAAATCTACCAAGACGAACTCTCAATTCTGAACATCTATGCTCCAAATGCAAGGGTACCCACATACATAAAAGAAACTTTACTAAAGCTCAAAACACACATTGCACCTCACACAATAATACTGGAGGATTTGAACACCCCACTCTCGGCAATGGACAGATCATGGAAACAGAAACTAAACCGAGACACTTTGACATTAACAGAAGTTATGAACCAAATGGACTTAACAGACATCTATAGAACATTTCATCCTAAAACAAAAAAATATACTTTTTTCTCAGCACCTCATGGTACCTTCTCCAAAATAGACCATATAATTGGTCACAAAACAGGCCTCTACAGACACAAAAATACTGAAATAATCCCTTGCATCCTATGAGATCACCACAGACTAAGGCTGGTCTTTAATAATGACAAAACCAGTGGAAAAACTACATGCACATGGAAACTGAACAACTCTCTACTCAATGATGACTTAATCAAGGAAGAAATAAAGAAATTAAAGACTTTTTAGAATTTAATGAAAATGAGGATACATCATACCAAAACTTGTGGGATTCCACGAAGGCAGTGCTAAGAGGAAAACTCATAGCTAAGTACCTACAAAAAGAAACTGGAGAGAGCATACACTAATAACTTGGCAGAATACCTAAAAGCTCTAGAATAAAAAGAAGCAAATACACCCAAGAGGAGTAGACAGCAGGAAATAATCAAACTCAGGGCTGAAATCAACCAAATAGAAACAGAAAGAACTATATAAAACATCAACAAAACCAGGAGCTGGTTCTTTGAGAAAATCAACAAGATAGATAAACCCTTAGCCAGATTAACAGAAAGCACAAAGACAGTATCCATATTAATAAAATTAGAACTGAAAGGGGAGACATAAAAACAGAAACTGATGAAATAAAAAAAATCATCAGATCCTACTACAAAGGCCTATACTCAACAAAACTGGAAAATCTGGATGAAATGAACCATTTTCTAGACAGATACCAGGTACCAAAGTTAAATCAGGAGCAAATAAACCATCTAAACAGTCCCATAACCCCTAAGGAAATAGCAGCAGTCATTAAAAGCCTCCCCACAAAAAAAAGCCCAGGACCAGGACCAGATGGTTTTAGTGCAGAATTCTATCAGACCTTCAAGGAAGACCTAATACCAATTCTCTTCAAACTATTCCACAAAATAGAAACAGAAGGAACACTATTCAATTCATTCTATGAAGCTACAATCACACTCATACCCAAACCTCACAAAGACCCAACAAAGAAACTTCAGACCAATCTCCCTTATGAACATTGATGCAAAAATACTCAATAAAATTTTAGCGTACCAAATCCAAGAACACATCAAAACAATTATCCATCATGATCAAGTAGGCTTTATCCCAGGAATGCAGGGATGGTTCAATATACGGAAATCCATCAATGTAATCCACTATATAAACAAACGCAAAGAAAAAAACCACATGATCATCTCACTAGATGCTGAGAAAGCATTTGACAAAATTCAACATCCCTTCATGATAAAAGTCTTGGAAAGATCAGGAATTCAAGGCCCATACCTAAACATAGTAAAAGCAATATACAGCAAACCAGTAGCCAACATTAAACTAAATGGAGAGAAACTTGAAGCAATCCCACTAAGATCAGGGATTAAACAAGGCTGACCACTCTCTCCCTTCCTCTTCAATATTGTATTGGAAATCCTAGCCAGAGCAATTAGACAACAAAAAGAAGTCAAACGGATACAAATAGGAAAGGAAGAAGTCAAAATATCACTATTTGCAGATGATATGACAGTATATTTAAGCGACCCCAAAACTTTCACCAGAGAACTCCTAAACCTGATAAACAAATTCAGGAAAGTGGCTGGCTATAAAATCAACTCAAACAAATCAGTAGCCTTCCTCTACATGAAAGATAAACAGGCTAAAAATAAGAGAAATGACACCCTTCACAATAGTCACAAATAATATAAAATACCTTGGTGTGAATCTAGCCAAGCAAGTGAAAGATCTGTATGACAAGAACTTCAAGTCTCTGAAGAAAGAAATCAAAGAAGATCTCAGAAGATGGAAAGATCTCCCATGCTAATGGATTGGCAGGATTAATATAGTAAAAATGGCCATCTTGCCATAAGCAATCTACAGATTCAATGCAATCCCCATTAAAATCCCAACTCAATTCTTCACAGAGTTAGAAAAGGAAATTCTCAAATTCATTTGGAATAGCAAAAAACCCAGGATAGCAAAAACTATTCTCAACAATAAAAGAACTTCTGGAGGAATCACCATTCCTGACCTCAAGCTGTACTACAGAGCAATAGTGATAAAAACTTCATGGTATTGGTACAGAGACAGGCAGGAAGATCAATGGAATAGAATTGAAGACCCAGAAATGAACCCACACACCTATGGTCACTTGATCTTTGTCTAAGGAGCTAAAACCGTCCAGTGGAAAAAGGACAGCATTTTCAACAAATGGTGCTGGTTCAACTGGAGGACAACATGTAGAAGAATGCAATCAATCCATTCTTATCTCCTTGTACAAAGCTCAAGTCTAAGTGGATAAAGGACCTCCACATAAAACCAGATACACTGAAACTAATAGAAGAGAAGGTGGGGAAGAACCTTGAATACTTGGGCACAGGAGAGAAGTTCCTAAACAGAAAACCAATGGCTTATGCTCTAAGATCAAGAATTGACAAATGGGACTTCGTAAAATTGCAAAGTTTCTGTAAGGCAAAGGACACTGTCAATAGGACAAAACGACAACCAACAGATTGGAAAAAGATCTTTACCAATCCCACATCTGATAGAGGGCTATTATCCAATATATACAAAGAACTCAAGAAATTAGACTCCAGACAACCAAATAACTCCATTAAAAAAATGGGGTATAGAGCTTAACAAAGAATTCTCAACTGAGGAAACTCAAATGGCCAAGAAGCACCTAAAGAAATGTTCAGCATCCTTAGTCATCAGGGAAATGCAAATCCAAACAACCCTGAGATTCCACCTCACACCAGTCAGAATGGCTAAGATTAAAAACTCAGGTGATAGTAGATGCTGGCGAGGGTGTGGAGAAAGAGGAACACTCCTCCATTGTTGGCGGGATTTCAAGATGGTGCAACCACTTTGGAAATCAGTCTGGAGATTCCTCAGAAAATTGGACATAGCATTACCTGACGACCCAGCTGTACCACTCCTGGGCATATACCCAGAAGATGCTTGAACATATAACAAGGACATATGCTCCACTATGTTCATAGCAGCCTTATTTATAATAGCCAGAAGCTGGAAAGAACCCAGATGTCCTTCAACGGAGGAATGGATACAAAAAAAAAAAATGTGGTATATTTACACAATGGAGTATTACTCGGCTATTAAAAACAATGAATTCGAGAAATTCTTAGGTAAATGGATGGAACTAGAAAATATCATCTTGAATGAGGTAAGCCAATCACAAAAGAACACACATGGTATTCACTCACTGATTATTGGATATTAGCCCAGAACCTTGAAATACCCAAGATTCAACTCACAGACCACATGAAGCTCATGAAGAAGGAAGACCAAGTAGGAGCACTTCAGACCTTCTTAGAAGGAGCAACAAAATACTCAAGGGAGCAAATAGGGAGACAAAGTGTGGGGCAGAAACTGAAGGAGAGGCCCTCTGGAGACCATTTCACCTGGGTATCCATCCCATGTGCAGTCACCAAAGGTAGATGCTGATGTGGATGTCAGGAAGTGCATGCTGACAGGAGCCTGATATAGCTGTCTCCTTAGAGGTCTGCCAGAGTTTGACATATTCAGAGGTGGATGCTCACAGCTAACCATTGAACTGATCAAGGGGTTCCCAATGGAGGAGTTAGAGTGAAGACTGTAGGAGCTGAAAGGGTTTGTGGCCCCATGAGGAGAGCAACAACCAGAGCTCCCAGGGTCTAAACCATCAGCCTGGGAGCACTTAGGGAGGGAGCCATGGCTCCAGCTGTATATGTAAGGGAGGATGGCCCTGTCGGGTATAAGTGGGAGAGGAGATCCTTGATCCCATGAAGACTGGATGCGACATGTGGGGAAATTCGAGGGTGGGGATGTGGGAGTAGGGGGGGATAGGTAGGGGCACCGCCCCATAGGAGCAGGGGGAGGGGGGGATGGGTTAGGGGGTTCCTGGGTGGGGGGAGGGGTAAGGGGTGAGAGGATAACATCTGAAATGTAAATAAAATATCATTTAAGAAAAATTAAAAAGAAAATAAATAATGTACCTTATGATATATTTCATTAATAAACCCATATTAAAGATTCAAAAACTAATGATTACTTGAAGAGTCTTTTAAAACATTTAGTTCAAGCTGGGCAGTGGTGGTCCTGCGTGACTTTAATCCCAGCACTTGGGAGGCAGAGGCAGGCGGATTTCTGAGTTCGAGGCCAGCCTGGTCTACAGAGTGAGTTCCAGCATAGCCAAGGATACACAGAGAAACCCTGTCTCAACAAAACTAAACAAAAAAACCATTTCTTTCGAATAAGTGTTTTATAAATAATAAAAAATTTAAAAACTTACTTTTTTCAAAAACATGAAAAAACAGAATTCTATGAATATTTGTAACTATTCCTTTCTTCCATTTCAGTAGATACCACCAAAAACCAAAAAACACACAAACACACACACAGCACATCGCAAAATTTACTACTCACTACACAATACAGTATTACACTAAAATGAAAAGCAGCCTACCTCAAATAATTTCACTTTTCTTCCAGTTAAGTTCTTTGTTCAATTTTTGCTAATTTTGGTGATCAGGTTTTTAACTTATCAGGGGACAATCAGACCAGTGCCGTGGCTCAGTGGGACTGCAGCAAGCCTGAGGTAAATTGGTCCCTGCAGCCATGTGGTAAAGGGAAGAACCACCTTCTGAAGGCTGTCCTCTGACTCTCATGTGCTCACTGGACCACGAGCACAAACAGACACGGGACACAAAATATACATGCATGCCCACAGGATAACAATGGTGATACTACTACTGATATATAATTAACATTCCTTTTAAAAGCTACACAGGTAACCGCAAACACACTGACTGACTGAGCATCTGATGTCAATCTTAAGTGATGTCTCCATCTTATATAATGTCACCAACTTACGTGACATCACCCTTTTATATGACATCACCAACTTATATAACATCTTCATCTTATACTTTTCATGTTCACATTCGTTGCTGGCTAATTTTTGTGTGTTTTCACAACTCATGCTCACATTAAACAAGTAACACAAGTTTTCAGCAACAATGTCACAGACTCCCACAGCAGCCCACGACCCTTACCTTCAGGAGGCAAGCTGTAGAGCTGGGCCACAGGTCCAGTCACGGGGATAATTGGCAACTGGAAGTGGAAAGAACTTTTAATGGTGGGGAGTGGCAGGCGGTTTTTGGGGAAGCATTTCCTCATTATCAGACTGGATGTGTTGACAAGAGGGTCAAGAGTCCTGACCGCCAAGCACTCCTGTTCAAACAAGATGATGAGAGTCAGTCCACAGCTCAGCACTGCGGTACTGAAAATGTAGCATAGCTAGGACTTCCTAGCCATAGCCACACACACCACAGAAAGAATACTACAACACAGCAGAGCTATCAGATAGCTTTGCTCTTCAGAAGTATCTGTACTTAGGAGGCACATGTGACTTATCCAGTAGGATTTTTCCTTAAATTTTCACTAGGCAAAAATCAGTACTTATCTTTGACACTGAAAGTCATCAAGTGTTTGAGTCCCTCCCTCGCACATCTGGCAGGTCTAGGCATGAAGACTAAGAAAAGCACTGAGAACTGAGGGGGAGAAGCAAGGCTGTGTGCATGCACTGGGCCTCTCCATCTCCTAGAAAAGGCAGCTTGGAAGACACCACGAGAGCACACCCCACTCAGGCTCCTAAGAGTTTGCCTAGTGGGCCAGTGTCAAGTACAAGTGACTTAACAATATTGTCAGTGACAACTGGCCTTTTAGTGGCACTTTGACATACTACAGAATCTTCAACACATAACTGACTTAGTTAAACAGACTAAGCTTGGAAGTGTTAAACCACCTAATTCACAATCCTACATCAAATGCCTACTAAGTATGTCTGTATCTGGATAGAAAAGACGATTATCTAAGATTGTTCTAGAAAAATGAATACAGTCAGAATAAACATGACAAGTGTTTAGCTACCTTAACTACTATCATGCAGAAAGGTTGTCTATTCTGTGGAAAACCAACAAGAGCCTGAACAACTGGCTGGTCATTTCAGAGGAGGCTGCACTGCACCTTCCCTCTGTGTCCTCTAATGACAGTCCACAGGGAGCAGAAGAGGCCTCAGTTTGTGGCATACTGTTGGGATGTGTGCAGTTAAGACACCCTGTAGGGCTAATAGGCTACATCTAGCTTTCTCTGTCGGCATGGCCCTATCCAGCAGAAAGACATTCCCAGTACTCAGAGCAGAACTGTCCTTCCCATAGACAATCCTCAGATACCTTGTAAGTACACATAGACACAGCATCAAGGGGCCCCTCCCACTGTGTATGTTTATATAGCTGCACTACGAGTGGACACGTGCACCCACCATTCTCTCCAGTCACCTCTGAGGTCACATGTGAAAATCAAGTGGGATTTTTTGTGTGAAGAAATTTTAAAATATATTTATCATATGTATACTTTCCTGAGTATTTGTATATTAATCCTTTATCTTAAGAACCAAAACAGTGTCATTAAAACAGAATAACAAAAACAAAGTAGCTTACTTGAGAAGTGTTGTACAGAATTTTCATCCCATTCGCATCAATAAATGCTTTCCTCCCCAACTTGATGCTCGTGACGCTTTTTAAGCTCTGGAGAATCCCCTTGCGAATGAGCATGTTTCTATGCCGATTATCATGGCGGTGCCAATCTACATAAATGGTTAAAAGCACTTGAACATAGCCTCTGTCTACTGCTCTCCTGGCATTTGTCTCTTTAACAAAAGAAAATTGGAAAAGGTTATTTTCTAAATGACACGAGAAAGTTTTTAAAAGAATCAAACAAAAGTAGAATATCAGTATTGCGATCAATTCCCAGCCTTTACTCAATAATTTTCTAATAAAATAATTATGGCAAGTTCCAAAAATCATTAGCTTCCAAAACCATTCCTGCCTAATCATTTTATCATAATTTACAAGGACTGAAACCTCCTTACTAGCTAAGACTGATGGTACACTCCTGCAGCCCCTGCACACACCAAGTGAAGAAAAGATCACCAGTGTGAGACCAATCGGATCTTAATGGAAGTACTGTCTCAACGAAAAATTGAAAAATAAATGTATTTACTATGACAAGGTCTGTAATTATGATTAATGTTATACTGATTTTAAAACTCCATATATTTTGAAACGTAAGTGTCTTTTTCGTAAGACAGAAGCCTCCTTAGTGACTAGCCAGGAACATGACTTTGGTAAAAGCCATTATCACTCTTGATTATTTCCATCACAAGCTCTGTAATCCACTAGATTATAGCTATTGTTATTTATAAATTTTATCTTCCCTGTGGAATTAATAGTTCTAGTTATTCCACAATTATATAGATATCCACTTCTGAGTAACATAAAATTTAAAATATAACTTGCTGTACATGGAAGGTAAAAAATAGTATGCGGTTAGAAAATAGGCTTTTTTCTAGGTACTGAAATCTTAACGCAAAAGAAAACTATAGGTTTTCTGAAATTGATCGATTTTAATGCAACTACAGAAATCCATACATTTGGACACACTAAAGCAGCATCCCTGGAATGCCATCACGGCAACAGGAGTGGCACCCAGAGCTGCCGTGGCAGGTCTGGAAGGGCTGCAGAGGAGTGGGGCCAGCCCACCTGGGCTGTTTAGATACAAACAAGCTCAAACCCCTTCTTAATCTCAGTTACCCACTAAGGGGCCTTGGCTATGTGGAGGACCCCAAGATGATGCTGACCTTAACCACCTACAGTGATACTTTCTACACACGCTCACAGGGACTAAACTATGCTCTGACACTACAGAGGGCCAAGTGCTCATTGGGAGGAGGTGCGTTTCTTATGACAGTTTTTTAAAACCTGTATTGCAAGCTGGATGTCTAGTGCATGCCTGGTATCAGCACCTGGGTGGTGGAAGCAAAAGGATTGCCAGCCTGGCCTCTTATAACAAACCTTGTCTCAAACAAGAGAAAAACAAAAGTAAACAAGAAAGACCCTCTACTGTATCTACAATGGCTGGTTTCTGCGAGGTTGTTGCTGTTTACATCCATTGAATTGCTTTGACCAAAATTTCCTTGTGCTTTAAGGCCAACAGTCTAACTCAGCTGACAGCGTGCTTGCCTATCAGAACAAGAGCCCTGTGGCTCAGCCCCCAGCAGCACAAACACTGAGAAAGAAAGTGAACATCTGTAATCTCAGAACGCAGGAGGTGGAGGCAGGAGGATCAGGAGTTCAACGTCCTCCTTGTCTACATGGCATGTTCAGGACGGCCTTGATAGGTCAGATGTTGCCTCAAAAACAACAAAAGTATTTTAAGTGAATATACACCTTTGCTTACACCACTTGAAATGCATATGCCCTTACTAGCTGTGACAAAGACATCGTTAAAAGCTTTATGGTCACAGTAATATTTACATCTTTGTTTCTGCTGGACTCTACAACAATCTAAACTATACTTAGGGGAAATGTTATTTTTTAAAACTAACATGCCAAATAAAGAATTCATTATAATTCAAACATAGGTGCTGAGCTGCCCCTTAAAATTGGATGAGAGTTATCTGAGCACGAATAAAACAGATTCGTATAGGGTTTCATTCACAAACTCCTTTCCCCTCGAAGCACGAAGTGGAGGTTTGCCAT
Source organism: Grammomys surdaster (assembly GCF_004785775.1). Lineage (NCBI taxonomy): Eukaryota > Metazoa > Chordata > Mammalia > Rodentia > Muridae > Grammomys > Grammomys surdaster. Next base: position 8,446,081 of record NW_021604656.1, read on the forward strand.
TGAGCTGCACCTTCTGCTGTCAACCCAGCGAGGCGCTGGCTGCACCATCAGGCTGCACGCTCGCTGGGCTCATCACTCCTGCATGCACTTCCCAGGTCACATTTATTATACAGCAAATTTATCCGCTAATGTAAGTGGCTGACCCACAACAAGCAAGTTTTAAAATCTAATAGAGAATGTTCCAAACGGCCCTGGTCCATTTCAAACTCTGCAGCCTGCTATTAAACACTGCTGTGCATTATTAAGTGGCCTATGTTGTGCAGTGTGTAATCTGAAGAGATATTAAGTAGAAACTACTCAACAGTGGCTTTGCTTCATCAGGTGACCCTGTTGTACGGTTGATCACAGCGCAGACAGAAAGAAGCTGTCACCCACCTGAGGCCTGCCCATTCCACCCAAAGGGGAAAGTGTGTAAATTGGAATTTGGCAAACAACAAAAATCACATTTTTTAATCAATTTTACTCATTCTTTTAAGACAGGATCTTACTATGTAACCATGAATGACCTGAGACTCACTATGTACACCAAGTTAGCCTTGAACTTGCCAGCAATCCCCCTGCCTCCTGGAGTGACAGGTGCATGTCACTGTGCCAGTGCAACTGATTAACTTTTAACTAATCAACTTACTCTTAAAAGTATGCAGCACAAAAGCTTATTAGTAAACAAGGGGCCCCACCCCTGACAACAGTTTCTGACCAACTGCCTGTTCTGTACTGGGAGAGGGAGGCATAAAAAGCCATCAACAGAGGGAGATCTATAAAACTAGATGTCAAAGGTTAAATGTTAATGAGCCAACTGACTGTATGGAAGAGTACTATGAGAATATTTCAGAAACATACTGAGCATGTATGAAGAAGAAGGCGTCATACATGCAGCACTTAGTCCCCAGCAGCTTCCTACAGCTGTGCTTCAGCTCTGATGGCAGCAGGTTGTGTGCAGACCCGTTCACTGCTCTAAGCTTCCTTCAAGCCACTCCCAAAATGTTATGATTTTGAACTTACGGTGAGAACAAAATTTTTAATAAAAGTTACTATGTTAAACTTATGTTATATGAAGCTGATATGTATTCTTATGACAGGCTTATTGAGCTAGAGTTTATTCTATCCATTTGGATAGTTTATTTAAGCACATCGCTTCCATATTTCTAATTTACTGACATGAGCATAAAGCCTTGTCATTAAAAGAAAAGAAGCATAACTGTCCTGAGAAGTAAATCTAATATGATATCAGAACTTTGAACATGCACTAAATCTAATTTCAAGCTTCTTGAACATAAATATACATTTAGAATATTTTAATTACTATTATTTCTAGTATTTAAAAACTTACTTGATTTTAGCAATGCAGCAAGAGTGTCTAAAGCAACCCTGTCAACACAATAAGAAAACACAAACAACAACAAGACTAGTGAAATGGATCTACAATAAAAGCAAGCAATCTTGTCAAACATCACCTGTCTCTTATCCATTCCGAGGGCACTTACTCTTGCAACAGTACTAATTACTTGGTGCTTCTCTGTGAGCATCTCCCCCTTGAGTTCAAAATTAGATAATAAGATTAAGATACTAAAAGTATTTATAAAATCTTAATAACATTAACACTGTCGACTCTTTCTGTCACAGTTAGATAAACAAGATCAGTTACTGTGCCAGTCAGCACTGGAGCTTTCAGAGCGCAGAAAGCAGCAGAAGGGAGGCCTCAGGGCCCTGACTACAGTGAACTAAAATAAGGTCCCGTTGGAACGTCTAACTCAGACCTGCAGAGCTCTCAGTGTCTTTAACTTTCTTACTTCAACTTTAGTGCCATGTGCTGGGATCCTTAGATATACGGGATAACAACTATAAAGCCTACAGCTTAGAAGTAAACCTAATTATTCCCTCTTCACAGAACGTGGTAAAAGCCCTAAAAATTGAAGATACATACATTTTCTTGAACATACTCAGTCACACACAGTGATATCAGCTACCATAATCAGCCATAAAGACACATTATCACTGCAGAAAACCTATAATTCAAATTATTTATAAAAAGTGAGTTACTGGGGAAAAAATGGCCCTTAGTTTTAACTTCAAAAATGTCAGCCTACATACTACAATATCTCCTAATATCTCCTTATAAGATTTACCCATAATCTTCTTCACTAGGAACATGTGCATTATCAAGCTGGAGTGTCTCACTCACCACTAAGCGTTTGCTGAGTGCCTACTACACACTCCTTCTTCATGGGTAGGAATTAAAACCAACATCCCTTCAATGGATAACTTTACAATCGACATCATGTAACACAATGCACATACATATGCAACAACTACATAAGAAATTAAAACTCCAGCAATGAAGTGTGTGGGTGGTAAGGGAAAAGGAGTGACCAGATGAACACAGAGTGTCAGTGACCAGATGGAGACACACAGAGTGTGAGTGACCAGATGAACACAGAGTGTGAGTGACCAGATGAACACAGAGTATCAGTGACCAGATGAACACAGAGTCTCAGTGACCAGATGAACACAGAGTATCAGTGACCAGATGAACACAGAGTCTCAGTGACCAGATGAACACAGAGAGTGTGAGTGACCAGATGAACACAGAGTGTCAGTGACCAGATGAACACAGACAGTGTGAGTGACCAGATGAACACAGAGTGTCAGTGACCAGATGAACACAGAGTGTCAGTGACCAGAGGAACACAGAGAGTGTGAGTGACCAGATGAACACAGAGTATCAGTGACCAGATGGAGACACACAGAGTGTGAGTGACCAGATGGACAGAGAGTGAGGGACCAGATGGACACAGAGAGTCACCAGAGGCCTGCAATTGGATGAATACTAATCACAATTAAACCCAAAAACAATCAATCATTCACAACTACACCAGAAATCAATGTTTTATGGATGTAGAGCCTATAAAATTTAAACTATGATCTGCTAAAACCACCTTTAAAAAAAAATCATGCGGCAATTAATATAAGCTACCTGTTGATAAAGGGAATTGCAAAATCAGAAAGAGTCCTCTCTTAAAAAAAAAAAAAAAAAAACAACATGAGCTACAAGGTGAGTCGCGTGGCTGCTGCCGTCCTCCAAGGGTGGGTGGGGCTGCGGGGGCAGGCAGGCAGCACGACAGTCACCTACAAAGAGCTTCAGGTTTAGGCAAAGGTTGAAGTAAGGAGCACCAGCATAGGGAGGGGCTGCTGCCGTTGCCGCTGCTGCCGCTGCCACTGCCGCTGCAGTTGACTTATCAGAGCTAGGTTCACCTCTGTGATAGGAAAGCTGCCAGAATCCCTCAGTGGGATGTACTTGGCGCTCATCACAGTCTTGCTGGGGAAGACAGAACAGACAGACTTCCATGGAACTAAAGAAGATGTCTGTTGCTGTGCAGGCGAGGCCTAGAAGCAGGGCTGCCGTTGCTGAAGCTCAGGGAGCTGGCCTGCTGCAGAGAAGTCCTATCTGCTGTGCAGAGGGCCAAACGGCTACAGAGAAGACCTATCTGCTGTGCAGAGGGCCAGACGCCAGTGAGCCTCACAGGAGAGCATGCACAAGTTCATCCACCAACACCATCTCACCCTCAAAAACAGAGACACACCGCAGTCCTCTTTCTAGACTGCTTAAGAAGACTCCAGTAGCTGAAGACCACAAAAGTTTGCAAGCCTGGCAGCCTTCTAGAATACTGAAAATCCCCATCTGTGGAGCTGCCACATTATAAAGACTGAGTATAACAAACTGGCACATGCCTGGCATCACCTTAAAATTAAAACAACGTGAGCCTGTGTACACAGAGCAGACACTCAAAACTGCCTGCCAAGCCTAAGAACGCAAGAACATCCACACACATCCACTGTTCTCAGGCTGCACAGGCCCTGAGTATGGACAAGACACTGTGTCAGACAGGTGTGTCATACCACAAAGTGAGTCCAAACACAGCTAGTAATGCTGTCTCCCTGTAGCACCTTGCTTAACTCTTTGGTATAAATTCCTCTCTATGGCAATAAAACCCACGAAGAGTACAGATCCATACTAGGACACATGACCTTAATGCCTGAGGCCCTGGGTTCAAGCCCTGAGAGCAGGGAAGAAAAGTACAACTTAAACTGAGACAAAATATGTACTCCTCCAAGCACTCAACAAGGGAGGCTGCAAGACACACTGCATGCCACTCGCTCTTGACACCAAGGAGTGGATGCCAGCGAGCGCTTCTTGCCACTTCAATATAATGTTCTTTCTCAAACTACCTAAAACGACTTCTGTGCAGACAAGAGTCAGCATATAGAAGACATTTCAAGGGGCAAGGTAAATGTAAGCAGCTGACAATGTGCAGACGAAAGACTAGAACGTTCACCAAATACAAACACATGCAATTAACTTAATCACTGTCAGCAAGATGAACTGTACACCATCTCTCTAGACCCAGGATCTAACCTCAGCAGGAAGCAGGGCCACTGAATATATAATCAGTCAAGATGAGCTCATTTGGAAGGTAAGTAGGCTCTTGACTGGTGTCCTCAGAGAAGACCGTGTAAGATACCCACACACACACACACACACACACACACACACACACAGAGAGAGAGAGAGAGAGAGAGAGAGAGAGAGAGAGAGAGAGAGAGAATATACCATGAGGACTTGTCAGCAAACCATCACACACTAACAAGAAGACAGGAAACCACACTCTCCCTGAGCATGCAGAAGAGAACAGCCTTCTGGGAAAGTGAGATAGGGCTCTAGACCTGTGTGGGGCAGTAAATGCCTGTCATTACCAACCACCAAGTCAGCTGGGAACTAACACACTGAATACACTACTTATTCACTTCCATTTTCTCATCTTTAGCTAATACTTTTTGAGACGGAGGGAGGGGGAGGGAGGGGGAGGGAGGGGGAGGGAGGATGCACAAGTGTGGGCACATGCCTTCAGAGGCCATCTCCTGAAGCTGGAGTCACAGGCAGTTGTCACCCACTGGACATGGGTGCTGGGAACTGAACTGCCATCTCTGCAACCCACTCAGCTAATTCTTCATTCCAAACTGCAAAACCCCTGAGGACATCTTCCTCCCAACTGGCAGCTGTTTATACCATGCTTGAACCAAAAGAAAAATGCTTCTGACAGTTTCTAGTCTACAACTAGTGCCTTTGTTGGTGTTTATTCTCCATGTTGAAGGTGAAACTCTCACATCAGTGGCACTGAGCATGCTCCACAGACGCATAAAGTAAAAGAACTGATCGACTTGCAGTCGTCTTGAAAACTGTGACCAAAGCATTACTGAGAAGGTAATAAACTTCAGCATAAAAGACTCTGGAGCTCTATGACACAGACAAACCAATGTCAACATCTACAAAATCATTAAATACTGTACTTAGAAAATAATGTGAATTTATTAAAGTTGCAAAAAATTTAAATAAGCAGTTCATACTGTTTTAACAGATTATGATTTCTCTTTCAAAGTGTTTATACTTTCTCCGAGAGTTTTCCAATTTTCCTACTTCCCACACAGAAGAATATTATAAGAACCCAAAGGGTAGCCTACAAGCAATGAGGAAAAACAGCTTATGTTTAGTTATTAAGGAAACTAGTACACTCCTAAGTTCAACTGGAGGTCAGTCCGAGCAGTGACCTTTAGCATGAGGTGGGCCCAAATACAGGCTGACTGTTCTCCTTGTAGGAGGGAAGACAAAGACACAGGACACTGAAGAACACAGCTATAATAACAGCCTGGGTTGCCTCCTTCCAGATTAACAGCTTTAAGTCTAAAACCTAAAACTAGAGAAGGAAGGAAATCCCAAAGGGAAGCTTCCAGCGGCACACTGGCACGCACAGGGTAGAACACAGGATGAGCCTTGCTGCGTGAGCCTCATACAAACAAAAAACTCTCCATAGAACCACAGTAAGTATAGCCCCTAACACAAAGCACTTCGTTTCTGAAGCTACAGGACCTATAAATTAATGAAAACACATATACACACAATATAACCTTAAGGTACATATACTCAGACACCTACACATATTCCAAGACAGGAAACAATCAAAAGAATAACATGATTTGGACAAAATAGAAATGTGTAACTTTCAGACCCATCCAGTAGTGGTGAGAAGGAGGAACTGGTCATTAAAAGTTTGGCTTAGTGGCTAAGGCTAGCTAGAGTAGGCACTCAACAAAGGCCTCAGGGAATGACACTGCAAACAACCTAGCTCCTCTCACAGGATCTACAAGCATTCAAAGTCATCATCTTTAAAATAATGTCCTTGATAAACTTAAAGATTAAGGTTTTAATTAAGAACATCTTTATTATAAGAAATGACTATTATAAGAACTAGGAACTGGATACAGCTGACTCCACCTGCTCAGGTACACGTCAAGGCCGTGAAGCTCAGAATGACTAAAGACACTTCCACTCGCATCAGAACATGTACTCACTTCATGAGCCCCGAGTTCTTCTTACTGAATGGTCCGATGATTTTAAACATCAGCTCCACGACCCCATTTTTACCTAGAGATACTGAGTTCACAGCTGAGAAACAAGAAAAAGACACAACGGGATTTAAAGATCAGTGATAAATCCAAAAACAACCTGATGTCAATATGAATGCCAGCTCCCCGGGGCATTCTCAAGGTTGGCTGTAGGGTCTGGGGGTTGGAGTTTGCTTTGTTTTTATGGGGCCTTGGGAGCAAGCATTCGGAACCATGGCTGCTATCAGATGACACCAGGAAAGTGAATGCTGGGAATCAAAGACAACAAGTATACAGGCTCTGCTCTAAGGAACCTGAGTTTAGTGAGCAAGCGAAGAACAGAAATCATTTCTGTCATCTTCTAGATGCAGAAAGAGTTGTAGGCTGTTACTCCCCTGGACACCCCTACTTCAGAGTAAGACACAGGGATTTCTGCAGATAATGACGCCTGAGCTCACTCAACAAGGAGCGGAGTTGGTGTGGCAGGAGCCAGGTGGCGGTAAAGACGGTTCTGTAGCAGCTCAGGAGGTGTGCCGAGGTGCAGGGTGGACAACGCTAGCATGAAAGCCACGGTATGAACATGGACACAGCTGGGTGGGAGGACGAGGAGAGAGCGAGGGCTTCCTGAGTCCCGCCCTCCTGCGGAAATGTCCCACATTTCCAGCAACACAGTACACATGGACTGATTCAGACAGGCAGGGTGGAGCTCAGAGCACTCTGCAGAGTCCGACAGAGTGAGATGCAGGCAGGAGCTTCACTAAAGCCACCCTGAGATCAAAACAACAGCATTCTGGTACTCTACAGAGAAGACACAGTGGGAGGACTGTGTCTAGTATTTTAAATTCTGGACAAATGTTACTTTAAAGAAATTATCCAAGAACAGAGTGTGGTAGTTGGCTGCCTTGAATCCCAGCATTCAAGAGGCAGAGGCAGGGGAAGCTCTGAATTTGAGGCCAGCCTGGTCTACAGAGTGAGTTGCAGGTCAACCAGGGCTACACAGAGAAACCCTGTCTGGAAAAAAAGCATTAAAAAAACTACACAGAAACCCTCTGCTAGCCTTCTACTGGTTAAGTCAATAAAATGCCACCAAAACTTGCAGCTCCTGTGTCATAGGGAACGTTCACTCTGCTCTGTCACCACGACAGCTCTCACTGACACACTTCTTTCTTGGTTGGCTGCTATATTCAAAATTATTTCATTTTTACTTCAAATCATTTTAATTTTTCAAACATTTTTTCTCTTTCCTAATTCATGTTTTTCTTTTATTTTTGTTGCTGTTTGCTTTCTTTTTGGTTCTCCAGACATGGTTTCTCTCTGTACCCCTGGCTGGCCTGGCACTCACTCTGTAGAGCAGGCTGGTCTCACACTCAGTGGTCTGCCTGTCTCTGCCTCCTGAAGGCTGGGATCTAAGTCACATTTTTCTTTTTTTCCTTTCCTAACTTCTCTCTCAATTCTCCTGTATCTGTGTTCTTAACTCTGGTGATTAAATACCAAATTTTTCCATTTCCTTACATCCTTTTTAGTCATAGGGGTTCGTTACTTTTCTGAGTATACCTTCAACGAAACTATCAGTGTATACACATACACACACACATGTATTGGATTATATTTTTTCATGATATACAAATGGTCTATACTTTATTGCTAATATGTGTCTGTATGAGTATGCGTGTGTGAGCGTGTGTGTCTAAGTGTGTGTGTGCACATGAGTATACTATGGAGGCCAGAGGTCAATGTCAAGTGTCTTTTCTATTGTTCTGTAATTTTTAACAAAGGATCTCTCCTTGTATCTACAGTTCAGTGATTCATTAAGACAAGCTGAGAACAGGCTCCAAGGACCCCCTCTCAGCTCTCCTTCCATGCGAGGGTTATAGGCAAAGGGCACTAGCGATCAAAGCTCAGGTCTCCATGCCTGTACAACAAGCACTTGTCAAACTGATGAACCATCTCCCTATGGTTCGTTTATTTATAGTCAGAAACCATACAGGAAATGTTTGCCTTATAGGTTTGAGGCCTCAGATAACAAAGTGAGTGGGAGGTTTGGGCTTCCCGGAAACCATCCCTATACAACCACTTGTCTCTAGGTTCCTCCGAGACTCCAGCAGCAGTCTTTGTATACTCTGCTGCCTCCCTCCCTATCACAGGATGATAATGCAACACTGCTGGTGAGACGATGTGTCTTCCTTCTCCTCTTTCATCTCTGAACATATAGAGTATCTATGGTGGTCTGAAAGAAAATGGACCCCGTAGACCCACAAGGAGTGGCACTATCAGGAAGTATGGCCTTATTGGAGTAGGTGTGGCTTTGTTGACAATGTGGCACTAGGGGATGGCCTTCGAGGTCTAATATACTCAAGCCAGACCTAGAGTGGCCTGCTTGTTCTTCCTGCTGCCTAGGGATCAAGATGTAGAACTCTCAGCCCCTTTGCCAGCACCAAGTCTACCTGCATGCCACCATGTTTCCCATCATGACAATAATGGACTGAACCCCTATACTGTAAGCCAGACCTGATTAACTGCTGTCCTTTATAAGAGTTGCTGTGGTCATGGTGTCTCTTTACAGCAATAGAAAAGCTAACGACAACAGTATCTTATCTTTGATTCCTGTTGCTGTGGTCAAAATACTCTGACAGAGCACTTTATGGGGAAAAGGCTTTATTTAGCTCAAAAATCCAGGTAACAGTCCATCACAGCAGGGTGTCAAGGCAGCAAGAGCCTGAAGTAGCTGGCCATATCATAATCAGGAAGAGAGAGCACACAATGGGTGCACACATGCTCTCAGCTCACTTTCTCCACTCTATACAGCTCATAATCCTCTGCCTAGGGAATAGTGCCACCCACAATGGGAGATGTTCCCACTTCAATTAACAATCAAGGTACTCACCACAGCAACGCTCAGGCCAACCTGACCTAGACTGTCCCTCACTGAGATGCTTTCCCAGGAGAGTCTGGATTGTGTTAGGTTGAAAATTACAACCCCTGCACAGACAGCAGCATTTCCCAGTAGCCAGTACTCAGTACTCTTCCATGGGAGGCTTCTCCTTACCCTAGTCCATTACAAGCTAAGGGAACTGACAACAATTCTTAGATTTGGTCACCTCACCCTTTTGCTGACTTAGGAGTCACATTTACGTTTACCTTTCCACGTATTTTAGAGATTTATAGACTTTAAATGGTTTTAAAATGTTATTTTGAGTAACTTCAGAACCCTGAAAATCACAGCCATCATTAAGTACTCACAGTTGGTGGAATATACACGTAAGAGCTGAAGACAAGGTAGAACCAAGCGGTAGTTCTGAAAGTGCTGCTTGACCAAATTCAGAGTTACATTCAGTGCCCCGTTAACTCTTGCTTTCACTCCAAATTTTTTATCTGTTTTAAAAAAAATTATTCAAATAAAACTTCTGAACAAAAATAATTTAAAAAACAGTGAAAACTAAAGATATATAAGCCAGTGGTAGAGGGTGTGCCTAGCATGTGCCCTCAGAACAAGCCCTAAAACTGCCAAAAAAGCAGAGACACAGGAAGTCTCAAGTATACATTCACATAAATGTAAAGTTGACAGGAAATAGTCAAAATTACAACAATTTCTGCATAATTTCTAATACCCCTTATCCTTCTGAAGCACATCCTACAACAACATATCAGGGAATAGACAGGAGAGTCAGACGGGGAGGAGCTCAAGTAGCCCTCCATGTGCGGTCCCGGAAGGGGAAAGCTGAACTGCTCTACTATTCAGTAAGTCTAAGCCAACATCTTACAAATACACACAGGAAAAGGAGTAAAGAATCTAAATGTCCATTACTAGTACTATTTAATAGGAACATATTATTTTCATATCTATAAAATGATATACAAATTAATAAAATATTAAAATCTGAAATAGAAAATAATGTGGTAAATATGTCAAACAAATTTCTAATGAGGAGCTGGAGAGGTGGCTTAACAGAGTGCTTTCTGCTCTTCCAGGGACCCAACTTCACCTCCAGGACCCACAGCAAGCACTTCACAACTACATTTCATTCCAGTTCCAGGGAGTTCCGACAACTCTGGCCTCCTCAGGCATCTGCATTCATGTACACATGCCAGTGCACGTGCACGCGCACACACACACACACACGTACACACACGTACACACACGCATGCACACACAGACACGCACATACACACTTTAATACAACAGAGTTTTTTTAATCTATAAGGAAGTAGAAGAGATACTGTGACAGTAACTCTACACACGGTATGGCGTGGAACAACCAAATCAAGGCAGCTGACATTTCCATCTCTTAAATGTTTTATTTTTAATTTCTGATTAACAAATTATACATATTTGTAAAATACAGGATAATATCTTATCACACATACATTTAATATGTGCAAGTTGGCGTAATGGACATTTACTCATAGCATTACTGTGTCTATAAAGAACAGAAGTTCTTGCTTTTAATTTACATAAACAGATCACAACTATTAAAAAAAATACTAAGTAACAGGAGTTGAAGAATATGAAGATTTTAAAAAAGAAATAGGAACAGCAGAGGTAAGTCATAAACAGCAGAAATTTTAAGGCAGGAGGGAAAGTTGTATTTCACAGGAAAAAACAGACAGAAAATTATTCAAGAAATTACTGTATAGCCTCAGTGAACTGTACAAACAATAATGGGAAAAGCACAGATTTAAGATGCAGAATAAAATAATGATGCCTGATGTAAACTAAAATGGACGAAATAATCAATTATCTTAATTTCATGAAAAGATAACTTGGTTGTAATTAGCAGAACAAGAATATGCTAACATATTTATCAATAACTAAAACCTTCTTATTTCATTTTCTAAAAAAATTCAAAAAAAGGATCTCATGAATCTCAAATACAGAAGTTAAAGAAAAATAAGAGTCAAGATAACCTAAGGTCACCACACAGCAGCACTCTTTACAACACAACCTGCTAAAGGTATGAGTTACACACATGCAGTGCTACATGAAGACACACATGCTGCACACAAAGGCAAGTAGCACGTTCCCAGTCAGACACTTCAAGATTATGGCAACGTGACGTAGTACAAGGGCGGCCTTGTTCAAGTGTAACCTGAAGTTCCAGGAGTCGCTTTCGCTTATGAAGACCCACACTTCTACACTGCTTCAGGGTCCATTCAAAGAGTGTGACATTTTCTGTCCCCTAACTAGGCAGCTGCCCCTGTCCTTGGCCCACTCTTCTTCCCATGTCTCTCTGCAGCTCTGACTCTCACATGTCTGCTTTGACTCTGTAAAAAGGGAGTTTCCAGAGCACTGGACTGCACACATCACAAACATGATCATCAGTGAAACACACTGTCACAGCGCATGCTCACTTCCACACACTTGTGACTTGTGAACACAGCATGTGCATTCTCCATTTATGTGTGTATACAAATATATATATGCACATGCATGTACGCACACAAGCACAGAGACACACAGATGCTGCCACTTCTCCACTTTTATACCACATTCAAAACAACTCATTATGAATCTTGGGTCCTCATTTCTTGTTAACTGTAAAAACCATTCCACTTTTAAACCCAAGAAAAAGGAGTACTTTACACTTAAAAATTTAAGCAGTTTAAGACAAAAATGGCTCTAGGGCCGCTGATCCTAACAACCGAGCTCTTACCTTTTGGTCCGATCTTGGCCAGAATGGAATGTGTCTGCACCATCACCTCCTCGTGTGGGGGAGAGTCTTTGCTGGCATTCATAAGCAGCTGCAACAGGATTTGTGAACCACCTTTGGCAACTAAGAAACTCGCTCTCCGGCCTCCACCTAGAATGTTTTAAATACTGCAAACAGCATATCTTCGCGTAGTGGACATCACCACTCGTCAGCATTCAAAACTGTTCCAACCCTTGCCTTCTAAAACCAAGTCGTATCAAAATCACAGTTTGGGTCTTAGTACCAAGTCTCGTTATCCAGCCCAGACTAGCCTTACAACTTGGGGCCTCCAGCCTTGCCAATGCCGGCTGAACAGTCAGTCGCCGCCACACTCAGCTCCTCCTTGGTTTTGCCTCACTAACAGCGAAACACTAAAGTGCAGCACACAAAATATCAACACAAATGATACCAAAATCCCAGGCTCAAGGTGCCGCATGCATAAGTAGGCAGGGAGAGTGTGAGGAGTAGCTGAAGATATCAAAGTCAGGCACTGAGCTGCAGAGAAGGCTCAGGGCTTAAGAGCTTGCTGTGCAGCCATGAGGCAATCCCGGCAGCCTTGTCATAAGCTGGGATCGGTCTCACAGCACCGTGGGTACCAGAGATAGGAAGATCAGTGGGTGGCTACTAGCCTATCTGAAAACCTTGAGCTCCAGGTTCGGATTCTGCCTCAAAGGATCAAGGTGACTGGTAAAAAAGGAAGACACCTAATGCCTTCTAATATACCTACACCCAACCACCCCCACCTCATCTCTCCCTCCCTCTTCCCCCTTCCCTCATCTCTCATACAAGAAGCAACAACAGGAACCTAACATTTCATTTCCCAAATTTTAATAAGAAAGTTTAAATGATGTACACAGGACACACTTCCGGTCACTATTTACAAATACAAATCAAATCAAAGTGAATCAAAACTCACCAGATGATACCAGCTCAATGAGAATGCTGAGGATATTAAGTACAGTCTGAAGATCTTTCGTGTTCTGAAACAGATGGTTGAATTGTCTTATCAAAGCACTGAATTTTTTATTTCAAATGTTTTAACCTGCAGGTACCGACCTATGTCTGACAGATGACCTTTCTGATCTCTCTAGGCGTAACTGCATGGACTCCCACGGCACTCTCACTAATCAGACTTCAGTATCTTCACCATTTTCCTCACATGAGCTTACTGATTTATATATTTGTGCATAAGGAGGCGACATGGAGTCCATGCGACAAGACGCAGGCATAGGTTTTCTCTTCTACTGTGTGGGTCCTGGGACTTGAGCACCCACCCCAGTCAGCTCACGAGTACCTGGAACTCCAGCTCCAGAGAACCCAGCACCCTGGCCTCCATGAGTACTGCTCTCACATGCACACATACACACATGCGCACACACACACACAAACACACACAGTATGAAATCGCTCTCACATGCACACACACACACAGACACACACAGTAAGAAATCACTCTCACATGCACACACACAGACACACAGTAAGAAACTGCTCTCACATGAACACACACACACACAGACACACACAGTAAGAAATCGCTCTCACATGCACACACACACACAGACACATACAGTAAGAAATAAGTTCTTTTTTTTAACAAAAAAGATTAAGATTTGGGGCCTGCCCGAAGGCTCTACAGGTGAAGATGCTTGCTGCACAAGCCTAGGGCCTGACTCTAATCCTCAGAACACATCAAAGGTGGAAGGAGAGAGCTGACCCCACAGAACTGCCTTCTGGCAACCACATGTGAACCGCATCCTCCTATGCAAACACAATAGTAAGTTTTTTTTAAAAATCTAAGTCTTAAAAGAAGTTTTTAAAAATACCCAAGATTAAATTTTAGTTACTATAATCGCTGGGAAACAGATGTTTACAAAATACAAATTAGCACATTCATGTGTGTATTCACTTCAATATCCCTCCTCCTATGTGAGTCTGTGTCTGTGTGTATGTATTGAGTGTGTGAGTATGTGTGTGCATCTATGTGTATATGTGTGTGAATGTAT